>NC_068455.1:11877409-11927409 GCF_023373465.1 Oncorhynchus keta | reverse complement strand
GCAGAGTTAGCCAACTGGAGTCTGGGGATGATTAGGAGGTGGCCATGAGGGATGGTATTCCAGGCAATACTTTAGTGCTGTGGTGTCAAACTCATTTTGCCCCAGGGGCAGCATTCGATAATTGGCTGTCATTTCCTGCACTGATGTGTTATCATTTACACACGGTGTCATGTTTCTTTTGTTTTAGTATGCTGCCTCCATTTAAAAAATAAAAATAAATCCTTGACAGGATAATTATTCTCCCCTTTGACTATACAATTTCGTCAATTCTGGGGGTTTCTACTCCCTAAATTGTTGACTGTTTTGTGCAGTTAGCTAGCAGTGTTAGCCAACAATGGCTAGTTTCTTACTGCTGATAAGAATGAATGATTTACATATTTTTTTTCCAGTCATTACTGAATTATTTAATGTAACAAATCAAACATTAAACCTGGTAAATAATTCATGTAGACCAGTGGTCACCAACCGGTCGGTCGATCGTGAAAGGTATTTCTAGTCCATCGCCAAACATTTCTGTATAAAAAAACAACGATAAAGCATGTGTCTGAAGGTACAAACTCTGCCTTCCAGGAAGGGCCAGAGAGCAAATCAAGTGCACTATAGGCCTACTGCTGACCAATCGGATGGCTCAGATGACCGTGTCTGCAGTAACGTAGCAGGTGTAAAAGAAAGCTACAGTAAAGTTGATACTGTGAGATTTCAAAACTTTAAAAACCACGACTAGAAAGAGACTGTCAACAGCAAAGAGATGCTGTTTTTATTAGTGAGTTTAATGTTTACGTTCTTACTCACTACTGTCAACACTTTGTATTCAACACTTTAATAGACTATTCAAATGTACATTCTCCCTACTTCCACTCAGCACTACAACCAACACTGCAGCAGTAATGAATGAGAAGGAAAGTGTCTCTATAGGCTTGTGTTGTTATTATTAGCAGCTTGGGTCTTTTTTAATATCAAGGAATATTTCACTTTCTCTGTTCATAGGAGTAACAACATGAATTTGTGCATGAGCCATGAAGTAATGCAGTGCGACTTGAGTGTCGCCATCAGCTGGAAGACAGTGTCCCGTTTTGGTCAGTGTCAGCTGAGACTGACCATCAGATACAGACAACGTCAGCCCACTAAAATATTTAAACGTCACTCAGCTGAGCCTCGCAAGTAATACAACAACTGATCTATTACCGTTGTTATCATATAGCATCCCTCAAAAATGTGTTTGTGTTTTTTTGTAATGGTCCAAACAACAATGCATTGGCAGGGAAATTCAAGCAAATTCAATAAACACTAATAATGTATTGGGCCTATAACGTACTGAACAAACCTCATTGCTTCAGTACTGTTTTTAATAGGTTCATGTTGCATAGGCTTTGGTTTTTAAGCACATTTTTTAACACATTTTTAAACTAATTTTTGTTTCTTCAAAGTAGCCACACATTGCCTCGATGACAGCTTTGCACACCCTTGGAATTCTCTCACACACGCACACACACACTCTCTCTACATGGACTCACCACAAACATCTTCTCGACCCTGGCGGTGGCCTTCCCAAAGATGGTTCCCAGTTGGTCTCCGACTCCAGCCAGCAGGAAGCCAAACAGAGGGATGCCCAGAAGGGCATAGATGATACAGAAGATACGCCCTCCCTCCGTATGGGGGGAAATGTTCCCAAATCCTGGAGAGGCGGAAGAAAGGCGGCATCTTTAAAAGACTGTGCAGTTGTTTATGTGTTCTATTTCCTTGTTATTCTACTAGTTATTTGATTGTTTAGTTCTTTGTCACTTAAATGTTTTCTTCGTCGTAATACAGCAATTCTGTCTGGAAATGAAATCACTTGCAGAGTTGCTTCCTTTGGGAACAAGTGAATGTGATTTCCCTTTATAAGGAGGAAGACAAGGCAATAATAATATCCATTAGCTACAACTAGGTTTACACTATTCACTCTTTCTCTTTTGTCTCTCTCTCTTTCCTTCCCTTTCTCCCCTGTGTCCTTAGGGTGGGTCACCAACCAATTAGTCCTAAACTTTAACCTCCACCTCTCCCTCTCCCCCTCCATCCCTCCACCTCTTGTTAGAGGCCCCACCCAGTCTTTTTGAAGTGCAATTAGATCCCAGGTCCTTGGGGAGTGAAGGGAGAACAGAGAGATAATAGGAAGGATAGAATCATGAAAATTGATTTACAGAAGAACGTTGTAATGACGACTGTACTGAGAGGGTAAATGAGATGTTCGACACACACACACACACACACACACACACACACACACACACACACACACACACACACACACACACACACACACACACACACACACACACACACACACACACACACACACACACACACACACACACACACACTTACCGATGGTAGTGATGACAGTTCCAGCGAAGAAGAAAGAGGAGCTTAGGTCCCAGAGGCTGCTGTGATTGGTCAGAGTCCCGGCTGGGTTCACCCCTGAACGGATCGCTGACACCACTTGCTGTGGATGAGACACACACATAGACCATGTCTGAATAGCAATACTTAATTCTAAATAGTAGGTTGACTGGGTACGCAGAAATAAAGTTGAAGTGGGAAGTACTTAGGTTGGAGTCATTAAAATTTGTTTTTCATCCACTGCACAAATTTCTTGTTCACAAACTATAGTTTTGGCAAGTCGGTTAGGACATCTGCTTTGTGCATGACACAAGTCATTTTTCTAACAGTTGTTTACAGACAGATTATTTCACTTATAATTCACTGTATCACAATTCCAGTGGGTCAGAAGTTTACATACACTAAGTTGGCTGTGCCTTTAAACAGCTTGGAAAATTCCAGAAAATTATGTCATGGCTTTACAAGCTTCTGATAGGCTAATTGAAATCATTTGAGTCAATTGGAGGTGTACCTGTGGATGTATTTCAAGGCCTACCTTCACACTCAGTGCCTCTTTGCTTGACATCATGGGAAAATCAAAAGAAATCAGCCAAGACCTCAGAAAAAAACTTGTGGACCTCCACAAATCTGGTTCATCCCTGGGAGCAATTTCCAAAGGACTGAAGGTACCACGTTCATTTGTACAAACAATAGTACGCAAGTATAAACACCATGGGACCACGCAGCCGTCATACTGCTCAGGAAGGAGACACGTTCTGTCTCCTAGAGATGAATGTACTTTGGTGCGAAAAGTGCAAATCAATCCCAGAACAAAAGTAAAGGACCTTGTGAAGATGCTGGAGGAAACAAACGTATCTATATCCACAGTAAAAACGAGTCCTTATATCGACATAACCTGAAAGGCCGCTCAGTAAGGAAGAAGCCACTGCTCCAAAACCGCCATAAAAAAAGTCAGACTACGGTTAGCAATTGCACATGGGGACAAAGATCGTACTTTCTGGAGAACTGTCCTCTTGTCTGATGAAACAAAAATAGAACTGTTTGGCCATAATGGCCATTGTTATGGTTGGAGGAAAAAGGGGGATGCTTGCAAGCCGAAGAACACCATCCCAACCATGAAGCATGGGGGTGGCAGCATCATGTTGTGGGGGTGCTTTGCTGCAGGAGGGACTGGTGCACTTCACAAAATAGATGGCATCATGAAGAGGGACAATTATGTGGATATAATGAAGCAACATTTCAAGACATCAATCAGGAAGTCAAAGCTTGGTCGCAAATGTGTCTTCCAAACGGACAATGACCCCAAGCACACTTCCAAAGTTGTGGCAAAATGTCTTAAGGACAACAAAGTCAAGGTATTGGAGTGGCCATCACAAAACCCTGACCTCAATCCTATAGAAAATGTGTGGACAGAACTGAAAAAGCGTGTGCGAGCAAGGAGGCCTACAAACCTGACTCAGTTACACCAGCTCTGTCAGGAGGAATGGGCCAAAATTCAGCCAACTTATTGTGGGAAGCTTGTGGAAGGCTACCTGTAACGTTTGACCCAAGTTAAACATTTTAAAGACACACACACACACTATTGTTTTCTGGTTCTTGCCTGTTCTTTAACGCACGCAATACACAATATATACCATCACACACACTTTTACACACACGACACAGTCACACACACACACGTATGGGTGGTCCCACACACACCCACTACCCTATTGTTTTCTGGTTCTTGCCTGTTCTTTAACTGAGCTACAGAAGACCAATATCTAGACACGAGGTTTTCAACAGCAGAAGAAAACAGTAAACCCGGTGTGTTCTGATGGTCTAATGGCTCTACTGGACATGAGCAGAGAAGGGAGAGCCAAACGACTGCTGGTTGCTTAATGTCACCTCTGTCAGACTGTGAGAAGAGTTAAAACTGAGAACAACCCCGCCTCCGTCTGAGAGGAACTCTGACTCATCCTTGCGGCACACCGGTAGTTCATATCTCATTATGACATTGAATAGATTGGTAGTGCAGCTGTTAGCCCCAGTCTCAGTAATGGGATGACCAGGGAGTAGGCTCATTCCCTGACGAATTCAGCCTGCCACCATGTACAGTACATCTGTTACCATGGTCAGTGAGGTCACTCCAAGACCCAGAGTGGTTTTTAGTCCTTTTTAATCAACTTATTTATTTCCTGAAGCCACACTGTGACATCAGTGTGTGTTAAAACGTTAACATTTTGGAATTCACTACGCAAATCAGCACCAATGGCAGCAGAGATACATTCTCAATGAGTCACTCTGGCAATTAACATGATTACACACACACACAGACACACACACAAGCAGTAACAATGGTACCTTGACCAGTTCCTCCAGTTGGCTGTGGTTTACACAGGAGTGTGTAGAGAGGAAGTCTAGTTTCTGAGTCAGGATGGCCAGGCGCTGAGCACTGGAGAGAGAGAGGAGGATGACAGGTTTACAAAGAGATAAAGGAGGGATAGAGAGAGTGACAAGAGAGAGAGAGAGAGAGAGAGAGAGAGAGAGAGAGAGAGAGATTGTGTGCAGGGAGAGTGAGAGATAAATAGGAGAAAGAGGGAGAGATATGGAGAGAGAGAGAGAAACAGAGAGATGGATAGATACCTCTAGAGAGAGAGAGAGTGAGAGAGGGAGATCGAGAGACACAGAGACACAGAGAGATGGATAGATACCTCTCATGGGGTTGTTCCTGGGCTTTGAACATGGATAGATTGAGAGAGAGAGAGCGAGAGAGAGAGAGGGGGGGATTGTGTGCAGGGAGAGGGAGAGAGAATGATAAATACCTCTCATGGGGTTGTTCTAGGGCCTTGAAGACGGCAGCTCCAACGACCAGGTAGAGAACCACCAGGAGGAAAATGGCCGACACCGTCTTCCACTTCATCACCGTGGCAATAGCCTGACACTCCTCTGTGGGGCTCAGTGTGATTGACTTGGCGGAGAAGGAGCGGCGGGGCTTGCTGCTGTGAGTGGCGGATTTGGGGTCCACTAGGTCAGGTGCTGCCACTATTTGGGCGATGGGGAGAAGAGATGATTAGTTGATTGATAACGTATTTTACAGTATCATCTTTATTTCCTGTCAACAAACTCAGATAGTTCATACTTCATTTAAAGTATGAACTTTCATTGATATGACATCTTGAAAGTCTTAAAGGGAAGTAGAAATTAGAAGGAGCCCGTGTGTGTCCATGTCTTAAAGGGAAGTGTGTGTCCATGTCTTAACGGGAAGTGTGTGTCCATGTCTTAAAGGGAAGTGTGTGTCCATGTCTTAAAGGGAACTGTGTGTCCATGTCTTAAAGGGAAGTGTGTGTCCATGTCTTAAAGGGAAGTGTGTGTCCATGTCTTAAAGGGAAGTGTGTGTCCATGTCTTAAAGGGAAGTGTGTGTCCATGTCTTAAAGGGAAGTGTGTGTCCATGTCTTAAAGGGAAGTGTGTGTCCATGTCTTAAAGGGAAGTGTGTGTCCATGTCTTAAAGGGAAGTGTGTGTCCATGTCTTAAAGGGAAGTGTGTGACCATGTCTTAAAGGGAAGTGTGTGTCCATGTCTTAAAGGGAAGTGTGTGTCCATGTCTTAAAGGGAAGTGTGTGTCCATGTCTTAAAGGGAAGTGTGTGTCCATGTCTTAAAGGGAAGTGTGTGACCATGTCTTAAAGGGAAGTGTGTGTCCATGTCTTAAAGGGAAGTGTGTGTCCATGTCTTAAAGGGAACTGTGTGTCCATGTCTTAAAGGGAAGTGTGTGTCCATGTCTTAAAGGGAAGTGTGTGACCATGTCTTAAAGGGAAGTGTGTGTCCATGTCTTAAAAGGGAAGTGTGTGACCATGTCTTAAAGGGAAGTGTGTCCATGTCTTACCCTGGGAAGTGTGTGTCCATGTCTTAAAGGGAAGTGTGTGTCCATGTGTTAAAGGGAAGTGTGTGTCCATGTCTTAAAGGGAAGCGTGTGACCATGTCTTAAAGGGAAGCGTGTGTCCATGTCTTAAAGGGAAGTGTGTGTCCATGTCTTAAAGGGAAGTGTGTGTCCATGTCTTAAAGGGAAGTGTGTGTCCATGTCTTAAAGGGAACTGTGTGTCCATGTCTTAAAGGAAGTGTGTGACCATGTCTTAAAGGGAAGTGTGTGACCATGTCTTAAAGGGAAGTGTGTGTCCATGTCTTAAAGGGAAGTGTGTGACCATGTCTTAAAGGAAGTGTGTGTCCATGTCTTAAAGGGAAGTGTGTGTCCATGTCTTAAAGGGAAGTGTGTGTCCATGTCTTAAAGGGAAGTGTGTGAGCATGTCTTAAAGGGAAGTGTGTGTCCATGTCTTAAAGGGAAGTGTGTGTCCATGTCTTAAAGGGAACTGTGTGTCCATGTCTTAAAGGGAAGTGTGTGTCCATGTCTTAAAGGGAAGTGTGTGACCATGTCTTAAAGGGAAGTGTGTGTCCATGCTGTGCTGTGGCTGGTGAGTCATTGTTGTGTGGGTTTTCTCTATGTTTCTGTGTTGTGTAGGTCTGACACATGCTCTTCTGCAGAAGGAGAAACACATTGGCTGTTTGTTCAGGAAATGCACCAATAAATAGTGTTGTGTGAGACACGGCCGTCGAGCAGCCGGGCTCTTAAACTGTTGTGGGCAATGTGAATCACACACATCAGCTATTCTGCAGCCTTCACCCTGTGTGTGTGTGTGTGTGTGTGTGTGTGTGTGTGTGTGTGTGTGTGTGTGTGTGTGTGCGTGTGTGTGTGTGCGTGCGTGTGTGTGTGTGTGAAATGTACCAATAAATAACGTTGTGTGGAACATGGCCGGGCTCTTAAACTGCTGCGCTAACGTATATCGTATAGCACGCCCCCATCTGCATCGACTGGGCTGTAGTGAAGAGGGTCAAAAGCTTCAAGTTCCTTGGTGTGCACATCACAGAGGACCTGACATGGACCCATCACACCAGCACTGGGGTGAAGAAGGCGCAACAGTGCCACTTCAAACTCAGGGTACTGAAGAAATTTGGCATGGTCCCTAAGAACTTCTACAGCTGCACAATTGAGAGACTCTTGTCTGGCTGCATCACCGCCTGGTATGGCAACTGCACCGCCCTCAACCGCAAGGCTCTACAGAGGGTGGTGCGGACGGGCCAATACATCACTGGGGGTGAGCTCCCTGCCCTCCAGGTCATTTACACCGGAAGATCGTCAAAGACTCCAGTCGCCCGAGCCACGGACTGTTCCCTCTGTTACCGAACAGGGTTTCCTGGAGCATCGGGTCTCGGACCAACAAGCTCTGACACAGCTTCTACCACCAGGCCAACAGACTGCTGAGCTGCTAACCCGAGCTGTCTACCTGCTCAGACCTGCACCGTAGAGATGATTTACATTGACAGTCCAACCATCCATACCTTACACACAGGGGTTCAATTGGACCAGGTGCTGGCGGTTATGATCCAAATGAGAACCCAAAGCGGAACTGAGAACCGGTACATTTGGTTACGCAAATTTGGAATTATCCAATGAATAATTGTGGTCCACATTTAAATTTCCTCAGCAAACAACATGACTTATCGACAGCAAACTCAGAGAACCCCATAGTAGAAAAGTTGACCTATTCGATTGGTCAGCTTGTCGCATTCTATGCGATAAAATAATATTCCTCTCTATGTGCTTTCAGATTGAGAGTGCTGCACAGGGAGAGAAACATGCATGCCCAGTCAACGTAGCCGCAGAAAAACACACCTTGGCAAGCAGTTTTGATGGACGCTGTCAATATAAAAGGGGAATCGCAGAACTTTACTAAACTTATTTCTCAAATTCCCAAAAGTTGTGAACTGCACCATTTTACAATTTTTAGCAGAAGCATGATTTATATGTGTTAATCACTGGCCAGTGGAACCAATGATGTTAAATCAGGGGGACGTCCTGTGTGTGCATGCAGTAAAAACTAGATATAAATACACCTGCTGGGCCTAGATGGACCCCCCTCCTTCAAGCTAATGTGCATCTTGACTGTAAAATTCTAACAGTGTAATGAATCCATTTCATATACGCTATCGCAAAAACAATAATTTGGTTGTGTTTAAGAAGGTCTTATGTAACATTAGAATAGGTTATATATATATTTTTTTTCCTGTTGTTATAACACAAGATAATTTTCACTAGTTTATGTTACTGAAGGATATGTGTAAAGAAATAACATAATAAATACTCAAAACACCCAGAGGACAGGATAGACTGTAAGACTGGTAGACTATACTGACCTGTGGGTTAGTAAAAGTTAGTTAGACTGGTAGACTATACTGACCTGTGGGTTAGTAAAAGAGACTGGTAGACTATACTGACCTGTGGGTTAGTAAAAGAGACTGGTAGACTATACTGACCTGTATGTTAGTAAAAGAGACTGGTAGACTATACTGACCTGTGGTGTAGTAAAAGTTAGCACATGGAAATGCGTAATGCATAAGGGAAGTATGAATACACCTTGATAAAGGGGAGGGGCCTGCAAGCAGATGAGGAAATGAGGATGGAAGAAATGATATAGTAAAACCTGTAAAAGAGTGAATGTTAACCAATAAAAACCACACAACCCTACCCTGTGACCAATGAAAACAACACAATCCTACCCTGTGACCAATAGAAAACCACTCAACCCTCCCCTGTGACCAATAGAAAACCACACAACCCTCCCCTGTGACCAATGAAAACAACACAACCCTCCCCGGTGACCAATAGAAAACCACACAATCCTACCCTGTGACCAATAGAAAACCACACAACCCTCCCCTGTGACCAATAGAAAACCACACAACCCTCCCCTGTGACCAATAGAAAACCACACAATCCTACCCTGTGACCAATAGAGAACCACACAACCCTCCCCTGTGACCAATAGAAAACCACACAACCCTCCCCTGTGACCAATAGAAAACCACACAACCCTCCTCTGTGACCAATAGAAAACCACACAACCCTCCACGGTGACCAATAGAAAACCACACAACCCTCCCCTGTGACCAATAGAAAACCACACAACCTACCCTGTGACCAATAGAGAACCACACAACCCTCCCCTGTGACCAATAGAAAACCACACAACCCTCCCCTGTGACCAATAGAAAACCACACAACCCTCCCCTGTGACCAATAGAAAACCACACAACCCTCCCCTGTGACCAATAGAAAACCACACAACCCTCCCCTGTGACCAATAGAAAACCACACAACCTACCCTGTGACCAATAGAAAACCACACAACCCTCCACGGTGACCAATAGAAAACCACACAATCCTACCCTATGATCAATAGAAAGCCACACAACCCTCCCCTGTGACCAATAGAAAACCACACAATCCTACCCTGTGACCAATAGAGAACCACACAACCCTCCCCTGTGACCAATAGAAAACCACACAACCCTCCCCTGTGACCAATAGAAGACAACACAACCCTCCCCTGTGACCAATAGAAAACCACACAACCTACCCTGTGACCAATAGAAAACCACACAACCCTCCACGGTGACCAATAGAAAACCACACAACCCTCCACGGTGACCAATAGAAAACCACACAACCCTCCTCTGTGACCAATAGAAAACCACACAACCTACCCTGTGACCAAAAGAAAACCACACAACCCTCCCCTGTGACCAAAAGAAAACCACACAACCCTCCCCATGTGACCAAAAGAAAACCACACAACCCTCCCATGTGACCAATGAAAAAACATATATATATATATTTACATTTACATTTATATATATATATATATATATATGTACATATACATAGAGAGAGAGAGAGAGAGAGAGAGTGTTGTAATGATGTGCAAATAGTTAAAGTACAAAAGGGAAAATAAATAAACATAAATATGGGTTGTATTTACAATGGTGTTTGTTCTTCACTGGTTGCCTTTTTTAGTGTGGAAACAGGTCACAAATCTTCCTGCTGTGATGGCACACTATTTCACCGAATTCAGATGGAAGTTTATAAAAATGTATTGAGGAAAAGGCATTTTTAAATGCCTAATGAGTTTATGACTGTTTTACCCCAACTCCATGATCACCCAAAGTACAAGGCCTAAACGTGTATTTTTAAACAATAAATGCTTGAACTGGTTTAATCAACGTTGTTTCCATGTCCTGTTGACAAAAAAATGCAATGCGACGACGTTGAATTAACGTGGAAAACTGATTGGATTTGTAAAAAGTTATCAAGGTAAGGCAATTTTTTTCACCCAACTTTTAACCTAAATCCAATGACATTATGACACTTTTTGTTGATTTCATGTTGAAATCAAGTCAATTGACAACTCAACCAAAAATAAATCTAAACTAGATGTTGAACTGACGCTACTGAACATGTCCAGGCGATTCAGTCTCAATCACATGGGCCTACAATAAATACTTATTATTATTTAAATAATATTGTAAATGTGCAGAAAAATCCACTTAATACGCGTGTTTGCACTGATCTAGGGACAGGATATGCTATGCCCGCGCGCAGAACGCTGCACCTGTCCTTCATACGTACGCAATAGCGCTGTGCTGCATGATACAAATGTAGTTTTCTGGAAGATAAAAAGTACCGAATCAGTTTTAGCCTATCTAAAGTAGGCCTGTGTGTGTACAAATGGTAGACCCGCGGTCTAAGTAGAGTAGGAAACTCACAAGCTACCACAATAACATAATCTACCAAAACGCACACAAAAAAAATAAACAAAATCAAAACATCTACGAAACAGAAACGTTGTGCAGTGGGTACTTTTCATGGTCTAATCTTGTCTCACCACAGAGAAGCAGCAGGCAGTCCTGTCCTCTGAAGGGGAATCCGTATCAGAATGAACAATAGTACAGTAAATTGTTCGGTACTTTCATACCATAGTCTATATACAGTCTACACAGGGCAGCTGCCGGCCCTCCCTCTATAAGAGATATAAGATATTGAATAAAGGGGAATCATAACCCTGTCTGTGTCCTCTCACACAAGCAAGCACACGTAGCCTACAGTACATGCGCGCACCTAAACGCACACAGCGGTCCATTGGCGCACCTACACACGCCGGTCCAGTAAACGTTAAAGACCGCCACTTACTTATTCTCTAGCCGATGCCCTCTGCTCTCCGCTCCTCACGAGACGTTCTCTCCGTGATTAGTGGAATGTTTTCTCTTCTTTTCCTCTGTTGGTGTTCACACGCAGGTGCATGCAGGGCGGACGTTTCCACATGGCACCACAGCCAAGACCTCTCTCTCTCGCTCTCTCTCTCTAGGTCTCTCTTTCTTTTGCTCTTTCTCTCTCTTGCTCTCTCTCTCTCTCTCTAGGTCTCTCTTTCTTTTGCTCTTTCTCTCTCGCTCTCTCTCTCTAGGTCTCTCTTTCTTTTGCTCTTTCTCTCTCTCGCTCTCTCTCTCTAGGTCTCTCTTTCTTTGCTCTTTCTCTCTCTCTCTCTCTCTCTCTCTCTCTCTAGGTCTCTCTTTCTTTTGCTCTTTCTCTCTTTTCTCGCTCTCTCTCTCTCTCTCTAGGTCTCTCTTTCTTTTGCTCTTTCTCTCTCTCTCTCTCTCTCTCTCTCTCTAGGTCTCTCTTTCTTTTCTTTTGCTCTTTCTCTCTCTCTTTGCTCTCTCTCTCTAGGTCTCTCTTTCTTTTGCTCTCTTTTTCTCTCTCGCTCTCTCTCTCTAGGTCTCTCTTTCTTTTGCTCTTTCTCTCTCTCGCTCTCTCTCTCTAGGTCTCTCTTTCTTTTGCTCTTTCTCTCTCTCTCTCTCTCTAGGTCTCTCTTTCTTTTGCTTTCTCTCTCTCGCTCTCTCTCTCTCTCTCTAGGTCTCTCTTTCTTTTGCTCTTTTCTCTCTCTCGCTCTCTCTCTCTCTCTCTAGGTCTCTCTTTCTTTTGCTCTTTCTCTCTCTCGCTCTCTCTCTCTCTCTCTAGGTCTCTCTTTCTTTTGCTCTTTCTCTCTCTCTCGCTCTCTCTCTCTAGGTCTCTCTTTCTTTTGCTCTTTCTCTCTCTCGCTCTCTCTCTCTAGGTCTCTCTTTCTTTTGCTCTTTCTCTCTCTCGCTCTCTCTCTCTAGGTCTCTCTTTCTTTTGCTCTTTCTCGCTCTCTCTCTCTCTCTCTCTAGGACTCTCTTTCTTTTGCTCTTTCTCTCTCTCGCTCTCTCTCTCTAGGTCTCTCTTTCTTTTGCTCTTTCTCTCTCTCGCTCTCTCTCTCTCTCTCTAGGTCTCTCTTTCTTTTGCTCTTTCTCTCTCTCTCTCTCTCTCTCTCTCTCTCTCTCTCTCTCTCTCTCTCTCTCTAGGTCTCTCTTTCTTTTGCTCTTTCTCTCTCTCTCTCTAGGTCTCTCTTTCTTTTGCTCTTTCTCTCTCTCTCTTTAGGTCTCTCTTTATTTTGCTCTTTCTCTCTCTCGCTCTCTCTCTCTCCAGGTCTCTCTTTCTTTTGCTCTTTCTCTCTCTCTCTCTAGGTCTCTCTTTATTTAGCTCTTTCTCTCTCTCTCTAGGTCTCTCTTTCTTTTGCTCTTTCTCTCTCTCTCTCTAGGTCTCTCTTTCTTTTGCTCTTTCTCTCTCTTGCTCTCCCTCACACTCGCTGTCTTGCTCTCCCTCACTCTCGCTGTCTTGCTCTCCCTCACTCTATATGTCTCTCTATCTCTTTGTCAATTCAATTCAAGGGGCTTTATTGGCATGGGAAACGTGTTAACATTGTCAAAGCAAGTGAGGTAGATAATATACAAAAGTGAAATAAACAATAAAAATGAACAGTAAACATCACACATACAGGCGTTTCAAAACAATAAAGACATGACAAATGTCATATTATATATATATAATATGTGGGGAGAACAAGTATTTGATACACTGCCATTGTTGCATGTTTTCTTACTTACAAAGCATGTAGAGGTCTGTCATTTTTACAACTGTGAGAGACGGAATCTAAAACAAAAATCCAGAAAATGACATTGTATGATTTTTAAGTAAATCATTTGCATTTTATTGCATGACATAAGCATTTGATACATCAGAAAAGCAGAACTTAATATTTAGTACAGAAACCTTTGTTTGCAATTACAGAGATCATACGTTTCCTGTAGTTCTTGACCAGGTTTGCACACACTGCAGCAGGGATTTTGGCCCACTCTTCCATACAGACCTTCTCCAGATCCTTCAGGTTTCGGGGCTGTCGCTGGGCAATACGGACTTTCAGCTCCCTCCAAAGAATTTATATTGGGTTCAGGTCTGGAGACTGGCTAGGCCACTCGAGGACCTTGAGATGCTTCTTACGGAGCCACTCCTTAGTTGCCCTGGCCGTGTGTTTCAGGTCATTGTCATGCTGGAAGACCCAGCCACGACCCATCTTCAATGCTCTTACTGAGGGAAGGAGGTTGTTGGCCAAGATCTCGCGATACATGGCCCCATCCATCCTCCCCTCAATATGGTGCAGTCGTCCAGTCCCTTTTGCAGAAAAGCATCCCCAAAGAATGATGTTTCCATCTCCATGCTTCACAGTTGGGATGGTGTTCTTGGGGTTGTACTCATCCTTCTTCTTCCTCCAAACACAGCGAGTGGAGTTTAGACCAAAAAGCTTGATTTTTGTCTCATCAGACCACATGACCTTCTCCCATTCCTCCTCTGGATCATCAAGATGGTCATGTTTTTTTTTTGTTAATTCTTTCCAATGTGTCAAGTAATTATCTTTTTGTTTTCTCATGATTTGGTTGGGTCTAATTGTACTGCTGTCCTGGGGCTCTGTGGGGTGTGTTTGTGTTTGTGAACAGAGCCCCATGGCTTTGTTTTGGCTTTGTTATAGAAGGTTTGGGAATTGCTTCCTTTTAGGTGGTTGTAGAATTTAACGGCTCTTTTCTAGATTTTGATCATTAGTGGGTATCGGCCTAATTCTGCTCTGCATGCATTGTTTGGTGTTCTACGTTGTACACAGAGGATATTTTTGCAGAATTCTGCATGCAGAGTCTCAATTTGGTGTTTGTCCCATTTTGTGAAATCTTGATTGGTGAGCGGACCCCAGACCTCACAACCATGCTATCTATCTATCTATCTGTCTATCTATCTATCTATCTATCTATCTATCTATCTGTCTATCTATCTATCTATCTATCTATCTATCTATCTATCTATCTATCTATCTATCTATCTATCTATCTAGAATCTATCTAGGAGAGCAGAGGATTGAAAGGGGGAGAGGTGGGGGAGGAGAGGAGAAAGGGGGAGGGGAGGAGAGGAGAGGATTGAAAGGGGGAGAGGTGGGGGAGGAGAGGAGGGAAGGAGAGGGGTAGAGAGGTGGAGGAGGAGAGGAGAAAGGGGGAGAGGTAGGAGAGGAGAGGGGTAGAGGTAGGGAGAGGAGAGGGGTAGAGAGGTAGGGGAGGAGAGGAGAAAGGGAGAGAGGTAGGGGAGGAGAGGAGAGGAGAGGGGGAGAGGTAGGGGAGGAGAGGAGAAAGGGGGAGAGGTAGGTGAGGAGAGGAGAAAGGGGGAAAGGTAGGGGAGGAGAGGAGAAAGGGGAAGAGGTAGGAGAGGAGAGGAGAAAGGGGTAGAGGTAGGGGAGGAGAGGAGAAAGGTAGGTACTATTCAATAGGTACTAATCTATGGATTTCACATGACTGGGAATACAGATATGCATCTAGTATGGGAGTGGATCAGAAAACCAGTCAGTATCTGGTGTGACCACTCATTCAGCACGATACATCTCCTTAACATAGAGTTGGCTGTTGATTGTGGCCTGTGGAATGTTGTCCCACTAATCTTCAATGGCTGTGCTAAGTTGATGGACATTGACGTGAACTGGGCAGTGCTGGAGTACACGTCAATCCAGAGCATCCCAGAGCTACCAGGAATTGTGTACAGATCATTGCGACATGGGGCCGTGCGTTATCATGCTGCAACATGAGGAGATAACAGCAGATGAATGACACGACAATAGGCCTCAGGATCTCATCATTGCACTCAAATTGCCATCGATGAAATGCAATTGTGTTCGTTGTCTGTAGCTTATGCCTGCCACAGTTTGTGCAGGAATTCTTTGGTTGTGCAAACCCACAGTTTAATCAGCTGTCCAGGTGGCTCGTCTCAGACCATCCCGCAAGTGAAGAACCCGGATGTGGAGGTCCTGGACTGGCGTGGTTGTACGTGGTCTGCGGTAGTGAGGCCAGTTGGACGTACTGACAAATTCTGTAAAACGAAGTTGGAGGTGGCTTATGGTAGAGAAATTAAGATACAATTATTCAACAGTTCTGGTGGACAATCCTGCTGTCAGCATGCCAACTGCACGCTCCCTCAAAACCAAGACATCCGTGGCATTGTGTTGTGTTACATAACTGCACATTTTAGAGTGGCCTTTTATTGTCCCCACCACAAGTTGCACCTGTGTAATGATCATGCTGTTTAATCAGTTTCTTGATATGCCATACCTGTCAGGTGGATGGATTATCTTGACAAAGGAGAAATAAATGCTCTCTAACAAGGATGTAAACAAATTTGTTGAGAAATATTTTTTTTGTGTGTATGGAACATTTCTGGGATCTTTTATTTCAGCTCATGAAACATGGGACCAACACACTACATGTTGCATTTATATTTTTGGTCAGTGTATTTGGATGATACTCTTATGTATGCTATTGCCCCTCCTTTTAAAACTGCATCGTGGGTTAATTAAGGGCTTGTAAGTAACTATTTGACTGTAAAGGTTGTTGTTTTCAGCGCATAAAATTTGATTTGATTTGGCTGCGTCAAAAATACAGTCAGATTTTATAGCTATGTAGGAATCCTTTGTTGATATAAAACATGTGCTTTAATATGGGCAAAACGAAATACATGTTGTTTTCAAACTCTCTTAAGAATGTTTCAGATGAACTACACGTTCACTTCTCTAATCAAACGTGTTCCCGCATATAAATACTGAGGCATTTGGATTGATATGGATGTGATGTTTAAAAAACATATAGAGCAAATCAAATTCCAATCAAATCAAATGTATTTATATAGCCCTTTTTATATCAGCTGATGTCACAAAGTGGTGTACAGAAACAGCTTAAAACCCCAAACAGCCTAGAAAGGCAGGAACATAGGAATAAACCTAGAGAGGTACCAGGCTCTGAGGAGTTGGCAGTTCTCTTCTAGCTGTGCCGGGTGGAGATTATAAGAGTACATGGCCATTATGGCCAGATTTTTCTTCAAGATGTTGAAACATTCATAGATTACTAGCAATATCAAATAATAACCACAGTGGTTGTAGAGGGTGTAACAGGTCAGCACCTCAGGAGTAAATGTCAGTTGGCTTTTCATAGGTGAGCATTCAGGTCGAGACAGCAGGTGCAGTAGGTAGAGAGAGAGAATGAGAGAGCGAGAGTCGAAAACAGCAGGTCCAGGACAAGGTAGCATGTCCAGGTGAACAGGTCAGGGTTCCAAAGCCACAGGTAGAACAGTTGAAACTGGAGCGGCAGCACGACATGGTGGACTGGGGACAGCCAGGAGTCATCAGGCCAGTTAGTCCTGAGGCATGGTCATAGTGCTCAGGTCCTCCGGGAGGAGAGGGAGGGAGGGAGGGAGGGAGGGAGGGAGGGAGGGAGGGAGGGAGGGAGGGGAGGGAGGGAGGGAGGGGGAGGGAGGGAGGGAGAATTAAAGGAAGCATACGTAAATTCACACAACACACCAGATAAGACAGGATAATTACACCAGATAAGACAGGAGAATTACACCAGATAAGACAGGAGAATTACACCAGATAAGACAGGAGAATTACACCAGATAAGACAGGAGAATTACACCAGATAAGACAGGAGAATTACACCAGATAAGACAGGAGAATTACACCAGATAAGACAGGAGAATTACACCAGATAAGACAGGAGAATTACACCAGATAAGACAGGAGAATTACACCAGATAAGACAGGAGAATTACACCAGATAAGACAGGAGAATTACACCAGATAAGACAGGATAATTACATGAGATTTGACAGGAGAATTACACCAGATAAGACAGGATAATTACACCAGATAAGACAGGAGGATTACACCAGATAAGACAGGAGAATTACACCAGCTAAGACAGGATAATTACACCAGATAAGACAGGAGAATTACACCAGATAAGACAGGAGAATTACACCAGATAAGACAGGAGAATTACACCAGCTAAGACAGGAGAATTACACCAGATAAGACAGGAGAATTACACCAGATGAGACAGGAGAATTACACCAGATAAGACAGGAGAATTACACCAGCTAAGACAGGAGAATTACACCAGATAAGACAGGAGAATTAACCCAGATAAGACAGGAGAATTACACCAGATAAGACAGGAGAATTACACCAGCTAAGACAGGAGAATTACACCAGATAAGACAGGAGAATTACACCAGATTAGACAGGAGAATTACACCAGATAAGACAGGAGAATTACACCAGATAAGACAGGAGAATTACACCAGCTAAGACAGGAGAATTACACCAGATAAGACAGGAGAATTACACCAGATAAGACAGGAGAATTACACCAGATAAGACAGGAGAATTACACCAGATAAGACAGGAGAATTACACCAGCTAAGACAGGAGAATTACACCAGATAAGACAGGAGAATTACACCAGATGAGACAGGAGAATTACACCAGATAAGACAGGAGAATTACACCAGCTAAGACAGGAGAATTACACCAGATAAGACAGGAGAATTACACCAGATTAGACAGGAGAATTACACCAGATAAGACAGGAGAATTACACCAGATAAGACAGGAGAATTACACCAGATAAGACAGGAGAATTACACCAGATAAGACAGGAGAATTACACCAGATAAGACAGGAGAATTACACCAGATAAGACAGGAGAATTACACCCGATAAGACAGGAGAATTACACCAGCTAAGACAGGAGAATTACACCAGCTATAACAGACTGACCGTAGCCCCCCGGCACATAGACTGTTTTTATTTGTATTTATTATGGATCCCCATCAGCAGCTACTCTTCCTGCGGTCCAGAGAAAATCTGGCAGTTATACCATTTTAAAAACATTACAATACATTCATAACAGTTTCACAACACACTAAGTGTGTCCTCAGGCCCCACAATCCATGTGTGTAGTACATATGTTTTCATGTGTGTGTATGTATGTGTCTGTGCTCATGTTTGTGTTGCTTCACAGTCCCCGATGTTCCATAAGGTGTTTTTTTCAATCTGTTTTTTAAAATCTGATTCTACTGGTTGCATCAGTTGCCTGATGTGGAATAGAGTTCCACGTAGTCATGGCGCTATGTAGTACTGTGTGCCTCTGATGTAAAAAGGTCTTTATAAATGAATATGATTGATAGTTTGTTCTAGACTTGGGGACTGTGAAGAGACCTCTGGTGGAATGTCTTGTGGGGTATGCATGGGTGTCCAAGCTGTGTGCTAGTAGTTTAAACAGACAGCACGGTGCCTTCAACATGTCAATACCTCTCATAAATACAAGTAGTGATGAAGTCAATCTCTCCTCCACTTTGAGCCAGGAGAGATTGACATGCATATTATTAATGTTAGCTCTATGTGTACATCAAAGGGCCAGCCATGCTGCACTGTTCTGAGACAATTGCTAAGTCCCTCTTTGTGGCACCTGACCACACGACTGAACAGTAGTCCAGATGTGACAAAACTAGAGCCTGTAGGACCTGCCTTGTTGATAGTGATGTTAAAAAGGTAGAGGACCACTTTATTATGGACAGACTTCTCTGTTTTCCCCATCTTAGCTACTGTTGTATCAATATGTTTTGACCATGACAGTTTACAATTCAGGGTTACTCCAAGCAGTTTAGTCACCTCAACTTGCTCAATTTCGAGTTTTAGGGTTTAGTGAATGATTTGTCCCAAATACAATGCTTTAAGTTTTTATTGTGGTATGTCGTTAGAAAATATTGAAAAAAAGTAAGAGGCCTAGACAGCTGCCCTGGGGAATTCCTGATTCTATCTGGATTATATTGGAGAGGCTTCCATTAAATAACACCCTCTGTGTTCTGTTAGACAGGTAAACTCTTTATCCACAATATAGCAGGGGATGTAAAGCTACAACACATACGCTTTTCCAGTAGGAGATCATGATTGATAATGATCGATAAGTAAGCGCTGTGCTTGTTGAAAGCCCTTCCCTATAAGCGTGCTGAAAGTCTGTTGTCAATTTGTTTACTGTAAAATAGCATTGTATCTGCTCAAACACCACTTTACTAAGGGTTGGTAACAGGTTGATTGGTCGGCGATTTGAGCCAGTTGAAGCATAGATACTGGAGGCTGAGATGGGAGGGGGCACACACTGTGACCACTGTGGCCAAGTCCGATGATACCCCTGGACAGGGCCAACCAGGCAGGATATAACCCCATCCATCTTGCCAAAAACGCACCTGGTTAAGAAGCTAAGATTTAAAGTTAGCTTTTTCTACAGAGAGAAATTGTGTCTTTCTCTAAGCAGTAGGAAGCAGATTATTCAGTCAACATTTTTATCTGTTGATTATGGTGATATTATTTATCAAAGTGCAGCTGGTACTACACCTCTTTGGAGGTGTAGTTTTGTTACGGGGGACAGTTTTGGTACTCATCACTGCATCCTGTATCAAAACGTTGGTTGGACTTCGCTAAAGGCCCCCCAGATCTCTACATTACTACCTCTTTAGTTTACAAGGCCCTCCCTACTTTATATCCTTCCGTCTTATCTAATTTTGCTGTTGAAGTACAGACACCTGAGTTGCTTTATCCATTGACAGGTCTGGTTAACTCTTGAGGTTCCCAGGGTCTCCACCTAGCTAGGTAAATCTGTTGACAGGATTGGTTAACTCTTGAGGTTCCCAGGGTCTCCACCTAGCTAGGTAAATCTGTTAACAGGTCTGGTTAACTCTTGAGGTTCCCAGGGTCTCCACCTAGCTAGGTAAATCTGTTAACAGGTCTGGTTAACTCTTGAGGTTCCCAGGGTCTCCACCTAGCTAGGTAAATCTGTTGACAGGATTGGTTAACTCTTGAGGTTCCCAGGGTCTCCACCTAGCTAGGTAAATCTGTTAACAGGTCTGGTTAACTCTTGAGGTTCCCAGGGTCTCCACCGAGCTAGGTAAATCTGTTAACAGGTCTGGTTTACTCTTGAGGTTCCCAGGGTCTCCACCTAGCTAGGTAAATCTGTTGACAGGATTGGTTAACTCTTGAGGTTCCCAGGGTCTCCACCTAGCTAGGTAAATCTGTTGACAGGTCTGGTTAACTCTTGAGGTTCCCAGGGTCTCCACCTAGCTAGGTAAATCTGTTAACAGGATTGGTTAACTCTTGAGGTTCCCAGGGTCTCCACCTAGCTAGGTAAATCTGTTAACAGGTCTGGTTAACTCTTGAGGTTCCCAGGGTCTCCACCTAGCTAGGTAAATCTGTTGACAGGATTGGTTAACTCTTGAGGTTCCCAGGGTCTCCACCTAGCTAGGTAAATCTGTTGACAGGTCTGGTTAACTCTTGAGGTGCCCAGGGTCTCCACCTAGCTAGGTAAATCTGTTGACAGGATTGGTTAACTCTTGAGGTTCCCAGGGTCTCCACCTAGCTAGGTAAATCTGTTGACAGGATTGGTTAACTCTTGAGGTGCCCAGGGTCTCCACCTAGCTAGGTAAATCTGTTGACAGGATTGGTTAACTCTTGACGTGCCCAGGGTCTCCACCTAGCTAGGTAAATCTGTTGACAGGATTGGTTAACTCTTGCGGTTCCTAGGGTCTCCACCTAGCTAGGTAAATCTGTTGACAGGATTGGTTAACTCTTGAGGTTCCCAGGGTCTCCACCTAGCTAGGTAAATCTGTTAACAGGTCTGGTTAACTCTTGAGGTTCCTAGGGTCTCCACCTAGCTAGGTAAATCTGTTAACAGGTCTGGTTAACTCTTGAGGTTCCCAGGGTCTCCACCTCGCTAGGTAAATCTGTTGACAGGATTGGTTAACTCTTGAGGTTCCCAGGGTCTCCACCTAGCTAGGTAAATCTGTTGACAGTATTGGTTAACTCTTGAGGTTCCTAGGGTCTCCACCTAGCTAGGTAAATCTGTTGACAGGATTGGTTAACTCTTGAGGTTCCCAGGGTCTCCACCTAGCTAGGTAAATCATTTGACAGGATTGGTTAACTCTTGAGGTTCCCAGGGTCTCCACCTAGCTAGGTAAATCTGTTGACAGGATTGGTTAACTCTTGCGGTTCCCAGGAGGGTCTCCACCTAGCTAGGTAAATCATTTGACAGGATTGGTTAACTCTTGCGGTTCCCAGGGTCTCCACCTAGCTAGGTAAATCTGTTGACAGGATTGGTTAACTCTTGAGGTTCCCAGGGTCTACACCTAGCTAGGTAAATCTGTTGACAGGATTGGTTAACTCTTGAGGTGCCCAGGGTCTCCACCTAGCTAGGTAAATCTGTTGACAGGATTGGTTAACTCTTGAGGTGCCCAGGGTCTCCACCTAGCTAGGTAAATCTGTTGACAGGATTAGTTAACTCTTAAGGTTCCCAGGGTCTCCACCTAGCTAGGTAAATCTGCTTTTAGTTTTATTGCCCCGTATTGCTGGAACAAAATTCTAAATAGATTTCATCTTGATGTTCTGGTGACATTCTGGTAATTTAAAGTGTTCATTGGGGACTTATTTGTGGAGCAATGCAACATTTTCTGTGTGATTTGTAATGTTTTATTGTGCTCCCCATGACTGGGTTTTGAATTTTAATATACTGTTCATATACAGTATATAGTACCAGTCAAAGGTTTGGACACCTACTCATTCCAGGGTTTTTCTTTATTTTTACTATTTTCTACATGAAGACATCAAAACTATAAAATAACACATATGGAATCATGTAGTAACCAAACAACTGATAAATATTTTATATTTGAGATTCTTCGAAGTAGCCACCCTTTTGGGGCGGCAGGTAACCTAGTGGTTAGAGCATTGGGCCAGTAACCGAAAGGCTGCTAGATCAAATCCCAGAGCTGACAAGGTATAAATCTATCATTCTGCCCCTGAATAAGGCAGTTAACCCACTGTTCCTAGGCTGTCATTGTAAATAAGGATTTGTTCTTAATTGACTTGCCTATTTAAACAAAGGTTAAATTTTAACAATAAAAAATAAAAAATGTGCATGCTCTTGGAATTCTGTCAACCAGCTTAATGAGGAAAGCTTTTCCAAACAGTCTTGAAGGAGATCCCACGTATGAGGGCATTTGTAAAAGAGACCTAGATCTCAAAATAAAGGTTAAATCAAATAAATAACTTAAAATTAAACTCATCATAAATTTAAATTAAACTCATCATAAATTTAAATTAAACTCATCATTATTAGGCTCATCACTAAAGCCTGGTCATTAGTCTGAGATCTAACACAACTCGTCGAGTCTTTAGTTTGGGCCTATAGCCTACTCATCTTACAGATGTAGTGCAGAGAACCACGTTCTCTACAGGAGCTATAAGTTGGCCCACAGTCAACTCCTCCAGTTCTGTCAGTTCTGTGGTGTGAGTGATGTCATAAATACCAGACAATAGAACAACACTTGATATTTCCACCTGATGACTCATAGCAAAAATACCAGACACATGCATGTTTAGCGAGGCTAAAGATAGCCAGCGTTGCTAATCAGGAGCTATGGTTTGATCGTGCAGGGTTTGCATAATGAAACATTTCCTTGGCTAAGTTAAACTAGCACCTGCTGCTAACTGTGGGTTTCAGGGTATGAACATTACCAATATTTACAGATCTAGGATCACCTTACCCTCTCTGGATGCTAACCTTAATCAGTAGAGGGTGGGGGGGAACAAAACCTGAGATCAGTTTTAAGAGACTTGGTTCTACTGTGTTTCAGGGTGGTCCCAGAGGTGGGTTGTTGGTGATTAGCTAAATGAGTCTGGGGAGTTGTGTTTCCTCTGGCAACAGAGCTGTGTGTTTGGGTTGGGACAGGAATCTCATACTGTAGTTTTAGACCGTCACTAATTGGTTTGGGCTGGATGTGAGTGAGGATTGGGCTGAAAAGGACAAAGTTTGGACATGGCCCATTTACAGCAGCGCAGCAATAGAACAGTTGATTTAGATGTATGTGTGTTTTCTCTCATTAGTCTCCAGTCTGTTGGCATGGGCAGTGTATGGGTTTTAAAAATAGCCCCAATCATTCAGTTAATTGTGTCAAAGTAGCCTAAAGTCTGTAAATGCTATCTGTTATTTTGGTCCTATGTGTGGTAGGAACATTCAGCGATAGCTTGTCAATGCAAATTACTCACAGATTTGGAAATGCTTTGGTCTGGAGAATCAGTAACCTTATTAAAGTTTTTATGCGTCATCTTTGTTGCTCCATGATCAAGTCAAGTCTATATGTATTGTGCCAAAGGGGAATTTAGTGGTAGTCACTTGATGGAGGTGCTAAAATATAGAATCAAAACGGTGAAACTAAAGATCATTTCTGATTCTCTCCCTTCTCCCCGAACTGTGCAATCATTCACTTCCTCAATGATTCAAACGTATTTTATTGGTGTAAACATGGACTAGCGGGTAGAAGGGTTGGCAATCAAACCAATATCTGACTGAAGTACAAGTCCAGTTTCACTCAGTGGATCTGATGGCTGTCTCTCTCGGTTGTGGACGTCACCACTCAAGGGTCACTCATTTGCACGTGCCCAGTAAGGTTCCACCTCAGAGTCAGTGGCTGTATTCAAGAACATCAAATCAACGACGCATTTTGTGTAAATGGTGACTGACTGACTGATCTACAAATAATAATGAGTCGTTATTTATGATACAAGGTGATTTGTAGACGGTGGTGGAAAAAGTACCCAATTGTCATACTTGAGTAAAAGTAAAACTCATCAAGTAAAGTACTTGATTAAAAGTCTAAAAGTATCTGGTTGTAAATATATGTAAGTATCAAAACTAAAAGTATCTGGTTGTAAATATATGTAAGTATCAAAACTAAAAGTATCTGGTTGTAAATATATGTAAGTATCAAAACTAAAAGTATCTGGTTGTAAATATATGTAAGTATCAAAACTAAAAGTAAATGCTATAATTAATTTCAAATTCCTTATATTAAGCAGATCAGACCGCACAATTTTCTTGTTTTTTAATTTACAGGTAGCCATGGGCAACACTCCAACACTCAGACATCATTTACAAATTAAGCATTTGTATTTAATGAGTCTGTGGGATGAGAGGCAGTAGGGACGACCACGTGTTCTCTTGATAAGTGCGTGAATTGGACCATTTTCCTGTCCCGCTAAGCATTCAAAATGTAGTAAATACTTTTGGATGTCAGGTAAACAGTATGGGAGTAAAAAATAACATATTTTTCTTTAGGAATGTAGTGGAGTAAAAGTAAAAGTTGTCCAAAAAAAAAGTTGCCTGCAATGTCGAACAAACCCAATCACTCTTCTGCAAGAGTCGGGCTCCACCTCAGAGTCAGGGTCAATATTCTGCACATGCCCAGTAAGGTTTCACCTTAGAGTCAGTCTCTCAACTGTGCATGCACAGTAAGGTTACACCTCAGAGTCCTCGCTCTCTCTCTCTGACCTCTTTAGTGCAGAAAACCTGGCATTTCCACAACGGCCGGAAAACCTTATTTAGGGAGTTCGTAGAAACTGCTGCTAATCGCTGTACCGGGGTCCTCTAATGGTCAAGGTTAGGGCTGGGGCAGCATAGACTAGGTTCCTGTCCCTGTGATAGACTAGCTTCCTGTCCCTGTGATAGACTAGCTTCCTGTCCCTGTGATAGACTAGCTTCCTGTCCCTGTGATAGACTAGCTTCCTGTCCCTGTGATAGACTAGCTTCCTGTCCCTGTGATAGACTAGCTTTTTGTCCCTGTGATAGACTAGCTTCCTGTCCCTGTGATAGACTAGCTTCCTGTCCCTGTGATAGACTAGCTTCCTGTCCCTGAGATAGACTAGCTTCCTGTCCCTGTGATAGACTAGCTTCCTGTCCAGAGGGTGTACTTGTACATCAAGTCTCATGTTACAGAAACAGGAGATAGGCGTCTGCTGCTATGAGCTGTTCCGTCTCTCACAAACCAAGGCTCCTTAGAGAGTGGGATTTATGAATATGCCCCGGGGCCCCTGATCAACCCTCCCAAAATATATAATATTTTGAGAATATATAATATAATATATCGGGGGGGACCCAGATAGCATATAAACCTGTCATAAGACATGGCAAAATGTGTAGAATTGCAGGAAATTAGCTTGAAACAGCAACATTTTCTGTCAGCATCAAGGTTTCGAAAATTACACACGCGAATCGATGTGGCCGGAGGTCAGCTACTGTAGCTAGCAACAATGACACAAAGATTCCTTGTAGGAAATGGTAGGTGGCTCGTTTCAGCTCATTGTGTATTGTTATTGATACCATGTCTTGTTTTGACTGATGTCATGTCTACACTATTATGGCAAAAAATTGACTAGCTAATTAACCAACAACTGTAACAATGTATTTGGGAGACAACAAGTGCTCATTGTGCAAATGTATTTATGTTTTCAATAAACATTGGAGACTAAATCTAGTTTACATGTTGTCAACAGTCTAAGCCTACCCTGTCTGTTTTGCATCATAGTGGTTCACGCCTCGGTTTTGTTGCTGCAGTTTTCTCTCAGCTTCATGGCAGAATGTGTAGAATAGCATGATTAAACTGCCGTTTTCTCTCTGCCCCATGGCAGAATGGGTAGAATAGCATGATTAAACTGCCGTTTTCTCTCTGCCCCATGGCAGAATGGGTAGAATAGCATGATTAAACTGCAGTTTTCTCTCTGCCCCATGGCAGAATGTGTAGAATAGCATGATTAAACTGCAGTTTTCTCTCTGCCCCATGGCAGAATGTGTAGAATAGCATGATTAAACTGCAGTTTTCTCTCTGCCCCATGGCAGAATGTGTAGAATAGCATGATTAAACTGCAGTTTTCTCTCTGCCCCATGGCAGAATGTGTAGAATAGCATGATTAAACTGCCGTTTTCTCTCTGCCCCATGGCAGAATGTGTAGAATAGCATGATTAAACTGCAGTTTTCTCTCTGCCCCATGGCAGAATGTGTAGAATAGCATGACCCACTGGCTCCAGGTCATCTACAAGTCCATGCTAGGTAAAGCTCCGCCTTATCTCAGTTCACTGGTCACGATGGCAACACCCATCCGTAGCACGCGCTCCAGCAGGTGTATCTCACTGATCATCCCTAAAGCCAACACCTCATTTGGCCGCCTTTCATTCCAGTACTCTGCTGCCTGTGACTGGAACGAATTGCAAAAATCGCTGAAGTTGGAGACTTTTATCTCCCTCTCCAACTTCAAACATCAGCTATCCGAGCAGCTTTTCTCGCTGCAGCTGTACATAGTCTATAGGTAAATAGCTGACCCAGTTTTCACCTACCTCATTCCCATACTGTTTTTATACTGTTTTTATTTATTTACTTTTCTGCTCTTTGCACACCAATATCTCTACCTGTAGTTTTCTCTCTGCATAGCCCATCTGATCATTTATCACTGCCCCAGTGTTAATCTGCAAAATAGTATTATTCGCCTACCTCCTCATGCAGAATTTTGCACACATTGTATATAGACTGCCCATTTTTTCTACTGTGTTATTGACTTGATTAATTGTTTACTCCATGTGGTAACTCTGTGTTGTCTGTTACACTGCTTTGTTTTATCTTGGCCATGGCAGCATGTTGCAAATGAGAACTTGTTCCCAACTAGCCTACCTGGTTAAATAAAGGTGAAATAAAAAATAAATAAAAAATAAAAATAAAAAATGATCGTGCTGAGTGATTACTAGTTATCTGAGCATGCTGATTAGTGGGTAGCTGATCGTGCTGAGTGATTACTAGTTATCTGAGCATGCTGATTAGTGGGTAGCTGATCGTGCTGAGTGATTACTAGTTATCTGAGCATGCTGATTAGTGGGTAGCTGATCGTGCTGAGTGATTACTAGTTATCTGAGCATGCTGATTAGTGGGTAGCTGATCGTGCTGAGTGATTACTAGTTTTCTGATCATGCTGATTAGTGGGTAGCTGATCGTGCTGAGTGATTACTAGTTATCTGATCATGCTGATTAGTGGGTAGCTGATCGTGCTGAGTGATTACTAGTTATCTGAGCATGCTGATTAGTGGGTAGCTGATCGTGCTGAGTGATTACTAGTTATCTGATCATGCTGATTAGTGGGTAGCTGATCGTGCTGAGTGATTACTAGTTATCTGATCATGCTGATTAGTGGGTAGCTGATCGTGCTGAGTGATTACTAGTTATCTGAGCATGCTGATTAGTGGGTAGCTGATCGTGCTGAGTGATTACTAGTTATCTGAGCATGCTGATTAGTGGGTAGCTGATCGTGCTGAGTGATTACTAGTTATCTGAGCATGCTGATTAGTGGGTAGCTGATCGTGCTGAGTGATTACTAGTTATCTGATCATGCTGATTAGTGGGTAGCTGATCGTGCTGAGTGATTACTAGTTATCTGAGCATGCTGATTAGTGGGTAGCTGATCGTGCTGAGTGATTACTAGTTTTCTGATCATGCTGATTAGTGGGTAGCTGATCGTGCTGAGTGATTACTAGTTATCTGATCATGCTGATTAGTGGGTAGCTGATCGTGCTGAGTGATTACTAGTTATCTGAGCATGCTGATTAGTGGGTAGCTGATCGTGCTGAGTGATTACTAGTTATCTGATCATGCTGATTAGTGGGTAGCTGATCGTGCTGAGTGATTACTAGTTATCTGATCATGCTGATTAGTGGGTAGCTGATCGTGCTGAGTGATTACTAGTTATCTGAGCATGCTGATTAGTGGGTAGCTGATCTTGTCCAGAGTGATTACTAGTTATCTGATCATGCTGATTACAATAGGGTAGCTAAATCGTGCTGAGTGATTACTAGTTATCTGAGCATGCTGATTAGTGGGTAGCTGATCGTGCTGAGTGATTACTAGTTATCTGATCCTGCTGATTAGTGGGTAGCTGATCGTGCTGAGTGATTACTAGTTATCTGAGCATGCTGATTAGTGGGTAGCTGATCGTGCTGAGTGATTACTAGTTATCTGATCATGTTTAGTGATTATTTTAACGTCCTGTACCTATGACCATAGCACACCAGTGATAAAACCACAATTTATAACACACACCCTTGTATAATAGCGCTTTAGGATTCGGTAACGTTGAGTGATTATTGGTTGTTTGGTACTACTGATGAAAGAAACATGTTCTATACATGACACCACTCCGGTGCTCACCTCTCCATCCTCTGTACATTCGCTTAGAGGTCAGGAGGCTCCCATCACATCCATCAGTCAGTCCAACAATCACTATTATTATGCCTGGACTATAAATAGACCTAGTGGTTTTCACAAAGGGGTCAGAGATAGGCGAAGGGGTAATCCCTCTGCCCCTCTGTTACATAACTAATGGGGCGGTGGGGTGCTCTGTCTGTGTGTGTCCTGACTCTGTGGGCCGTGAACGTGAATGCACTTACGCTATGCCTTGGACAAACACAGTCGCTGTGTTGCGTGACTAGAACCTG
Organism: Oncorhynchus keta; assembly: GCF_023373465.1. Lineage (NCBI taxonomy): Eukaryota > Metazoa > Chordata > Actinopteri > Salmoniformes > Salmonidae > Oncorhynchus > Oncorhynchus keta. The sequence continues at coordinate 11,898,589 of NC_068455.1, read as the reverse complement.
AGCAGACCAGCCTGGCTGGATGATGGGAACAACCAACAGAACATAGTTAGCACGTAACGTTCACTCTCCTCCAGTGCTCTATTGTTCTCTCTCTCTCTCTCTCTCTCTCTTGCTATCCCTCTCTCCATCCCTCTCTCTTGCTATCCCTCTCTCCATCCCTCTCTCCATCCCTCTCTCTTGCTATCCCTCTCTCCATCCCTCTCCCCATCCCTCTCTCTTGCTATCCCTCTCTCCATCCCTCTCTCTTGCTATCCCTCTCTCCATCCCTCTCTCCATCCCTCTTTCTTACTATCCCTCTCTCTATCCATCTCTCCATCACTCTTTCTTGCTATCCCTCTCTCCATCCCTCTGTCCATCCCTCTCTCTTGCTATCCCTCTCTCCATCCCTCTCTCTTGCTATCCCTCTCTCCATCCCTCTCTCATCCCTCCCTCTTGCTATCCCTCTCTCCATCCCTCTCTCTATCAGTCTATCTTTCTCTCTCTCCATCCCTCTCTCTATCAGTCTATCTTTCTCTCTCTCGCTCTCTTGCTCTCTCTCACTATCCCTCTCTCTCACTATCCCTCTCTCTTGCTATCTCTTTCTCTCTCTCTCACTATCCCTCTCTCTTGCTATCTCTTTCTCTCTCTCTTGATATCCCTCTCTCCATCCCTCTTTCTTGCTATCCATCTCTCCATCTCTCTCTCCATCTCTCTCTCTCTCTCTCTCTCTCTCTCTCTCTCTCTCTCTCTCTCTCTCTCTAAGATAAAAAATGTAGAAATAAACTGCACTGAGTATACAAAACATTAAGAACACCTGCTCTTTCCATTACATAGTCTGACCAGGTGAATCCAGGTGAAAGCTATGATCTATTATTTATGTCACTTGTTAAATCCACTTCATTCAGTGTAGGTGAATGGGGAGGTGACAGGTGAAATAAGGATTTTTAAGCCTTGAGACAACTGAGACATGGATTGTGTGTGTGTCATTCACAAAATATTTAAGTGTACTGGTTTGTGTCAAGAACTGCAACGCTGCTGAGTGCTTCATGCTCAACTGTTTCCCGTGTGTATCGATAATGGTCCACCACCTAAAGGACATCCAGCCAACTTGACACAACTGTGGGAAGCATTGGAGTCAACATGGGCCAGCATCCCTGTGGAACACTTTAGACACCTTGTGGAGTCCATTTCCTGACGTATTGAGGCTGTTCTGAGGACAAAGGGGGGGGTCCTGATGTTTTGTACCTCAGTGTGGATGATCATATCATTATTATCATGCCAGTTTAATACCAGTTTAATGTCAATCTAAATGTAGTCTGATGCCATGTTGGAAAACTTCCCCAACAGAACCATAATAATAATAATAACATTGTGTCAATAGCCTCGAAACCTTATAATACACATATATATATAAAACATCTAATGAAATCACATGTTATTGGTCACATACATGAATTTATCACGTTATTGGTCACATACATGAATTTATCATGTTATTGGTCACATACATGAATTTATCACGTTATTGGTCACATACATGAATTTATCACGTTATTGGTCACATACATGAATTTATCAGACGTTATTGGTCACATACATGAATTTATCATGTTATTGGTCACATACATGAATTTATCATGTTATTGGTCACATACATGAATTTATCACGTTATTGGTCACATACATGAATTTATCACGTTATTGGTCACATACATGAATTTATCAGACGTTATTGGTCACATACATGAATTTATCACGTTATTGGTCACATACATGAATTTATCACGTTATTGGTCACATACATGAATTTATCACGTTATTGGTCACATACATGAATTTATCACGTTATTGGTCACATACATGAATTTATCACGTTATTGGTCACATACATGAATTTATCACGTTATTGGTCACATACATGAATTTATCAGATGTTATTGGTCACATACATGAATTTATCAGACGTTATTGGTCACATACATGAATTTATCAGACGTTATTGGTCACATACATGAATTTATCAGACGTTATTGGTCACATACATGAATTTATCACGTTATTGGTCACATACATGAATTTATCACGTTATTGGTCACATACATGAATTTATCAGACGTTATTGGTCACATACATGAATTTATCACATTATTGGTCACATACATTAATTTATCATGTTATTGGTCACATACATGAATTTATCAGACGTTATTGGTCACATACATGAATTTATCATGTTATTGGTCACATACATGAATTTATCACGTTATTGGTCACATACATGAATTTATCATGTTATTGGTCACATACATGAATTTATCACGTTATTGGTCACATACATGAATTTATCTCGTTATTGGTCACATACATGAATTTATCATGTTATTGGTCACATACATGAATTTATCTCGTTATTGGTCACATACATGAATTTATCATGTTATTGGTCACATACATGAATTTATCATGTTATTGGTCACATACATGAATTTATCACGTTATTGGTCACATACATGAATTTATCACGTTATTGGTCACATACATGAATTTATCATGTTATTGGTCACATACATGAATTTATCACGTTATTGGTCACATACATGAATTTATCACGTTATTGGTCACATACATGAATTTATCAGACGTTATTGGTCACATACATGAATTTATCACATTATTGGTCACATACATGAATTTATCATGTTATTGGTCACATACATGAATTTATCAGACGTTATTGGTCACATACATGAATTTATCATGTTATTGGTCACATACATGAATTTATCACGTTATTGGTCACATACATGAATTTATCACGTTATTGGTCACATACATGAATTTATCACGTTATTGGTCACATACATGAATTTATCACGTTATTGGTCACATACATGAATTTATCACGTTATTGTTCACATACATGAATTTATCACGTTATTGGTCACATACATGAATTTATCACGTTATTGGTCACATACATGAATTTATCATGTTATTGGTCACATACATGAATTTATCACGTTATTGGTCACATACATGAATTTATCACGTTATTGGTCACATACATGAATTTATCATGTTATTGGTCACATACATGAATTTATCACGTTATTGGTCACATACATGAATTTATCATGTTATTGGTCACATACATGAATTTATCACGTTATTGGTCACATACATGAATTTATCATGTTATTGGTCACATACATGAATTTATCACGTTATTGGTCACATACATGAATTTATCATGTTATTGGTCACATACATGAATTTATCACGTTATTGGTCACATACATGAATTTATCATGTTATTGGTCACATACATGAATTTATCATGTTATTGGTCACATACATGAATTTAGCAGATGTTATTGGTCACATACATGAATTTATCTCGTTATTGGTCACATACATGAATTTATCATGTTATTGGTCACATACATGAATTTATCATGTTATTGGTCACATACATGAATTTATCACATGTTATTGGTCACATACATGAATTTATCACGTTATTGGTCACATACATGAATTTATCACGTTATTGGTCACATACATGAATTTATCATGTTATTGGTCACATACATGAATTTATCATGTTATTGGTCACATACATGAATTTATCACGTTATTGGTCACATACATGAATTTATCACGTTATTGGTCACATACATGAATTTATCACGTTATTGGTCACATACATGAATTTATCACGTTATTGGTCACATACATGAATTTATCACGTTATTGGTCACATACATGAATTTATCACGTTATTGGTCACATACATGAATTTATCATGTTATTGGTCACATACATGAATTTATCACGTTATTGGTCACATACATGAATTTATCACGTTATTGGTCACATACATGAATTTATCACGTTATTGGTCACATACATGAATTTATCACGTTATTGGTCACATACATGAATTTATCACGTTATTGGTCACATACATGAATTTATCACGTTATTGGTCACATACATGAATTTATCACGTTATTGGTCACATACATGAATTTATCTTGTTATTGGTCACATACATGAATTTATCATGTTATTGGTCACATACATGAATTTATCACGTTATTGGTCACATACATGAATTTATCATGTTATTGGTCACATACATGAATTTATCATGTTATTGGTCACATACATGAATTTATCACGTTATTGGTCACATACATGAATTTATCACGTTATTGGTCACATACATGAATTTATCACGTTATTGGTCACATACATGAATTTATCACGTTATTGGTCACATACATGAATTTATCACGTTATTGGTCACATACATGAATTTATCACGTTATTGGTCACATACATGAATTTATCACGTTATTGGTCACATACATGAATTTATCATGTTATTGGTCACATACATGAATTTATCATGTTATTGGTCACATACATGAATTTATCACGTTATTGGTCACATACATGAATTTATCACGTTATTGGTCACATACATGAATTTATCACGTTATTGGTCACATACATGAATTTATCACGTTATTGGTCACATACATGAATTTATCACGTTATTGGTCACATACATGAATTTATCACGTTATTGGTCACATACATGAATTTATCAGATGTTATTGGTCACATACATGAATTTATCACGTTATTGGTCACATACATGAATTTATCACGTTATTGGTCACATACATGAATTTATCACGTTATTGGTCACATACATGAATTTATCACGTTATTGGTCACATACATGAATTTATCACGTTATTGGTCACATACATGAATTTAGCAGATGTTATTGGTCACATACATGAATTTATCACGTTATTGGTCACATACATGAATTTATCAGATGTTATTGGTCACATACATGAATTTATCACGTTATTGGTCACATACATGAATTTATCACGTTATTGGTCACATACATGAATTTATCACGTTATTGGTCACATACATGAATTTATCACGTTATTGGTCACATACATGAATTTATCAGATGTTATTGGTCACATACATGAATTTATCAGACGTTATTGGTCACATACATGAATTTATCAGATGTTATTGGTCACATACATGAATTTATCAGACGTTATTGGTCACATACATGAATTTATCAGATGTTATTGGTCACATACATGAATTTATCAGACGTTATTGGTCACATACATGAATTTATCATGTTATTGGTCACATACATTAATTTATCACGTTATTGGTCACATACATGAATTTATCACGTTATTGGTCACATACATGAATTTATCAGACGTTATTGGTCACATACATGAATTTATCACGTTATTGGTCACATACATGAATTTATCATGTTATTGGTCACATACATGAATTTATCAGACGTTATTGGTCACATACATGAATTTATCACGTTATTGGTCACATACATGAATTTATCAGACGTTATTGGTCACATACATGAATTTATCAGACGTTATTGGTCACATACATGAATTTATCAGATGTTATTGGTCACATACATGAATTTATCATGTTATTGGTCACATACATGAATTTATCATGTTATTGGTCACATACATGAATTTATCATGTTATTGGTCACATACATGAATTTATCACGTTATTGGTCACATACATGAATTTATCACGTTATTGGTCACATACATGAATTTATCACGTTATTGGTCACATACATGAATTTATCATGTTATTGGTCACATACATGAATTTATCACGTTATTGGTCACATACATGAATTTATCACGTTATTGGTCACATACATGAATTTATCATGTTATTGGTCACATACATGAATTTATCACATGTTATTGGTCACATACATGAATTTATCACGTTATTGGTCACATACATGAATTTATCATGTTATTGGTCACATACATGAATTTATCACGTTATTGGTCACATACATGAATTTATCACGTTATTGGTCACATACATGAATTTATCACGTTATTGGTCACATACATGAATTTATCTCGTTATTGGTCACATACATGAATTTATCATGTTATTGGTCACATACATGAATTTATCATGTTATTGGTCACATACATGAATTTATCATGTTATTGGTCACATACATGAATTTATCACATGTTATTGGTCACATACATGAATTTATCACGTTATTGGTCACATACATGAATTTATCACGTTATTGGTCACATACATGAATTTATCAGACGTTATTGGTCACATACATGAATTTATCACATTATTGGTCACATACATGAATTTATCATGTTATTGGTCACATACATGAATTTATCAGATGTTATTGGTCACATACATGAATTTATCATGTTATTGGTCACATACATGAATTTATCACGTTATTGGTCACATACATGAATTTATCACGTTATTGGTCACATACATGAATTTATCACGTTATTGGTCACATACATGAATTTATCACGTTATTGGTCACATACATGAATTTATCACGTTATTGGTCACATACATGAATTTATCACGTTATTGGTCACATACATGAATTTATCACGTTATTGGTCACATACATGAATTTATCAGACGTTATTGGTCACATACATGAATTTATCACGTTATTGGTCACATACATGAATTTATCATGTTATTGGTCACATACATGAATTTATCACGTTATTGGTCACATACATGAATTTATCATGTTATTGGTCACATACATGAATTTATCATGTTATTGGTCACATACATGAATTTATCACATGTTATTGGTCACATACATGAATTTATCAGATGTTATTGGTCACATACATGAATTTATCAGACGTTATTGGTCACATACATGAATTTATCACGTTATTGGTCACATACATGAATTTATCACGTTATTGGTCACATACATGAATTTATCACGTTATTGGTCACATACATGAATTTATCAGACGTTATTGGTCACATACATGAATTTATCATGTTATTGGTCACATACATGAATTTATCATGTTATTGGTCACATACATGAATTTATCAGACGTTATTGGTCACATACATGAATTTATCATGTTATTGGTCACATACATGAATTTATCACGTTATTGGTCACATACATGAATTTATCACGTTATTGGTCACATACATGAATTTATCACGTTATTGGTCACATACATGAATTTATCACGTTATTGGTCACATACATGAATTTATCACGTTATTGGTCACATACATGAATTTATCACGTTATTGGTCACATACATGAATTTATCATGTTATTGGTCACATACATGAATTTATCACGTTATTGGTCACATACATGAATTTATCACGTTATTGGTCACATACATGAATTTATCACGTTATTGGTCACATACATGAATTTATCATGTTATTGGTCACATACATGAATTTATCACGTTATTGGTCACATACATGAATTTATCATGTTATTGGTCACATACATGAATTTATCATGTTATTGGTCACATACATGAATTTATCATGTTATTGGTCACATACATGAATTTATCAGACGTTATTGGTCACATACATGAATTTATCACGTTATTGGTCACATACATGAATTTATCACGTTATTGGTCACATACATGAATTTATCAGACGTTATTGGTCACATACATGAATTTATCACGTTATTGGTCACATACATGAATTTATCACGTTATTGGTCACATACATGAATTTATCACGTTATTGGTCACATACATGAATTTATCAGATGTTATTGGTCACATACATGAATTTATCACGTTATTGGTCACATACATGAATTTATCAGATGTTATTGGTCACATACATGAATTTATCATGTTATTGGTCACATACATGAATTTATCATGTTATTGGTCACATACATGAATTTATCACGTTATTGGTCACATACATGAATTTATCTCGTTATTGGTCACATACATGAATTTATCATGTTATTGGTCACATACATGAATTTATCACGTTATTGGTCACATACATGAATTTATCTCGTTATTGGTCACATACATGAATTTATCTCGTTATTGGTCACATACATGAATTTATCAGATGTTATTGGTCACATACATGAATTTATCACGTTATTGGTCACATACATGAATTTATCACGTTATTGGTCACATACATGAATTTATCACGTTATTGGTCACATACATGAATTTATCACGTTATTGGTCACATACATGAATTTATCATGTTATTGGTCACATACATGAATTTATCATGTTATTGGTCACATACATGAATTTATCACGTTATTGGTCACATACATGAATTTATCACGTTATTGGTCACATACATGAATTTATCACGTTATTGGTCACATACATGAATTTATCTCGTTATTGGTCACATACATGAATTTATCATGTTATTGGTCACATACATGAATTTATCACGTTATTGGTCACATACATGAATTTATCTCGTTATTGGTCACATACATGAATTTATCTCGTTATTGGTCACATACATGAATTTATCAGATGTTATTGGTCACATACATGAATTTATCACGTGTTATTGGTCACATACATGAATTTATCAGATGTTATTGGTCACATACATGAATTTATCACGTTATTGGTCACATACATGAATTTATCAGACGTTATTGGTCACATACATGAATTTATCATGTTATTGGTCACATACATGAATTTATCACGTTATTGGTCACATACATGAATTTATCAGATGTTATTGGTCACATACATGAATTTATCACGTTATTGGTCACATACATGAATTTATCACGTTATTGGTCACATACATGAATTTATCACGTTATTGGTCACATACATGAATTTATCACATGTTATTGGTCACATACATGAATTTATCATGTTATTGGTCACATACATGAATTTAGCAGATGTTATTGGTCACATACATGAATTTATCTCGTTATTGGTCACATACATGAATTTATCAGATGTTATTGGTCACATACATGAATTTATCACGTTATTGGTCACATACATGAATTTATCATGTTATTGGTCACATACATGAATTTATCACGTTATTGGTCACATACATGAATTTATCACGTTATTGGTCACATACATGAATTTATCACGTTATTGGTCACATACATGAATTTATCACGTTATTGGTCACATACATGAATTTATCAGATGTTATTGGTCACATACATGAATTTATCATGTTATTGGTCACATACATGAATTTATCAGACGTTATTGGTCACATACATGAATTTATCTCGTTATTGGTCACATACATGAATTTATCAGACGTTATTGGTCACATACATGAATTTATCATGTTATTGGTCACATACATGAATTTATCACGTTATTGGTCACATACATGAATTTATCACGTTATTGGTCACATACATGAATTTATCAGATGTTATTGGTCACATACATGAATTTATCACATTATTGGTCACATACATGAATTTATCATGTTATTGGTCACATACATGAATTTATCAGATGTTATTGGTCACATACATGAATTTATCACGTTATTGGTCACATACATGAATTTATCACGTTATTGGTCACATACATGAATTTATCAGACGTTATTGGTCACATACATGAATTTATCACATTATTGGTCACATACATGAATTTATCATGTTATTGGTCACATACATGAATTTATCAGACGTTATTGGTCACATACATGAATTTATCATGTTATTGGTCACATACATGAATTTATCACGTTATTGGTCACATACATGAATTTATCACGTTATTGGTCACATACATGAATTTATCAGATGTTATTGGTCACATACATGAATTTATCACATGTTATTGGTCACATACATGAATTTATCACGTTATTGGTCACATACATGAATTTATCACGTTATTGGTCACATACATGAATTTATCATGTTATTGGTCACATACATGAATTTATCATGTTATTGGTCACATACATGAATTTATCACGTTATTGGTCACATACATGAATTTATCACGTTATTGGTCACATACATGAATTTATCAGACGTTATTGGTCACATACATGAATTTATCACGTTATTGGTCACATACATGAATTTATCATGTTATTGGTCACATACATGAATTTATCACGTTATTGGTCACATACATGAATTTATCACATTATTGGTCACATACATGAATTTATCATGTTATTGGTCACATACATGAATTTATCAGACGTTATTGGTCACATACATGAATTTATCAGATGTTATTGGTCACATACATGAATTTATCACGTTATTGGTCACATACATGAATTTATCAGATGTTATTGGTCACATACATGAATTTATCAGACGTTATTGGTCACATACATGAATTTATCATGTTATTGGTCACATACATGAATTTATCAGATGTTATTGGTCACATACATGAATTTATCATGTTATTGGTCACATACATGAATTTATCATGTTATTGGTCACATACATGAATTTATCATGTTATTGGTCACATACATGAATTTATCACGTTATTGGTCACATACATGAATTTATCACGTTATTGGTCACATACATGAATTTATCACGTTATTGGTCACATACATGAATTTATCACGTTATTGGTCACATACATGAATTTATCATGTTATTGGTCACATACATGAATTTATCACGTTATTGGTCACATACATGAATTTATCTCGTTATTGGTCACATACATGAATTTATCATGTTATTGGTCACATACATGAATTTATCTCGTTATTGGTCACATACATGAATTTATCATGTTATTGGTCACATACATGAATTTATCATGTTATTGGTCACATACATGAATTTATCACGTTATTGGTCACATACATGAATTTATCACGTTATTGGTCACATACATGAATTTATCATGTTATTGGTCACATACATTAATTTATCATGTTATTGGTCACATACATGAATTTATCATGTTATTGGTCACATACATGAATTTATCACGTTATTGGTCACATACATGAATTTATCATGTTATTGGTCACATACATGAATTTATCACGTTATTGGTCACATACATGAATTTATCAGATGTTATTGGTCACATACATGAATTTATCACGTTATTGGTCACATACATGAATTTACATGTTATTGGTCACATACATGAATTTATCATGTTATTGGTCACATACATGAATTTATCACGTTATTGGTCACATACATGAATTTATCATGTTATTGGTCACATACATGAATTTATCACGTTATTGGTCACATACATGAATTTATCACGTTATTGGTCACATACATGAATTTATCATGTTATTGGTCACATACATGAATTTATCACGTTATTGGTCACATACATGAATTTATCACGTTATTGGTCACATACATGAATTTATCACGTTATTGGTCACATACATGAATTTATCACGTTATTGGTCACATACATGAATTTATCACGTTATTGGTCACATACATGAATTTATCACGTTATTGGTCACATACATGAATTTATCATGTTATTGGTCACATACATGAATTTATCATGTTATTGGTCACATACATGAATTTATCATGTTATTGGTCACATACATGAATTTATCATGTTATTGGTCACATACATGAATTTATCAGATGTTATTGGTCACATACATGAATTTATCACATGTTATTGGTCACATACATGAATTTATCACGTTATTGGTCACATACATGAATTTATCATGTTATTGGTCACATACATGAATTTATCACGTTATTGGTCACATACATGAATTTATCATGTTATTGGTCACATACATGAATTTATCAGATGTTATTGGTCACATACATGAATTTATCACGTTATTGGTCACATACATGAATTTATCATGTTATTGGTCACATACATGAATTTATCAGACGTTATTGGTCACATACATGAATTTATCACGTTATTGGTCACATACATGAATTTATCAGATGTTATTGGTCACATACATGAATTTATCATGTTATTGGTCACATACATGAATTTATCACGTTATTGGTCACATACATGAATTTATCACGTTATTGGTCACATACATGAATTTATCACGTTATTGGTCACATACATGAATTTATCACGTTATTGGTCACATACATGAATTTATCACGTTATTGGTCACATACATGAATTTATCAGATGTTATTGGTCACATACATGAATTTATCAGACGTTATTGGTCACATACATGAATTTATCAGACGTTATTGGTCACATACATGAATTTATCATGTTATTGGTCACATACATGAATTTATCAGACGTTATTGGTCACATACATGAATTTATCACATGTTATTGGTCACATACATGAATTTATCACGTTATTGGTCACATACATGAATTTATCATGTTATTGGTCACATACATGAATTTATCACATGTTATTGGTCACATACATGAATTTATCACATTATTGGTCACATACATGAATTTATCATGTTATTGGTCACATACATGAATTTATCAGACGTTATTGGTCACATACATGAATTTATCATGTTATTGGTCACATACATGAATTTATCACGTTATTGGTCACATACATGAATTTATCAGACGTTATTGGTCACATACATGAATTTATCATGTTATTGGTCACATACATGAATTTATCAGATGTTATTGGTCACATACATGAATTTATCACGTTATTGGTCACATACATGAATTTATCATGTTATTGGTCACATACATGAATTTATCATGTTATTGGTCACATACATGAATTTATCATGTTATTGGTCACATACATGAATTTATCACGTTATTGGTCACATACATGAATTTATCACGTTATTGGTCACATACATGAATTTATCACGTTATTGGTCACATACATGAATTTATCATGTTATTGGTCACATACATGAATTTATCAGATGTTATTGGTCACATACATGAATTTATCACGTTATTGGTCACATACATGAATTTTATGTTATTGGTCACATACATGAATTTATCAGATGTTATTGGTCACATACATGAATTTATCAGATGTTATTGGTCACATACATGAATTTATCATGTTATTGGTCACATACATGAATTTATCATGTTATTGGTCACATACATGAATTTATCAGATGTTATTGGTCACATACATGAATTTATCATGTTATTGGTCACATACATGAATTTATCACGTTATTGGTCACATACATGAATTTATCAGATGTTATTGGTCACATACATGAATTTATCATGTTATTGGTCACATACATGAATTTATCACATGTTATTGGTCACATACATGAATTTATCACGTTATTGGTCACATACATGAATTTATCAGATGTTATTGGTCACATACATGAATTTATCACGTTATTGGTCACATACATGAATTTATCACGTTATTGGTCACATACATGAATTTATCAGATGTTATTGGTCACATACATGAATTTATCATGTTATTGGTCACATACATGAATTTATCAGATGTTATTGGTCACATACATGAATTTATCATGTTATTGGTCACATACATGAATTTATCAGATGTTATTGGTCACATACATGAATTTATCATGTTATTGGTCACATACATGAATTTATCATGTTATTGGTCACATACATGAATTTATCATGTTATTGGTCACATACATGAATTTATCACGTTATTGGTCACATACATGAATTTATCAGATGTTTGGTCACATACATGAATTTATCACGTTATTGGTCACATACATGAATTTATCAGATGTTATTGGTCACATACATGAATTTATCACGTTATTGGTCACATACATGAATTTATCACGTTATTGGTCACATACATGAATTTATCAGATGTTATTGGTCACATACATGAATTTATCAGACGTTATTGGTCACATACATGAATTTATCAGACGTTATTGGTCACATACATGAATTTATCATGTTATTGGTCACATACATGAATTTATCAGACGTTATTGGTCACATACATGAATTTATCACATGTTATTGGTCACATACATGAATTTATCATGTTATTGGTCACATACATTAATTTATCACGTTATTGGTCACATACATGAATTTATCACGTTATTGGTCACATACATGAATTTATCTAGTTATTGGTCACATACATGAATTTATCACGTTATTGGTCACATACATGAATTTTATCATGTTATTGGTCACATACATGAATTTATCACGTTATTGGTCACATACATGAATTTATCAGATGTTATTGGTCACATACATGAATTTATCACATGGAATACATATCAGATGTTATTGGTCACATACATGAATTTATCACATGTTATTGGTCACATACATGAATTTATCAGATGTTATTGGTCACATACATGAATTTATCAGATGTTATTGGTCACATACATGAATTTATCAGATGTTATTGGTCACATACATGAATTTATCACGTTATTGGTCACATACATGATTTATTTATTGGTCAGATGTTATTGGTCACATACATGAATCACGTTATTGGTATACATGAATTTATATGTTATTGGTCACATACATGAATTTATCACGTTATTGGTCACATACATGAATTTATCAGATGTTATTGGTCACATACATGAATTTATCAGATGTTATTGGTCACATACATGAATTTATCACGTGTTATTGGTCACATACATGAATTTATCACGTTATTGGTCACATACATGAATTTATCAGATGTTATTGGTCACATACATGAATTTATCATGTTATTGGTCACATACATGAATTTATCAGATGTTATTGGTCACATACATGAATTTATCACGTTATTGGTCACATACATGAATTTATCAGATGTTATTGGTCACATACATGAATTTATCAGTTATTGGTCACATACATGAATTTATCAGATGTTATTGGTCACATACATGAATTTAGCAGATGTTATTGGTCACATACATGAATTTATCATGTTATTGGTCACATACATGAATTTATCAGATGTTATTGGTCACATACATGAATTTATCAGATGTTATTGGTCACATACATGAATTTATCAGATGTTATTGGTCACATACATGAATTTATCAGATGTTATTGGTCACATACATGAATTTATCACGTTATTGGTCACATACATGAATTTATCAGATGTTATTGGTCACATACATGAATTTATCACGTTATTGGTCACATACATGAATTTATCACATGTTATTGGTCACATACATGAATTTATCACGTTATTGGTCACATACATGAATTTATCAGATGTTATTGGTCACATACATGAATTTATCATGTTATTGGTCACATACATGAATTTATCATGTTATTGGTCACATACATGAATTTATCATGTTATTGGTCACATACATGAATTTAGCAGATGTTATTGGTCACATACATGAATTTATCATGTTATTGGTCACATACATGAATTTAGCAGATGTTATTGGTCACATACATGAATTTATCACGTTATTGGTCACATACATGAATTTAGCAGATGTTATTGGTCACATACATGAATTTATCAGATGTTATTGGTCACATACATGAATTTATCAGATGTTATTGGTCACATACATGAATTTATCAGATGTTATTGGTCACATACATGAATTTATCAGATGTTTTGGTCACATACATGTTTAGCAGATGTTATTGGTCACATACATGAATTTAGCAGATGTTATTGGTCACATACATGAATTTAGCAGATGTTATTGGTCACATACATGAATTTATTGGTCACATACATGAATTTATCACGTTATGTTATTGGTCACATACATGAATTTATCAGATGTTATTGGTCACATACATGAATTTATCAGATGTTATTGGTCACATACATGAATTTATCAGATGTTATTGGTCACATACATGAATTTATCACGTTATTGGTCACATACATGAATTTATCATGTTATTGGTCACATACATGAATTTATCATGTTATTGGTCACATACATGAATTTATCAGATGTTATTGGTCACATACATGAATTTATCAAACGTTATTGGTCACATACATGAATTTATCAGACGTTATTGGTCACATACATGAATTTATCAGACGTTATTGGTCACATACATGAATTTATCAGATGTTATTGGTCACATACATGAATTTATCAGATGTTATTGGTCACATACATGAATTTATCATGTTATTGGTCACATACAGAATTTATGTTATTGGTCACATACATGAATTTATCATGTTATTGGTCACATACATGAATTTATCAGATGTTATTGGTCACATACATGAATTTATCAGATGTTATTGGTCACATACATGAATTTATCACGTTATTGGTCACATACATGAATTTATCAGATGTTATTGGTCACATACATGAATTTATCATGTTATTGGTCACATACATGAATTTATCAGATGTTATTGGTCACATACATGAATTTATCAGATGTTATTGGTCACATACATGAATTTATCAGATGTTATTGGTCACATACATGATTTATCACGTTATTGGTCACATACAGAATTTATGTTATTGGTCACATACATGAATTTATCAGATGTTATTGGTCACATACATGAATTTATCACGTTATTGGTCACATACATGAATTTATCAGATGTTATTGGTCACATACATGAATTTATCAGATGTTATTGGTCACATACATGAATTTATCAGATGTTATTGGTCACATACATGAATTTATCAGATGTTATTGGTCACATACATGAATTTATCACGTTATTGGTCACATACATGAATTTATCAGATGTTATTGGTCACATACATGAATTTATCAGATGTTATTGGTCACATACATGAATTTATCACATGTTATTGGTCACATACATGAATTTACATGTTATTGGTTACATGAATTTATGTTATTGGTCACATACATGAATTTATCACGTTATTGGTCACATACATGAATTTATCAGATGTTATTGGTCACATACATGAATTTATCAGATGTTATTGGTCACATACATGAATTTATCAGATGTTATTGGTCACATACATGAATTTATCAGATGTTATTGGTCACATACATGAATTTATCATGTTATTGGTCACATACATGAATTTATCAGATGTTATTGGTCACATACATGAATTTATCAGATGTTATTGGTCACATACATGAATTTATCATGTTATTGGTCACATACATGAATTTATCACGTTATTGGTCACATACATGAATTTATCATGTTATTGGTCACATACATGAATTTATCAGACGTTATTGGTCACATACATGAATTTATCACGTTATTGGTCACATACATGAATTTATCAGACGTTATTGGTCACATACATGAATTTATCAGACGTTATTGGTCACATACATGAATTTATCAGATGTTATTGGTCACATACATGAATTTATCACATGTTATTGGTCACATACATGAATTTATCATGTTATTGGTCACATACATGAATTTATCATGTTATTGGTCACATACATGAATTTATCACGTTATTGGTCACATACATGAATTTATCAGACGTTATTGGTCACATACATGAATTTATCAGATGTTATTGGTCACATACATGAATTTATCAGACGTTATTGGTCACATACATGAATTTATCAGATGTTATTGGTCACATACATGAATTTATCAGATGTTATTGGTCACATACATGAATTTATCATGTTATTGGTCACATACATGAATTTATCACGTTATTGGTCACATACATGAATTTATCATGTTATTGGTCACATACATGAATTTATCAGATGTTATTGGTCACATACATGAATTTATCACGTTATTGGTCACATACATGAATTTATCAGATGTTATTGGTCACATACATGAATTTATCATGTTATTGGTCACATACATGAATTTAGCAGATGTTATTGGTCACATACATGAATTTATCACGTTATTGGTCACATACATGAATTTATCAGATGTTATTGGTCACATACATGAATTTATCAGTTATTGGTCACATACATGAATTTATCAGATGTTATTGGTCACATACATGAATTTATCACGTTATTGGTCACATACATGAATTTATCACGTTATTGGTCACATACATGAATTTATCAGATGTTATTGGTCACATACATGAATTTATCAGTTATTGGTCACATACATGAATTTATCAGATGTTATTGGTCACATACATGAATTTATCAGATGTTATTGGTCACATACATGAATTTATCACATGTTATTGGTCACATACATGAATTTATCAGATGTTGTTATTGGTCACATACATGAATTTATCAGATGTTATTGGTCACATACATGAATTTATCAGATGTTATTGGTCACATACATGAATTTATCACGTTATTGGTCACATACATGAATTTATCAGATGTTATTGGTCACATACATGAATTTATCACGTTATTGGTCACATACATGAATTTATCAGATGTTATTGGTCACATACATGAATTTATCATTGTTATTGGTCACATACATGAATTTATCAGATGTTATTGGTCACATACATGAATTTATCAGATGTTATTGGTCACATACATGAATTTATCAGATGTTATTGGTCACATACATGAATTTATCAGATGTTATTGGTCACATACATGAATTTATCAGATGTTATTGGTCACATACATGAATTTATCACGTTATTGGTCACATACATGAATTTAGCAGATGTTATTGGTCACATACATGAATTTATCAGATGTTATTGGTCACATACATGAATTTATCACGTTATTGGTCACATACATGAATTTATCAGATGTTATTGGTCACATACATGAATTTATCAGATGTTATTGGTCACATACATGAATTTATCAGATGTTATTGGTCACATACATGAATTTATCAGATGTTATTGGTCACATACATGAATTTATCAGATGTTATTGGTCACATACATGAATTTATCAGATGTTATTGGTCACATACATGAATTTATCAGATGTTATTGGTCACATACATGAATTTATCAGATGTTATTGGTCACATACACATGTTTAGCAGATGTTATTGGTTACATACATGAATTTAGCAGATGTTTTGGTCACATACATGAATTTATCAGATGTTATTGGTCACATACATGAATTTAGCAGATGTTATTGGTCACATACATGAATTTAGCAGATGTTATTGGTCACATACATGAATTTAGCAGATGTTATTGGTCACATACATGAATTTATCACGTTATTGGTCACATACATGAATTTAGCAGATGTTATTGGTCACATACATGAATTTATCAGATGTTATTGGTCACATACATGAATTTATCAGATGTTTTGGTCACATACATGAATTTATCAGATGTTATTGGTCACATACATGAATTTATCACGTTATTGGTCACATACATGAATTTATCATGTTATTGGTCACATACATGAATTTATCAGATGTTATTGGTCACATACATGAATTTATCAGATGTTATTGGTCACATACATGAATTTATCATGGTTATTGGTCACATACATGAATTTATCACGTTATTGGTCACATACATGAATTTATCAGATGTTATTGGTCACATACATGAATTTATCAGATGTTATTGGTCACAGAATTTACATGAATTTATCAGATGTTATTGGTCACATACATGAATTTATCAGATGTTATTGGTCACATACATGAATTTATCAGTTATTGGTCACATACATGAATTTATCAGATGTTATTGGTCACATACATGAATTTATCATGTTATTGGTCACATACATGAATTTATCAGACGTTATTGGTCACATACATGAATTTATCAGATGTTATTGGTCACATACATGAATTTATCAGACGTTATTGGTCACATACATGAATTTATCAGATGTTATTGGTCACATACATGAATTTATCACGTTATTGGTCACATACATGAATTTATCAGATGTTATTGGTCACATACATGAATTTATCAGACGTTATTGGTCACATACATGAATTTATCAGATGTTATTGGTCACATACATGAATTTATCAGATGTTATTGGTCACATACATGAATTTGACGTTATTGGTCACATACATGAATTTATCAGATGTTATTGGTCACATACATGAATTTATCATGTTATTGGTCACATACATGAATTTATCAGATGTTATTGGTCACATACATGAATTTATCACGTTATTGGTCACATACATGAATTTATCAGTTATTGGTCACATACATGAATTTATCATGTTATTGGTCACATACATGAATTTATCATGTTATTGGTCACATACATGAATTTATCAGATGTTATTGGTCACATACATGAATTTATCAGATGTTATTGGTCACATACATGAATTTATCAGATGTTATTGGTCACATACATGAATTTATCATGTTATTGGTCACATACATGAATTTATCATGTTATTGGTCACATACATGAATTTATCACGTTATTGGTCACATACATGAATTTATCAGATGTTATTGGTCACATACATGAATTTATCAGATGTTATTGGTCACATACATTAATTTATCACGTTATTGGTCACATACATGAATTTATCACGTTATTGGTCACATACATGAATTTATCAGACGTTATTGGTCACATACATGAATTTATCAGACGTTATTGGTCACATACATGAATTTATCAGATGTTATTGGTCACATACATGAATTTATCAGACGTTATTGGTCACATACATGAATTTATCAGACGTTATTGGTCACATACATGAATTTATCAGACGTTATTGGTCACATACATGAATTTATCAGATGTTATTGGTCACATACATGAATTTATCAGATGTTATTGGTCACATACATGAATTTATCAGATGTTATTGGTCACATACATGAATTTATCACGTTATTGGTCACATACATGAATTTATCACGTTATTGGTCACATACATGAATTTATCACATGTTATTGGTCACATACATGAATTTATCATGTTATTGGTCACATACATGAATTTATCATGTTATTGGTCACATACATGAATTTATCACGTTATTGGTCACATACATGAATTTATCATGTTATTGGTCACATACATGAATTTATCATGTTATTGGTCACATACATGAATTTATCACGTGTTATTGGTCACATACATGAATTTATCAGATGTTATTGGTCACATACATGAATTTATCAGATGTTATTGGTCACATACATGAATTTATCAGATGTTATTGGTCACATACATGAATTTATCAGATGTTATTGGTCACATACATGAATTTATCAGACGTTATTGGTCACATACATGAATTTATCAGATGTTATTGGTCACATACATGAATTTATCAGACGTTATTGGTCACATACATGAATTTATCAGATGTTATTGGTCACATACATGAATTTATCA
>NC_068455.1:11797409-11872409 GCF_023373465.1 Oncorhynchus keta | reverse complement strand
GCCCTGCCCCGCCCCCTTTCGGAAAAGCTGACCACGACTCCATTTTGTTGATCCCTGCCTACAGACAGAAACTTAAACAAGAGGCTCCGAATACAAACAGTGCAGCTATTCCCTCCGCAAGGCTATTAAACAAGCTAAGCGTCAGTACAGAGACAAAGTAGAATCTCAATTCAACGGCTCAGACACAAGAGGCATGTGGCAGGGTCTACAGTCAATCATGGACTACAAGAAGAAACCCAGCCCAGTCACGGACCAGGATGTCTTGCTCCCAGGCAGACTAAATAACTTTTTGCCCGCTTTGAGGACAATACAGTGCCACTGACACGGCCTGCAACGAAAACATGCGGTCTCTCCTTCACTGCAGCCGAGGTGAGTAAGACATTTAAACATGTTAACCCTCGCAAGGCTGCAGGCCCAGACGGCATCCCCAGCCGCGCCCTCAGAGCATGCGCAGACCAGCTGGCCGGTGTGTTTACGGACATATTCAATCAATCCCTATACCAGTCTGCTGTTCCCACATGCTTCAAGAGGGCCACCATTGTTCCTGTTCCCAAGAAAGCTAAGGTAACTGAGCTAAACGACTACCGCCCGTAGCACTCACTTCCGTCATCATGAAGTGCTTTGAGAGACTAGTCAAGGACCATATCACCTCCACCCTACCTGACACCCTAGACCCACTCCAATTTGCTTACCGCCCAAATAGGTCCACAGACGACGCAATCTCAACCACACTGCACACTGTCCTAACCCACCTGGACAAGAGGAATACCTATGTGAGAATGCTGTTCATCGACTACAGCTCGGCATTGAACACCATAGTACCTTTCAAGCTCGTCATCAAGCTCGAGACCCTGGGTCTCGACCCCGCCCTGTGCAACTGGGTACTGGACTTCCTGACGGGCCGCCCCCAGGTGGTGAGGGTAGGCAACAATATCTCCTCCCCGCTGATCCTCAACACGGGGGCCCCACAAGGGTGCGTTCTGAGCCCTCTCCTGTACTCCCTGTTCACCCACGACTGCGTGGCCACGCACGCTCCAACTCAATCATCAAGTTTGCGGACGACACAACAGTGGTAGGCTTGATTACCAACAACGACGAGACGGCCTACAGGGAGGAGGTGAGGGCCCTCGGAGTGTGGTGTCAGGAAAATAACCTCACACTCAACGTCAACAAAACTAAGGAGATGATTGTGGACTTCAGGAAACAGCAGAGGGAACACCCCCCTATCCACATTGATGGAACAGTAGTGGAGAGGGTAGCAAGTTTTAAGTTCCTCGGCATACACATCACAGACAAACTGAATTGGTCCACTCACACTGACAGCGTCGTGAAGAAGGCACAGCAGCGCCTCTTCAACCTCAGGAGGCTGAAGAAATTCGGCTTGTCACCAAAAGCACTCACAAACTTCTACAGATGCACAATCGAGAGCATCCTGGCGGGCTGTATCACCGCCTGGTACGGCAACTGCTCCGCCCTCAACCGTAAGGCTCTCCAGAGGGTAGTGAGGTCTGCACAACGCATCACCGGGGGCAAACTACCTGCCATCCAGATCATCAAGGACATCAACCACCCGAACCACTGCCTGTTCACCCCGCTATCATCCAGAAGGCGAGGTCAGTACAGGTGCATCAAAGCTGGGACCGAGAGACTGAAAAACAGCTTCTATCTCAAGGCCATCAGACTGTTAAACAGCCATCACTAACATTGGGTGGCTGCTGCCAACACACTGTCATTGACACTGACCCAACTCCAGCCACTTTAATAATGGGAATTGATTGGAAATTATGTAAATATATCACTAGCCACTTTAAACAATACTACATTATATAATGTTACTTACCCTACATTATTCATCTCATATGCATACGTATATACTGTACTCTATATCATCGACTGCATCCTTATGTAATACATGTATCACTAGCCACTTTAACTATGCCACTTTGTTTACTTTGTCTACATACTCATCTCATATGTATATACTGTACTCGATACCATCTACTGTATGCTGCCCTGTACCATCACTCATTCATATATCCTTATGTACATATTCTTTATCCCCTTACACTGTGTATAAGACAGTAGTTTTGGAATTGTTAGTTAGATTACTTGTTGGTTATCACTGCATTGTCGGAACTAGAAGCACAAGCATTTCGCTACACTCGCATTAACATCTGCTAACCATGTGTATGTGACAAATAAAATTTGATTTTATTTTATTTGATGGTAGTGGACCTGTGTCAACATGACTGAGAAGACACATGACCTGGTATGAAAGACAAAACAAAACAAGATTGGAAATATTATCAACATTACTTTGCACTTTTCACTGGCTATCCCTCAGGTTGTGGCAGGAGGACACATATTTTGTTGCCAGAACTGCACATTTTGGCTTTTCACCCAATAAATATTTGATTTTTTCTTCATCTTTTATTAGTTTCAAATTCTTTGTATTGAATTATAATTTTGGGAAAGAAATATTATCTTAGGTCTGAGTATTTGTCAGAGTGTAATAGGAAATGCAGCTCTGTCTCTACCTCTCCCCTGGAGCAGAGTGGGCACAGCCTGTCCTCTCTGGGCAGCCAGGTGTGTCTGTGACGACCGGTCTCTATAGCCAGACTGTGCTCACTGAGTCTGTACCTAGTCAATGTTTTCCTCAGTTTTCTATCAGTCACAGTGGTCAGATAGTCTGCCACCATGTACTATCTGTTTGGAGCCAAATAGCATTGAAGTTTACTTAGATTTTTTGTGGTGTCTTTCCAATAGGTGATATATTTTTGTTTTGTGAAGATTTGGTTGGGCCAGATTTTCTGAGTACTGTCCTGAGGCAGTTCTCTCTCTCTCTCTCTCTCTCTCTCTCTCTGTCTGTCTCTCTGTCTCTCTCTGTCTCGTCCTCGTCCCCTTTGACTCGTATGGTGGAGGAGATCTTTGTGGGCTATACTCAGGTAGTAAGGTAGTAAGTTGGTGGTCTGTTGATATCCCTCTAGTGGTGTGGGGGCTGTGCTTTGGAAAAGTGGGTGGGGTTATATCCTGCCTGTCCAGGGGTATCGTCGGACAGGGCCACAGTGTCCCCGACCTCCCGTGTCTCAGCCTCCAGCCTCTACGCTGTATAGTCTGTGCCGGGGGTCAGTCTGTTATATCTGGTGTAATTATCCTGTCTTATCTGGTGCCCTGTGTGAATTTAAGTATGCTCTCCCTAATTCTCTATCTCTCTCCCTACCCTCCTGGGGGACCTGAGCCCTAGGACCATGCCTCAGGACTAACTGGCCTGATAACTCCTATATATATATATATGCCATTTAGCAGACGCTTTTATCCAAAGCGACTTACAGTCATGTGTGCATACATTCTACGTATGGGTGGTCCCGGGAATCGAACCCACTACCCTGGCGTTACAAGCGCCATGCTCTTCCAACTGAGCTACAGAAGGACCACCGTGTCGTGCTGCTGCTCCAGTTTCAACTGTCCTGCCTGCGGCTATGGAACCCTGACCTGTTCACCGGATGTGCTACCTTGTCCTGGATCTGTTGTTTTTGACTCTCTCTCTCTCCCTCACTCTCTCTCTCTCTCCAACTCTTTCTTATTTGACCCTGCTGGTCAATTATGAACTTTTGAACATCTTGAAGAACGATCTACTCTTATAATCTCCACCCGGCATAGCCAGAAGAAGATTGGTCACCCCTCAGAGCCTGGTTCCCCTCTAGGTTTCTTCCTAGCCACTGTGCTTCTACATCTGCATTGCTTGCTGTTTGGGATTTCAGCCTGGGTTTCTGTATAACACTATGTGACATCAGCTGATGTAAAAATGGCTTTATAAAATACATTTGATTTTGATTTGATTTGTCTCTCTCTCCCTCTCAATTAATTTCAATTCAATTAAATTCCATTTGCTTTATTGGCATTACGCAACAATGTACATATTACCAAAGAGTACTTTGGAGATTAAGTGATGAATTTACAAAATTAACATAATTAAAATAATAATAATCAAGATGATTAACAACAATAATCAAGAGTAAAAATAGCCATACAATGGACAATAACAATGGTATAGGGGCCATGTGCAGGTTGTTTGATCTGTCAGACACCGTCTCTTGTTTTATGGCAGGCAGCAATGTAGTGCGCTGGTAACCCACAACTTCCTGTGTCCTCCCCCAACAGGACGTTTAGCCTATTCTCTTCAGAAAGGTATTTGAAATTTGGGGAAAGGACATTCTCTAATTGTTTTTATATTTTTATATTTTCTCAGGAAATGCAGCTCTGTCTCGGGTTTTGCTGTGATGCAGTGGTTGCACAGCCTTTTCTCTAAGGAGCTAGGTTTTTTTTGTCAAGGTTTTTCTAAGGTTTTGATCAGTAACTATGGTCAAATAGTTTGCCATGATGTACTGTCGATTTAGGGGCATGTTGGACTGCATTTTGCTTTGTGTTTGTGTTTCCCAATAGGTCATGTAGTTTTGTTTTGACTGTGTTGTAATTTGTTTTATTCTGATTGATTGGATGTTCTGGTCCTGAGGCTTCAGTATGTTAGTAGAACAGGTTTGTGAACTCAGCCCCAGGACCAGCTGGATGAGGGGACTGAGGCTTCAGTATGTTAGTAGAACAGGTTTGTGAATTCAGCCACAGGACCAGCTGGATGAGGGGACTGAGGCTTCAGTGCGTTAGTAGAACAGGTTTGTGAACTCAGCCCCAGGACCAGCTGGATGAGGGGACTGAGGCTTCAGTATGTTAGTAGAACAGGTTTGTGAACTCAGCCCCAGGACCAGCTGGATGAGGGGACTGAGGCTTCAGTATGTTAGTAGAACAGGTTTGTGAATTCAGCCCCAGGACCAGCTGGATGAGGGGACTGAGGCTTCAGTATGTTAGTAGAACAGGTTTGTGAACTCAGCCCCAGGACCAGCTGGATGAGGGGACTCTTTTCTTTGCTCAGCTCTTGGCATTGCGGGGCTTGGTAATGATATCAGTGGGGTTCACTGTATTTTAGATGTTTCCAAAACTTAATTGGCCTTTTTTTAGTTTGTATTATTAGTGGATATTGGCCTAATTCTGCCCTGCATGCATTGTTTGTAGTTTTCCTCTGGACATGTAGGAGAATCTTACAGAACTCTGCATGCAGGTTTTCAATGGGGTGTTTGTCCCATTGAGTAAAATCTTATTTTGCAAGTGGACCCCACACCTCGCTGCCATAAAGTACAATTGGTTCAATGACACATTCAAATAGTTTTAGCCAAATTTGAATAGTTATTTTAATTTTAATGAGTTATTTCTCAGTTCATTCACTGCCTTATTTAGGTGTCCATTTGCTCTTATTTTTTTAATATATAATTTTTATATTTTTACGTTTTCTCCCCAATTTCGTGGTATCCAATTGTTTAGTAGCTACTATCTTGTCTCATTGTTACAACTCCCGTCCCGTATATATTGCGCAAAGGAACACATCTTTTTCTGTCAGTACAATATCTTTTTTTTTCAGTTTGAACCAGATTTGATATTTACCCATTTTGAAGGGATCCATTAGATGTTGTAGTTCGGATTTGTACCAAATGATCAGTCCTCCAGAGTCTCTGCCTCTATTGACAGAGCTAGCCTGTGGGACAGTGACCTCTCTGTAGCCTGTGGGACAGTGACCTCTCTGTAGCCTGTGGGACAGTGACCTCTCTGTAGCCTGTGGGGCAGTGACCTCTCTGTAGCCTGTGGGACAGTGACCTCTCTGTAGCCTGTGGGACAGTGACCTGTCTGTAGCCTGTGGGACAGTGACCTCTCTGTAGCCTGTGGGACAGTGACCTCTCTGTAGCCTGTGGGGCAGTGACCTCTCTGTAGCCTGTGGGACAGTGACCTCTCTGTAGCCTGTGGGACAGTGACCTCTCTGTAGCCTGTGGGACAGTGACCTCTCTGTAGCCTGTGGGACAGTGACCTCTCTGTAGCCTGTGGGACAGTGACCTCTCTGTAGCCTGTGGGACAGTGACCTCTCTGTAGCCTGTGGGGCAGTGACCTCTCTGTAGCCTGTGGGACAGTGACCTCTCTGTAGCCTGTGGGGCAGTGACCTCTCTGTAGCCTGTGGGGCAGTGACCTCTCTGTAGCCTGTGGGGCAGTGACCTCTCTGTAGCCTGTGGGGCAGTGACCTCTCTGTAGCCTGTGGGACAGTGACCCTCTGTAGCCTGTGGGGCAGTGACCTCTCTGTAGCCTGTGGGGCAGTGACCTCTCTGTAGCCTGTGGGGCAGTGACCTCTCTGTAGCCTGTGGGGCAGTGACCTCTCTGTAGCCTGTGGGGCAGTGACCTCTCTGTAGCCTGTGGGGCAGTGACCTCTCTGTAGCCTGTGGGGCAGTGACCCTCTGTAGCCTGTGGGGCAGTGACCTCTCTGTAGCCTGTGGGACAGTGACCTGTCTGTAGCCTGTGGGACAGTGACCTCTCTGTAGCCTGTGGGACAGTGACCTCTCTGTAGCCTGTGGGGCAATGACCTCTCTGTAGCCTGTGGGACAGTGACCTCTATGTAGCCTGTGGGACAGTGACCTCTCTGTAGCCTGTGGGGACAGTGAGTGACAGTGTCTGCCTTACACCATGTCTCCTACAGAATGATGACGTCAACATCTTTAAGATGTTTGTTGAACTCCAGTGGTAAACTCTTCAGTCCATAGGTTGATGAGTTTAGGCCCTGAATGTTCCACATGCTGACTGATAGGTTGATGAGTTTAGGCCCTGAATGTTCCACATGCTGACTGATAGGTTGATGAGTTTAGGCCCTGAATGTTCCACATGCTGACTGATAGGTTGATGAGTTTAGGCCCTGAATGTTCCACATGCTGACTGATAGGTTGATGAGTTTAGGCCCTGAATGTTCCACATGCTGACTGATAGGTTGATGAGTTTAGGCCCTGAATGTTCCACATGCTGACTGATAGGTTGATGAGATTAGACGCTGAATGTTCCACATGCTGACTGATAGGTTGATGAGATTAGACGCTGAATGTTCCACATGCTGACTGATAGGTTGATGAGATTAGGCCCTGAATGTTCCACATGCTGACTGATAGGTTGATGAGATTAGACCCTGAATGTTCCACATGCTGACTGATAGGTTGATGAGATTAGACCCTGAATGTTCCACATGCTGACTGATAGGTTGATGAGATTAGACCCTGAATGTTCCACATGCTGACTGATAGGTTGATGAGATTAGGCCCTGAATGTTCCACATGCTGACTGATAGGTTGATGAGATTAGACCCTGAATGTTCCACATGCTGACTGATAGTTGATGTGTTTAGGCCCTGAATGTTCCACATGCTGACTGAAGGTTGAAGTTTAGGCCCTGAAGTTCCACATGTCTGATAAAATACATGTTCCACATGCTGACTAGGTTGATGGAGACCCTGAATGTTCCACATGCTGGTAGGTTGACAGAGACCCTGAATGTTCCACATGCTGACTGATAGGTTGATGGAGACCCTGAATGTTCCACATGCTGACTGATAGGTTGGAGTTTAGACCCTGAATGTTCCACATGCTGACTGATAGGTTGATGAGATTAGCTGAATGTTCCACATGCTGACTGATTGTTCACTGAGGGGTTGATGAGATTAGGCCCTGAATGTTCCACATGCTGACTGATAGGTTGATGAGATTAGACCCTGAATGTTCCACATGCTGACTGATAGGTTGATGAGATTAGACGCTGAATGTTCCACATGCTGACTGATAGGTTGATGAGATTAGACGCTGAATGTTCCACATGCTGACTGATAGGTTGATGAGATTAGTGCCCTGAATGTTCCACATGCTGACTGATAGGTTGATGAGGACCCTGGTTCCACATGCTGACTGATAGGTTGATGTGTTTAGGCCCTGAATGTTCCACATGCTGACTGATAGGTTGATGAGATTAGGCCCTGGTTCCACATGCTGACTGGGTTGATTAGACCCTGAATGTTCCACATGCTGACTGAGGTTGATGAGATTGCACCCTGAATGTTCCACATGCTGACTGATAGGTTGATGAGATTAGACCCTGAATGTTCCACATGCTGACTGATAGGTTGATGATTAGACCCTGAATGTTCCACATGCTGACTGATAGTGATTTCATGTTGCAAAAAGAAAGAATAGCAACAGTCAAAAATACAGTAGCTACTAACTACTAAGTTGTTCATGTCGATTATGGTAGCCCTCCGCACCTCTCTGATTCAGATCTGGCTGTCTACTCTCCCCTGCTCCTCTCGCAGCCGGTGTGAATAATAATGGGGCCTGGTGTGCCAAAGTCAGGCTGGGACAGGATGTTAACATCCACCTTGTGGTGCGGGAAGAATTCTATCCTCTTGGATGAATTTCCCATTCCTGTCAATCAGGATGGCCACCTCAATGTGTTTAACCAGAGTAGTGGGTTTAAAGGTACACAGAGCCTTTGTTCATTGAGGAGTGTGTGAAGGGGGAGCCAGAGTGCTTCTCTCTGTGGTAGGTGTCCCCTTGTGAGCCTCATTGTTCACTGGGGTTTGTGGGTGAGGAGGGTTGTGTGTGTGTGTGTGTGTGGGGGTCAGTGTGTGTGTGTGTGGGGGGTTAGTGGGTGGAGGGTTGTATGTGTGTGTTGGGGTTTGTGTATGTGTGTGTGGGGGGGTTTGTGGGTGCGGGTCTGTGTATGTGTGTATGTGTGTTTGGGGGGTGGGGTTTCTAAATTAGTTGAGTGTTGGGGGGTTTCACAGTGTGTCTGTTGTTGGGGGGTCATCTGTGTGTGGGGGGGTCAGTGTGTGTGTGTGTATGGGCTGGGAGGTGGGGTTTGTGGGTGAGAGGTTAGATGTGTGTGTTGGGGGGTTTGTGGGAGGCGGGTCAGAGTGTGTGTGTGTGGGGGGGTTTGTGGGTGAGGCCTCACCCTACTGGGGGGTCAGTGTGTCAAATGTCTACTGTTTGTGGGTGAGGGTTGTATGTGTGTGTGTTCTGTCACCAACCAAAGAGGGCCTGAGGCGGGCCAGATCTTCTGTGTGTGGGGTCAGGCCTGGGTGGGTGAGGCGGGTCAGTGTGTCTGTGGTAGGACCAAAATAATGGTGTGGGGGGTTGGGTAAAAAAGGGGTGGTGAGGGGCCAGCTTCTCTCCAGGAGTCTCTACAGTCTGTTCTCTGTGCTACAGCACCCTCTTGATGACAGACTCCTTGCCCATGACACACACACAAAACTATACATACACTTGGCACTGATGTTAACAATTACAGTGGGATGTCCTTTCCTGTAAATGAGCTAAAGGATAACATTGTTTGTTCTCCAAGGATCTGTGAAATAGACCTGGAGTCACGCAGAGGGTGACAGTGTGTGCAAGTGTGTCTGTATGTGTGTCTGTGTATGTGTGTGTAACATATGTGTGTGTCTGTGTCTGTGTATGTGTGTATATGTGTCTGCTAAAAATGTGTACTTGAATGTGTATGTGTATGTGTATGTGTATGCCCATGTGTTTCTGGGTTTCTAAATTAGTTGAGTGTTTCAATTCTGTTACATAACATCTTCATCTATTAATAGGACAAAGATTGATGGGCTGATAGCAGAGAAGAGAGAGAGACAACCAAGATCAGATAAAACAAGAGAGAATTACAGACACATTGAGAGAAAGAATTAACAAAAACAGAGAGAGAGAATGCTATTTGGCCCTAAACAGAGAGTACACAGCGGACAGAATACCTGACCACGTGACTGACCCAAACTTAAGGAAAGCTTTGACTATGAGCATAGAGAGAGAGAGACAGAGAGAGAGAGAGCTATTGAGAAAGAGAGCCGCCGACAGAGAGACAGACATGACAGCTCTCAAGAGAAGACGGTGCCTCACTGCCTACAAAATGAGGTTTGGATGATCTGAGATGTCACCAACCAAAGAGGGCCTACAGCAGCACCTAGATCTTCTGCCAGAATGTGGCCTGATCTGACAGTAAATCTAGTAGGACCAAAATATGGTGTTCCAAAAAGGTCCAGTCGCCAGGACCACAAATACAAATTCCACTGGACACTGTTTGAAATGAGCACACAAAAACTATACATACCTTGGCCTAAACATCAGTGCCACAGGTAACTTCCACAAAGCTGGGAACGATCTGAGAGACAAGGCAAACATTCCATGCCATGGAACATACATTTCAACATACTAATTAGGATCTGGCTAAAAACCTTGAATCAGTCATAGAGCCCATTGCCCTTATGGTTCTGAGGTCTCAGGCTCTGTTCACTAAACACAAACACACCCCACAGAGCCCCAGGTTAGCAGCACACTGACCCAACCAAATCATGATAAAACAAAAGAGCATTACTTGACACATTGGAAAGAATTAACAAAAACACAGAGCAAACTAGAATGCTATTTGGCCCTAAACAGAGAGTACACAGCGGCAGAATACCTGACCACTGTGACTGACCCAAACTTAAGAAAGCTTTGACTATGTACAGACTCAGTGAGCATAGCCTTGCTATTGAGAAAGCCGCCGTAGGCAGACATAGCTCTCAAAGAAGACAGTGCTCACTGCCTACAAAATGGTGGAAACTAGCTGCATTCCTAACCTCCTGCCCAATTATGACCATATCAGAGAGACATATTTCCCTCAGATAACACAGATCCACAAAGAATTTGAAAACAAATCCAATTTTGATAAACTCCCATATCTACTGTGTTCCATCATTTGCAAGATGTGTGACCCATATTTATGCTTATTTCTTTTTGTGTACTAAACCATTTGCAATTGTTACAACCCACTGTATATTATTATATTATTAT
The DNA here is from genome assembly GCF_023373465.1 of Oncorhynchus keta. Taxonomy (NCBI): domain Eukaryota; kingdom Metazoa; phylum Chordata; class Actinopteri; order Salmoniformes; family Salmonidae; genus Oncorhynchus; species Oncorhynchus keta. Next base: position 11,861,676 of record NC_068455.1, on the reverse strand, counting down.
TATATATATATATATATATATATATATATATATAATAATGACATTTGCAATGTCTTTATTGTTTTTAAACTTCTGTATGTGTAATGTTTACTGTTCATTTTTATTGTTTATTTCACTTTTGTATATTATCTACCTCACTTGCTGAGGCAATGTTAACACATGTTTCCCATCCCAATAAAGAGAGAGAGAGAGAGAGAGAGAGAGAGAGAGAGAGAGAGAGAGAGATCCGAGAGAGAGAGAGAACTAAGAGAGAGAACTAAATGAAATATGAACTAGATGGTTACTTTAGTTGTGGGTCTTGCTTTAACGCTTTCAAAGTGTTTTTGAAGAAGGAAGAGGAGGAGGAGGAGAAGACGAAGACCGACAGCCTAACAATGACTACCAGAACCCACATTGAATGAACTACAGGACAAAATACAAACCCTCCAACCCAAAAAGGCCTGTGGTTTGATAGTATCCTAATGAAATGGTAAAATATACAGACCACAAATTCTAATTGGCTGAAATTATAAAATATACAGACCACAAATTCTAATTGGCTGAAATTATAAAATATAAAGACCACAAATTCTAATTGGCTGAAATTATAAAATATACAGACCACAAATTCTAATTGGCTGAAATTATAAAATATACAGACCTGAAATTATAAAATATAAAGACAAATTCTAATTGGCTGAAATTATAAAATATACAGACCACAAATTCTAATTGGCTGAAATTATAAAATATACAGACCACAAATTCTAATTGGCTGAAATTATAAAATATAAAGACCACAAATTCTAATTGGCTGAAATTATAAAATATACAGACTACATATTCTAATTGGCTATACTTAAACTCTTTAACATCATCCTCAGCTCTGGCATCTTCTCCAATATTTGGAACCAAGGACTGATCACCCCAATCCACAAAAGTGGAGATAAATTTGACCCCAATAACTACAGTGGGATATGCATCAACAGCAACCTTGAGAAAATCCTCTGCATTATCATAAACAGCAGACTCATACATTTCCTAAATGAATACAATGTACTGAGCAAATGTCAAATTACCATACCACAGACCACATACAGTGCCTTGCGAAAGTATTCGGCCCCCTTGAACTTTGCGACCTTTTGCCACATTTCAGGCTTCAAACATAAAGATATAAAACTGTATTTTTTGTGAAGAATCAACAACAAGTGGGACACAATCATGAAGTGGAACGACATTTATTGGATATTTCAAACTTTTTAACAAATCAAAAACTGAAAAATTGCCGCTCAAGTCAAAATTATTCAGCCCCTTTACTTTCAGTGCAGCAAACTCTCTCCAGAAGTTCAGTGAGGATCTCTGAATGATCCAATGTTGACCTAAATGACTAATGATGATAAATACAATCCACCTGTGTGTAATCAAGTCTCCGTATAAATGCACCTGCACTGTGATAGTCTCAGAGGTCTGTTAAAAGCGCAGAGAGCATCATGAAGAACAAGGAACACACCAGGCAGGTCCGAGATACTGTTGTGAAGAAGTTTAAAGCCGGATTTGGATACAAAAAGATTTCCCAAGCTTTAAACATCCCAAGGAGCACTCTGCAAGCGATAATATTGAAATGGAAGGAGAATCAGACCACTGCAAATCTACTAAGACCTGGCCGTCCCTCTAAACTTTCAGCTCGTACAAGGAGAAGACTGATCAGAGATGCAGCCAAAAGGCCCATGATCACTCTGGATGAACTGCAGAGATCTACAGCTGAGGTGGGAGACTCTGTCCATAGGACAACAATCAGTCGTATATTGCACAAATCTGGCCTTTATGGAAGAGTGGCAAGAAGAAAGCCATTTCTTAAAGATATCCATAAAAAGTGTTGTTTAAAGTTTGCCACAAGCCACCTGGGAGACACACTAAACATGTGGAAGAAGGTGCTCTGGTCAGATGAAACCAAAATTGAACTTTTTGGCAACAATGCAAAATGTTTGGCGTTAAAGCAACACAGCTCATCACCCTGAACACACCATCCCACTGTCAAACATGGTGGTGGCAGCATCATGGTTTGGGCCTGCTTTTCTTCAGCAGGGACAGGGAAGATGGTTAAAATTGATGGGAAGATGGATGGAGCCAAATACAGGACCATTCTGGAAGAAAACCTGATGGAGTCTGCAAAAGACCTGAGACTGGGACGGAGATTTGTCTTCCAACAAGACAATGATCCAAAACATAAAGCAAAATCTACAATGGAATGGTTCAAAAATAAACATATCCAGGTGTTAGAATGGCCAAGTCAAAGTCCAGACCTGAATCCAATCGAGAATCTGTGGAAAGAACTGAAAACTGCTGTTCACAAATGCTCTCCATCCAACCTCACTGAGCTCGAGCTGTTTTGCAAGGAGGAATGGGAAAAAATTCAGTCTCTCGATGTGCAAAACTGATAGAGACATACCCCAAGTGACTTACAGCTGTAATCGCAGCAAAAGGTGGCGCTACAAAGTATTAACTTAAGGGGCTGAATAATTTTGCACGCCCAATTTTTCCATTTTTGATTTGTTAAAAGTTTGAAATATCCAATAAATGTCGTTCCACTTCATGATTGTGTCCCACTTGTTGTTGATTCTTCACAAAAAAAAAAATACAGTTTTATATCTTTATGTTTGAAGCCTGAAATGTGGCAAAAGGTCGCAAAGTTCAAGGGGGCCGAATACTTTCGCAAGGCACTGTATTCACCATGCATAATTGACAAACAAACAAACAAACCAAAACAAAGGCAATGTCTTCTCATGCTTTGTTGATTTCAAAAAACTTTGGACTCAACCTGGCCTGGCATTGACGATGTTGGGGGCAAAACAGAGGAGAGGGAATGGAGAGAGGAGAGCGGAGAGGGGAATATACAAATTGATTGAAGAGCAGTGAGAGAGAGATAGGGGAGAAAGAGATGTAGGGGAGAAAGAGTGACGAGAGGGCAAAACAGAGGAGAGGGAATGGAGAGCGGGAGAGCGGGGAGAAGGGAGAATGGGGAGAGAGTCGGTGAGAGAGAGATAGGGGAGAGAGAGTGGTGAGAGAGAGATAGGGGGAGAAAGAGTGGTGAGAGAAAGATAGGGAGAAAGACGGTGAAAGGGAGAAAGAGCAGTGAGAGAGAGATAGGGGGAGAGAGAGGGGGAGAAAGAGCGAGTGAGAGAGAGATAGGGGAGAAAGAGCAGCGTTGAGAGAGATAGGGAGAAAGAGATAGGGAGAAAGAGATAGGGGAGAAAGAGATAGGGAGAGAGATAGGTGAGAGAGAGAGAGAGAGATAGGAGAAAGAGCAGTGAAGAGATAGGGGGAGAAAGAGCGGTGAGAGAGAGATAGGGGAGAAAGAGAGGTGAGAGAGAGATAGGGGAGAAAGAGAGGGGAGAGAGATAGGGGAGAAAGAGATAGGTGAGAGAGATAGGGGAGAAAGAGCGGTGAGAGAGAGATAGGGGAGAAAGAGATAGGGGAGAAAGAGAGGTGAGAGAGAGATAGGGGAGAAATAGAAGAGTTAAGCTTCAGTTATGTGGCGATGTGAATGGAATTCCACTGAATGGCTGAGTTGGTTTAGCTCAGACCATCCAGTGATGTGTGTGTGTGTGTGTGTGTGTGTGTGTGTGTGTGTGTGTGTGTGTGTGTGTGTGTGTGTGTGTGTGTGTGTGTGTGTGTGTGTCACAAGGTGGGAAAGTGACCGTTTTTGGGGATCTGGATTGAGCAAGCAGAGTGAAGTAGAGCCAGACAACAAGGACATTTATTCAGTTGTTATCAGATTCCGTCCCTCTTGCAAAGATTGCGTCATCATCCCCTTCATTTGAGGAAGATGGCTGATTAAATATTTCATTAATCACATGTTTTTTGGTGTAAAAACATAAGCCATGTTAAAATACCACTAAACACGCAGTAAGACTTCTGTATGACTTAATACAATTATTTGATTGATCAATAGAAGTGGGGAACAGGTGCCTGTGTGTTGATAATCACACCAAAGACGGCATTAACCCCTAGCAGTCTAAGTCCTGTTCTCCTAAGCCCTGTTCTCCTAAACCCTGTTCTACTAAGTTCTGTTCTACTAAGCCCTGTTCTACTAAGCCCTGTTCTCCTAAACCCTGTTATACTAAGTTCTGTTCTCCTATGTCCTGTTCTACTAAGTTCTGTTCTACTAAGCCCTGTTCTACTAAGCCCTGTTCTACTAAACCCTGTTCTACTAAGTCCTGTTCTACTAAGCCCTGTTCTCCTAAGTCCTGTTCTACTAAACCCTGTTCTACTAAGTTCTGTTCTCCTATGTCCTGTTCTACTAAGTTCTGTTCTACTAAGCCCTGTTCTACTAAGCCCTGTTCTACTAAACCCTGTTCTACTAAGTTCTGTTCTACTAAGCCCTGTTCTCCTAAGTCCTGTTCTACTAAACCCTGTTCTACTAAGTTCTGTTCTACTAAGCCCTGTTCTACTAAGCCCTGTTCTACTAAACCCTGTTCTACTAAGTTCTGTTCTACTAAGCCCTGTTCTCCTAAGTCCTGTTCTACTAAACCCTGTTCTACTAAGTTCTGTTCTACTAAACCCTGTTCTACTAAACCCTGTTCTACTAAGTTCTGTTCTCCTAAGCCCTGTTCTACTAAGTTCTGTTCTACTAAACCCTAAGTTCTGTTCTACTAAACCCTGAATCTCTCTAGTGTGACATATCTCTAGGTTAAACTGAATCTCTCTAGTGCGACATATCTCTAGGTTAAACTGAATCTCTCTAGTGTGACATATCTCTAGGTTAAACTGAATCTCTACTGCGACATATCTCTAGGTTAAAATGAACCTCTCTATGCGACATATTTCTAGGTTAAACTGAATCTCTACTGCGACATATCTCTAGGTTAAAATGAACCTCTCTATGCGACATATTTCTAGGTTAAACTTAATCTCTACTGCGACATATCTCTAGGTTAAAATTAACCTCTCTATGCGACATATTTCTAGGTTAAACTGAATCTCTACTGCGACATATCTCTAGGTTAAACTGGATGGATTGATGTATCAGCATTGTCTCAATGAAGAGTCTGGCATTTGACTAGCCATGTAGCCATGTATGACATAAACATGCAGTTACACGCCTGGCTCGAGCAGAATGGAGTAAATGGTGGCTGCACGATCAATCAAATCAAATTGTATTTATCACGTGTGCCGAATTCAAAATCTCTGTAGAGCTTAGTGTGAAATGCTTACTTACAAGCCCTTAACCAACAACGCAGTTCAATAAATAGATTTAAGAATATATTTACTAAATAAAATTAAGTAAAAAATAAAACTAATAATATCAACAATATAGATGAAAATATAAAAAATATGTATGTATATTTAAATAGAAAAGTAGCACAATATCCACTTTGATAACATGGGTGAAACCTGAGTACATCTAGCTACATACACCTCACCTTTCCCCTCCCAGCCTGGGTACATCTAGCTACATACACCTCACCTTTCCCCTCCCAGCCTGGGTACATCTAGCTACATACACCTCACCTTTCCCCTCCCAGCCTGGGTACATCTAGCTACATACACCTCACCTTTCCCCTCCCAGCCTGGGTACATCTAGCTACAATCACCTCACCTTTCCCCTCCCAGCCTTTTATTTTATTTTTTTTATTTCACCTTTATTTAACCAGGTAGGCTAGTTGAGAACAAGTTCTCATTTGCAACTGCGACCTGGCCAAGATAAAGCATAGCAGTGTGAACAGACAACACAGAGTTACACATGGAGTAAACAATTAGCAAGTCAATAACACAGTAGAAAAAAATGGGCAGTCTATATACAATGTGTGCAAAAGGCATGAGGAGGTAGGCGAATAATACAATTTTGCAGATTAACACTGGAGTGATAAATGATCAGATGGGCATGTACAGGTAGAGATATTGGTGTGCAAAGAGCAGAAAAGTAAATAAATAAAAACAGTATAAAAACAGTATGGGAATGAGGTAGGTGAAAAAGGGTGAGCTATTTACCTATAGACTATGTACAGCTGCAGCGATCGGTTAGCTGCTCGGATAGCTGATGTTTGAAGTTGGAGAGGGAGATAAAAGTCTCCAACTTCAGCGATTTTTGCAATTCGTTCCAGTCACAGGCAGCAGAGTACTGGAACGAAAGGCGGCCAAATGAGGTGTTGGCTTTAGGGATGATCAGTGAGATACACCTGCTGGAGCGCGTGCTACGGATGGGTGTTGCCATCGTGACCTGAGATAAGGCGGAGCTTTACCTAGCATGGACTTGTAGATGACCTGGAGCCAGTGGGTCTGGCGACGAATATGTAGTGAGGGCCAGCCGACTAGAGCATACAAGTCGCAGTGGTGGGTGGTATAAGGTGCTTTAGTGACAAAACGGATGGCACTGTGGTAGACTGCATCCAGTTTGCTGAGTAGAGTGTTGGAAGCCATTTTGTAGATGACATCGCCGAAGTCGAGGATCGGTAGGATAGTCAGTTTTACTAGGGTAAGCTTGGCAGCGTGAGTGAAGGAGGCTTTGTTGCGGAATAGAAAGCCGACTCTGGATTTGATTTTTGATTGGAGATGTTTGATGTGAGTCTGGAAGGAGAGTTTGCAGTCTAGCCAGACACCTAGGTACTTATAGATGTCCACATATTCAAGGTTGGAACCATCCAGGGTGGTGATGCTAGTCGGGCATGCGGGTGCAGGCAGCGATCGGTTGAAAAGCATGCATTTGGTTTTACTCGCGTTTAAGAGCAGTTGGAGGCCACGGAAGGAGTGCTGTATGGCATTGAAGCTCGTTTGGAGGTTGGATAGCACAGTGTCCAATGACGGGCCGAAAGTATATAGAATGGTGTCGTCTGCGTAGAGGTGGATCAGGGAATCGCCCGCAGCAAGAGCAACATCATTGATATATACAGAGAAAAGAGTCGGCCCGAGAATTGAACCCTGTGGCACCCCCATAGAGACTGCCAGAGGACCGGACAGCATGCCCTCTGATTTGACACACTGAACTCTGTCTGCAAAGTAATTGGTGAACCAGGCAAGGCAGTCATCCGAAAAACCGAGCCTGGGTACATCTAGCTACATACACCTCACCTTTCCCCTCCCAGCCTGGGTACATCTAGCTACATACACCTCACCTTTCCCCTCCCAGCCTGGGTACATCTAGCTACAATCACCTCACCTTTCCCCTCCCAGCCTGGGTACATCTAGCTACATACACCTCACCTTTCCCCTCCCAGCCTGTGTACATCTAGCTACATACACCTCACCTTTCCTTCCTGTGTACATCTAGCTACATACACCTCACCTTTCCCCTCCCAGCCTGGGTACATCTAGCTACATACACCTCACCTTTCCTTCCTGTGTACATCTAGCTACATACACCTCACCTTTCCCCTCCCAGCCTGGGTACATCTAGCTACATACACCTCACCTTTCCCTTCCTTCATGTGCACATCTAGCTACAATCACCTCACCTTTCCCTTCCTGTGTACATCTAGCTACATACACCTCACCTTTCCTTCCTGTGTACATCTAGCTACATACACCTCACCTTTCCTTCCTGTGTACATCTAGCTACATACACCTCACCTTTCCTTCCTTCATGTGTACATCTAGCTACAATCACCTCACCTTTCCTTCCTGTGTACATCTAGCTACATACACCTCACCTTTCCCTTCCCTTCCTTCATGTGCACATCTCACCTTTCCCTTCCTTCATGTGCACATCTAGCTACATACACCTCACCTTTCCCTTCCTGTGTACATCTAGCTACATACACCTCACCTTTCCTTCCTGTGTACATCTAGCTACATACACCTCACCTTTCCTTCCTGTGTACATCTAGCTACATACACCTCACCTTTCCCTTCCTTCATGTGCACATCTAGCTACAATCACCTCACCTTTCCTTCCTGTGTACATCTAGCTACATACACCTCACCTTTCCTTCCTGTGTACATCTAGCTACAATCACCCCACCTTTCCCTTCCTGTGTACATCTAGCTACATACACCTCACCTTTCCCTTCCTGTGTACATCTAGCTACATACACCTCACCTTTCCTTCCTGTGTACATCTAGCTACATACACCTCACCTTTCCTTCCTGTGTACATCTAGCTACATACACCTCACCTTTCCTTCCTGTGTACATCTAGCTACATCAGTGGAGGCTGCTGAGGGGAGAACGGCTCATAATAATGGCTGGAAAGGAGAGAATGGAATGGTATCAAACACGTAGAATGTATTACAAATAAAAAACGGAAATACCTTATTTACATACAGTGGGCAAAAAAGTATTTAGTCAGCCACCAATTGTGCAAGTTCTCCCACTTAAAAATATGAGAGAGGCCTGTAATTTTCATCATAGGTACACTTCAACTATGACAGACAAAATTAGATTTTTTTTCTCCAGAAAAATCACATTGTAGGATTTTTTATGAATTTATTTGCAAATTATGGTGGAAAATAAGTATTTGGTCACCTACAAACAAGCAAGATTTCTGGCTCTCACAGACCTGTAACTTCTTCTTTAAGAGGCTCCACTGTATTAATGGCACCTGTTTGAACTTGTTATCAGTATAAAAGACACCTGTCCACAACCTCAAACAGTCACACTCCAAACTCCACTATGGCCAAGACCAAAGAGCTGTCAAAGGACTCCAGAAACAAAATTGTAGACCTGCACCAGGCTGGGAAGACTGAATCTGCAATAGGTAAGCAGCTTGGTTTGAAGAAATCAACTGTGGGAGCAATTATTAGGAAATGGAAGACATACAAGACCAGTGATAATCTCCCTCGATCTGGGGCTCCACGCAAGATGTCACCCCGTGGGGTCAAAATGATCACAAGAACGGTGAGCAAAAATCCCAGAACCACACGGGGTGTAATGAATTTCCTCCTCTTCTTCCGAAGAGGAGAGGCGAAACGGATCAGAGGACCAATACGCGGCGTGGTAAGTGTCCATGGTTCTTTTTAATACGTTAAGGTACACGTGAACAACTGACTACAAAAAACAAGAAATGTGAAAACTCAAAACAGTCCTATCTGGTACAAAGACAGAGACAGGAACAATCACCCACAAACACACAGTGAAACCCAGGCTACCTAAGTATGATTCTCAATCAGAGACAACTAATGACACCTGCCTCTGATTGAGAACCATACTAGGCCGAAACATAGAAATACCCAAATCATAGAAAAACAAACATAGACTGCCCACCCAACTCACGCCCTGACCATACTAACTAAATACAAAACACAGGAAATAAAGGTCAGAACGTGACACGGGGGGACCTAGTGAATGACCTGCAGAGAGCTGGGACCAAAGTAACAAAGCCTACCATCAGTAACACACTACGCTGCCAGGGACTCAAATCCTGCAGTGCCAGACTTGTCCCCCTGCTTAAGCCAGTACATGTCCAGGCCCGTCTGAAGTTTGCTAGAGAGCATTTGGATGATCCAGAAGAAGATTGGGAGAATGTCATATGGTCAGATGAAACCAAAATATAACTTTTTGGTAAAAACTCAACTCGTCATGTTTGGAGGACAAAGAATGCTGAGTTGCATCCAAAGAACACCATACCTACTGTGAAGCATGGGGGTGGAAACATCATGCTTTGGGGCTGTTTTTCTGCAAAGGGACTAGGACGACTGATCCGTGTAAAGGAAAGAATGAATGGGGCCATGTATCGTGAGATTTTGAGTGAAAACCTCCTTCCATCAGCAAGGGCATTGAAGATGAAACGTGGCTGGGTCTTTCAGCACGACAATGATCCCAAACACACCGCCCGGGCAACGAAGGAGTGGGTTCGTAAGAAGCATTTCAAGGACCTGGAGTGGCCTAGCCAGTCTCCAGATCTCAACCCCATAGAAAATCTTTGGAAGGAGTTGAAAGTCCGTGTTGCCCAGCAACATCCCCAAACATCACTGCTCTAGAGGAGATCTGCATGGAGGAATGGGCCAAAATACCAGCAACAGTGTGTAAAAACCTTGTGAAGACTTACAGAAAATGTTTGACCTCTGTCATTGCCAACAAAGTGTATATAACAAAGTATTGAGATAAACTTTTGTTATTGACCAAATACTTATTTTCCACCATTGCAAATAAAATCATAAAAAATCCTACAATGTGATTTTCTGGATTATTTTTCTCATTTTGTCTGTCATAATTGAAGTGTACCTATGATAAAAAATAAGTGGGAGAACTTGCACAATTGATGGCTGACTAAATACTTTTTTTGCCCCACTGTAAGTATTCAGCCCCTTTACTATGAGACTTGAAATTGAGCTCAGGGACATCCTGTTTCCATTGATCATCCTTGAGATGTTTCTACAACTTGATTGGAGTCCATTCAATTGTGGTAAATTCATTTGATTGGACATGATTTGGGAAGGCACACAACTGTCTATATAAGGTCCCACAGTTGACAGTGCATGTCAGAATAAAAACCAAGCCAAGACAAAGGAATTGTCCCTAGAGTTCCGAGAAAGGATTGTGTCGAGCCACAGATCTGGGGAAGGGTACCAAAATATTTCTGCAGCATTGAAGGTCCCCAAAAACACAGTGGCCTCCATCATTCTTAAATGGAAGAATTTTGGAACCACCAAGACTCTTCCTAGAGCTGGCCGCCCGGCCAAACTGGGCCAGAGAGGTGACTAATCTGACAGAGCTCCAGAGTTCCTCTGTGGAGATAGGAGAACCTTCTAGAAGGACTACCATCTCTGCAACACTCCACCAATCAGGCATTTATGGTAGAGTGGCCAGACAGAAGCCACTCCTCAGTAAAAGACACATGACAGCCAGCTTGGAGTTTGCCAACAGGTACCTAAAGGACTCTCAGACCATGAGAAACAAGATTTTCTGGTCTGATGAAAACAAGATTGAACTATTTGGCCTCAGGATAGCTGTGCAATGACGCTCCCCATCCAACATGACAGAGCTTGAGATGATCTGCAGAGAATAATGGAAGAAACTGCCCAAATACAGGTGTGCCAAGCTTGCAGCTTCATACCCAAGAAGAATCGATGCTGTATTTGCTGCAAAAGGTGCTTCAACAAAGTACTGAGTAAAGGGTCTGAATACATATGTAAATGCGATATTTCAGTTTTTAGTTTTTAATAAATTAGCAACATTTTCTAAAAAACTGTTTTTGTTCTGTCATTATGTTGTATTCTGTGTAGATTTATGAGAGAAAAAAAACAATTTCATCTATTTTAGAATAAGGCTGTAACGTAACAAAATGTGGGAAATCAAGGAGTCTGAATACTTTCCCAAGGCACTGTATCTGTGTTTGTCTGCATGTGAGTGTGTGTGTGTGCGTGTGCGTGTGCGTGTGCGCGTGTGCGTGTGCGGTGTGTGTGTCAAATCAAATCAAATTGTATTTGTCACATACACATGGTTAGCAGATGTTAATGCGAGTGTAGCGAAATGCTTGTGCTTCTAGTTCCGACAATGCAGTAATAACCAACAAGTAATCTAACTAACAATTCCAAAACTACTTTCTTATACACAGTGTAAGGGGATAAAGAATATGTACATAAGGATATATGAATGAGTGATGGTACAGAGCAGCATAGGCAAGATACAGTAGATGGTATCGAGTACAGTATATACATATGAGATGAGTATGTAAACAAAGTGTGTGTGTGTGTGTGTGTGTGTGTGTGTGTGTGTGTGTGTGTGTGTGTGTGTGTGTGTGTGTGTGTTTGTCAAATCAAATTGTATTCGTCACGTACACAGTTTACAGAAGGTAAAAAAGGTGCACTGAAATGCTTTCACAATAATAATCCCTATCAATAATAACTAGAAGTCACTCTACAATAATAATCCCTATCAATAATAACTAGAAGTCACTCTACAATAATAATCCCTATCAATAATAACTAGAAGTCACTTTACAATAATAATCCCTATCAATAATAACTAGAAGTCACTCTACAATAATAATCCCTATCAATAATAACTAGAAGTCACTCTCCAATAATAATCCCTATCAATAATAACTAGAAGTCACTCTACAATAATAATCCCTATCAATAATAACTAGAAGTCACTCTACAATAATAATCCCTATCAATAATAACTAGAAGTCACTCTACAATAATAATCCCTATCAATAATAACTAGAAGTCACATAGTAATACAATTGATAATAACAATATGATATACTGTATAAATGTCCCTATCAATATGAACTAGAAGTGCTACAAATATAAAGTGTGTCATGTAATTTGTGTTGGTGCATGCATAATCCAATAATGTGTGTGTGTGTAATGTGTGTGTGTGTGAAGTGTGTACAATAATAATCCATATCAATAATAACTAGAAGTCTCTTACTCCCAATAATAATCCAACACAAAGATCAGGCTAGAAGTATTCTACAATCCCTGCTGTTAACCAACACTTCAATCTCAATAAAATTAAATTCAAGGGGCTTTATTGGCAATAATAATGTATCAATATTAACAAAGCAAGTGAGGTAGATAATATACAAAAGTGTATAAATAATAAATATAAATAAATAATAACAGTAAACATTACAATAATAGTTTCAAAATAATAAAGTCATTACAAATGTCATCAATTATAATACAGTCACTTACAATAATAATCGGCCCCTCAATGAACTTTGAAGTCCTTTGCCACATAATAAGGCTTCAAACATAAAGATATAAAACTGTATATTTTGTGAAGAATCAACAACAAGTGGGACACAATAATAATCCCTATCAACATTAACTAGAATATTTCAAAATAATTTTTAACAAATAAAACGGAAAATTGGGCGTACAATAATAAGCCCCCTATCAATAATAACTTTGAGCGTCACCTTTTGCAATAATAATCCCAGCTCAATAATAACTAGAAGTCACTCTACAATCTCTATCAATTTTAACTAGAAGACTGAAATTTTCCCATTCCTCCTATCAAAACAGACAAGTCAGTGAGGTTAATCCCTATCATTTGTGAACAGCAGTTTTCAGTTCTTTCCACATAATTCTATCAATAATATTAGAAGTCACTTTGACTTGGCCATTCTAACACCTGGATATGTTTATTTTTGAACCATTCCATTGTAGATTTTGCTTTATGTTTTGGATCATTGTCTTGTTGGAAGACAAATCTCCGTCCCAGTCTCAGGTCTTTTGCAGACTCCATCAGGTTTTCTTCCAGAATGGTACCTATGATTTGGCTCCATCCATCTTCCCATCAATTTTAACCATCTTCCCTGTCCCTGCTGAAAATGCTCTCCATCCAACCATGATGCTGCCACCACCATGTTTGAAAAAACATTGGGGATGGTGTGTTCAGGGTGTAGACTTTTAAAGCCAAACATAACGTTTTACATTGTTGCCAAAAAGTTCAATTTTGGTTTCATCTGACCAGAGCACCTTCTTTCACATGTTTGTTTGTCTCCCAGGTGGTTTGCAAACTTTAAACAACACTTTTTATGGATATCTTTAAGAAATGGCTTTCTTCTTGCCATTCTTCCAAAATAAAGGCCAGATTTTATATATGACTGATTGTTGTCCTATGGACAGAGTCTCCCACCTCAGCTGTAGATCTCTGCAGTTCATCCAGATGATCATGGGCCTCTTGGCTGCATCTCTGATCAGTCTTCTCCTTGTATGAGCTGAAAGTTTAGAAGGACGGCCAGTTCTTGATAGATTTGCAGTGGTCTCCTACTCCTTCCATTTCAATATTATCCTTGAACAGTGCTCCTTGGGATGTTTAAAGCTTGGGAAATCTTTTTTGTCCTCCAAATCCTTGCTGCTTTAAACTTTTTCCCATATCTCGGACCTGCCTGGTGTGTTCCTTGTTCTTCCGATGCTCTCTGCCTTCCCCATCTCTCCTTCTCTCTACCACATCTTCTTCTTTCCTCCCTCCCTTGCTGCCTTCCCCCATCTCTCCTTCGTCTGTTTGCTCTCTCGTCCCTTAGACAATAATGTGTCAGACAAGCTTTATTTCCCTGTCAAGTGAGAGACAGAGCAACAGCAGGGTGGACATTTGCCAGTGAGACTAGATTACCATCTAGTGGTCAAAACAAACCGTCACAGTGGAACGGTGCTATGAGGTCATTCACATACACACACGCACACATAAACACACACACATACACATAAACACACACAGATACGCACACATGCACACACACGCACACGCACACGCACACATACACATACACATACACATAAACACACACACGCACACACACACTGATATGAATGTATTGCCCTTTGGACCAGTCATTGTTTCAACTCGTTGACAGAGCAGCGATACCCCACTACAGTCTCCTACAGCGTCCTACAGCCTCCTACAGCCTCCTGGATAAGAGCGTCTGCTAAATGACTTAAATGTAAAGCCTCCTACAGCCTCCTACAGTCTCCTAAAGCCTCCTACAGTCTCCTACAGCCTCCTACAGTCTCCTACAGCCCCCTACAGTCTCCTACAGTCTCCTACAGTCTCCTACAGCCTCCTACAGTCTCCTACAGCCTCCTACAGCCTCCTACAGCCTCCTACAGTCTCCTAAAGCCTCCTACAGTCTCCTACAGCCTCCTACAGTCTCCTACAGCCCCCTACAGTCTCCTACAGTCTCCTACAGTCTCCTACAGCCTCCTACAGTCTCCTACAGCCTCCTACAGCCTCCTACAGCCTCCTACACCAAGCTTTCCCAGAGACAAGTAGGCTAAAACATGTCCCAAAAGGAAATCAGTATATGTTGTCTAGTCAAACGTGACATTATAAACAAAGGTGAATGTTTTCGTGTTCGTTCTAAATTAAGTGTAGGTATTGGACCATTGTAGCCTGCCTGTGAGACTGTATGAGTGACCTACTGATAGAAACCATGTGGATGATACCATTCCACCAGCTCTACTCCAGCCTTTACCACGAGCCCGTCCTCCACCAACCTGCTGTGAGACTGTATGAGTGACCTACTGATAGAAACCATGTGGATGATACCATTCCACCAGCTCTACTCCAGCCTTTACCACGAGCCCGTCCTCCACCAACCTGCTGTGAGACTGTATGAGTGACCTACTGATAGAAACCATGTGGATGATACCATTCCACCAGCTCTACTCCAGCCTTTACCCCGAGCCCGTCCTCCACCAACCTGCTGTGAGACTGTATGAGTGACCTACTGATAGAAACCATGTGGATGATACCATTCCACCAGCTCTACTCCAGCCTTTACCCCGAGCCCGTCCTCCACCAACCTGCTGTGAGACTGTATGAGTGACCTACTGATAGAAACCATGTGGATGATACCATTCCACCAGCTCTACTCCAGCCTTTACCCCGAGCCCGTCCTCCACCAACCTGCTGTGAGACTGTATGAGTGACCTACTGATAGAAACCATGTGGATGATACCATTCCACCAGCTCTACTCCAGCCTTTACCACGAGCCCGTCCTCCACCAACCTGCTGTGAGCTACATACTCCTCACCTGATTCTAGGCTGATTTTGAAAAGGGGAAAAAACAGCTACTATCTTTCTTATGTGGTCTTTTTCTCCGTGAGCAAATACATGTCAAAAATGTTGCAGCGTCAAGTATTAGAATACAATATTCCAGGGCATATTTTTACATTATAAATATACCACTGCTAAGAGCTGTTCTTAAACACGATGCAACGCAGAGTGCCTGGACACAGGCCTTAGTCATGGTATGTTGGCCATATTTCACTAACCCCCGAGGTGCCTTATTGCTACGTACAAACGTAATTTAGAGCAGTAAAAATACAAAAGGAAATCAATATATGTTGTCTAGTCAAACGGGACATTATAAACAAAGGTGAATGTTTTCGTGTCCGTTCTAAATGAAGTGTAGGTATTGGAACATTGTAGCCTGCCTCTGAGACTGTATGAGTGACCTACTAATAGACCACTGCCATGCACCCCTTTGATCCGCGCTCACAATCCATGCAGACAAGTAGCCTACAGTTTGTACACGAGTGATAACGAGAGGCACTGAAGAACAGTAGGAACCCAGCTGCACACACACACTATCCAATCCCGCCTGATTTGTGCCGAGTCAGCTGCAGATACGTGGCGTCTCAGGTATAGGACGTAGAGAGAGAGAGATACCGCACTGACCAGCGCAGACACGTCCTCGCCTCGGTTTCCACGTGGATGCTGTCCTTTGACCAAAACAGATGCCAGTTCGATTACTTTCAAACTACATCTTTCTTTCATTTTATTACTTTTATAATTCCCCCTCTACATGAGGATATTTATTATCTAAAGTTAACAAAGCTAGATATAAGTACTCAGGGGCTCCATATAGCTTCCAACTCTCCTGTCTTGTCAGATCAGTGATTACTTTAAAGAAAGGGAGGAAGGAAGGATGTATTTTTAATTATTCGTCCGCGGCCCAGGCCTCTCGCGGCTGCGCAGTGCAGTGTAGATATTACCGGAGGGCGAGTGGGTTGGGCTGAATGGTAGAATCTTCCGCTATGAATTCACAATCGGAATTGACAACAGGACGTTAGGATGCGTTTGTTTTTCTACTCATCAAACAGGCCAACAGGTAGGATATGAAAACATTGCAACAATTTAGCCCAATACATCATAACTGATAGATTACATTTTAAGTGAAAGATTGATACTTTTGTTGCACCAGATGGGTGAAATGTTGCAGCATAAGCATCACTATAGCTGTGTGGGAATAATGGAAATGTTTTAAATCATTGCTATACGTTATGATGATTATTTCTCATAACCTACGGTTATTACACATTTGTTCCAGAATAACATTTCAACATGTTTTAATAAGTAAATTATCGGCCTAAATGTTATATACAACACGCCTACAATGTTCAATGTCGGACCTGTCGAGCCTGAAGAATGATAGCGAAATTGCTTGTTGCGCTTGCAGGTGCGTCGTTAGAGTCTGGCGCGGACATGCTGGTGACAGGTATGCTATCCCTGCTCCTGCTCGCGCACCAGTGTGTGTCCGCGCCACAGGTGCCCGAGGACCAAAGGTAGGCCCTGACACACACACGCGCGCGCACGCGCAATGAAAGTGTAGAGCAGAGATCATTTGGCGTCAAGGTTTTAAAATTACCAGCAAAATCCAAACGGGTCAAAAGTGGATTTTCCAGCAGGGTGACTTTTCCAGTTTAATTTCTGTTACGTTTTGTCGTGCTTTGTTGTTTATATTTCCTGGTGAACTTGTCAGACAACAGACTACACTGTATGTACTGTACCTGTATGTGAGTTTACATCACAACCGCCTCTGAGGTGTGAACCTTCAGGTGTGACCGCGTGGTTGGTTGCTAGAAAAATAGTGGGCACTGAGCAGACAGTCAATGCCAGCTAACCTTGTACATTACTGGTTCATTTATTTTTCAGGATATTTATCTAGACCTGTGATCAGAGCTAGGAATGTAGGCTATACTGTTGCACTGTCTTTCAGGTCATGTAGGAATAACAGAAACAGGAAGTATGATGTTAAGGAAACACTCAGGTGAGGCCACTGGATTACATCACAAAATGTCCCTGGCTGGTAACAACAACAGAGAGAGATATGTGTCAGAGTTCAGAGGGAGCCTGTTTATGTATCACTTCAGGTATAGGTCAAAGGGAAACTTTCCCTGCACTTAATACTAGCCATAAAACCAACACTGATCATTTTTGTTATCACCCTTCTCTCTCTCTCTCCTTCTGTCTGTCTCTCTCTCCTTCTGTCTCTCTCTCCTTCTGTCTGTCTCTCTCTCCTTCTGTCTGTCTCTCTCTCCTTCTGTCTGTCTCTCTCTCCTTCTGTCTGTCTCTCTCTCCGTCTGTCTCTCTCTCCGTCTGTCTGTCTGTCTGTCTGTCTGTCTGTCTGTCTGTCTGTCTGTCTTGTCTGTCTCTCTCTCTGTCTCTCTCTGTGTCTGTCTCTCTCTGTCTCTCTGTCTCTCTCTCTGTCTCTCTCTCTGTCTCTCTCTCTGTCTCTCTCTCTGTCTGTCTCTCTGTGTCCCACAGAGTACAGTCAGTAGGAGCCCTTCCCCCTTTCACACTGGCCAATCCCTTCGGCTCTGGAGAGGAGGACCGCAGGTTTGTGGCATCTTTTACTTTAAAACCCTTTATTCCAGCTAGGGGCCAACTCTATTAAATACAGGGTTGAAGCAGGGAAAGAGAGCTAGTAGGTGTGCAGGGTTTTGCTCCAGCCCGTATCTAACCATAAAAAAAAAATGTATTTATTTAAGCAGGGAAATCCTGTTGAGACCAAGGCCTCTTTTCCTAGGGAGCCCTGCATGTACACAATCATACAAATGTGAAATATTGACAAATATAATGCAGTTATCAAATTACAAAATACAATCAGAAAAAACAAACCCATTCTTCAGGTAATAGGCCATGAATCAGCCATCTGAATGTCCCTAGTGGTACCAAAACATAACATTGTTGAGAGTTCTGGAGATTATTTCACAAGTAAGGTGCAAAAAATACCTAAAAAGCAGATTTTTATAACTCAGTGGAGATGGAAGGGATGTGCAGAGTTATCCGTCCCTGAGACCGGGTCCGTCCCTGAGACCGGGTCCGTCCCTGAGACCGGGTCCTTACCTGAGACCGGGTCCGTCCCTGAGACCGGGTCCGTCCCTGAGACCGGGTCCGTCCCTGAGACCGGGTCCGTCCCTTTTTTCCGGGTCCTTCCCTGAGACCGGGTCCGTCCCTTTTTTCCGGGTCCGTCCCTGAGACCGGGTCCGTCCCTGAGACCGGGTCCGTCCCTGAGACCGGGTCCTTCCCTGAGACCGGGTCCGTCCCTTATACCGGGTCCTTACCTGAGACCGGGTCCGTCCCTGAGACCGGGTCCGTCCCTTTTTCCGGGTCCTTCCCTGAGACCGGGTCCGTCCCTTTTTTCCGGGTCCTTCCCTGAGACCGGGTCCGTCCCTGAGACCGGGTCCGTCCCTGAGACCGGGTCCGTCCCTGAGACCGGGTCCTTCCCTGAGACCGGGTCCGTCCCTTTTTTCCGGGTCCGTCCCTGAGACCGGGTCCGTCCCTGAGACCGGGTCCGTCCCTGAGACCGGGTCCTTCCCTGAGACCGGGTCCTTCCCTTTTACCGGGTCCTTCCCTGAGACCGGGTCCGTCCCTGAGACCGGGTCCGTCCCTTTTTTCCGGGTCCGTCCCTGAGACCGGGTCCGTCCCTGAGACCGGGTCCGTCCCTGAGACCGGGTCCTTCCCTGAGACCGGGTCCGTCCCTTTTTTCCGGGTCCGTCCCTGAGACCGGGTCCTTCCCTGAGACCGGGTCCTTCCCTGAGACCGGGTCCTTCCCTGAGACCGGGTCCTTCCCTGAGACCGGGTCCGTCCCTTTTTCGGGTCCGTCCCTTTTTCCGGGTCCGGTCCGTCCCTCCGGGTCCGTCCCTGAGACCGGGTCCTTCCCTGAGACCGGGTCCGGGTCCTTCCCTGAGACCGGGTCCTTCCCTGAGACCGGGTCCTTCCCTGAGACCGGGTCCGTCCCTGAGACCGGGTCTGGTAGCTCGTACGTCTGTTCATTAACAATGAACTAAGGTACGGCGAAAGCTTGTCAAAGTTCAGACCGAATTGAGATGTTGTGGCAGGACATGAAACGAGCAGTTCATGCTTGAAAACCCACAAATCCCGCTGAGTTAAAGCTGTTCTACATGGAAGAGTGGGCCAAAATTCCCCCACAGTGATGTGAGAGATTGATCAACAACTACAGGAAGCAGTTTGGCTGGAGTCATTGGAGCTAAAGATGGCACAACCAGTTATTCAGTGTAACAGGGCAATTACTTTTTCACACAGGGGCATTGGGTGTTGCATAACTTTGTTTTTGAAATAAATGAAGTATGTAATTGTTGTGTTATTTGTTCACTCAGGTTCCCTTTATCTAATATTAGGTTTTGGTTGAAGATCTGATAACATTCATTATCAGAAATAGAGAGGATTATAAAGGAGGAAAATACTTTTTTACAGCACCGTATATTCTGGACTTTGACATCGCTCTGATCTTTTATTGTTTTGTGTTATATATATATATATCTAACAATAT
This sequence comes from Oncorhynchus keta, assembly GCF_023373465.1. Lineage (NCBI taxonomy): Eukaryota > Metazoa > Chordata > Actinopteri > Salmoniformes > Salmonidae > Oncorhynchus > Oncorhynchus keta. The sequence goes on along the minus strand of NC_068455.1, from coordinate 11,841,724 downwards.
AAAACAATACCCACAGAAACAAAAAATATCAGTATAGTATTACTGTACTGTTGGAGTGAGAATCATAAGCATTTCGCTGCACCTGCGATAACATCTGCAATATGTGTAGGTCATGTGACCAATAACTTTTGATTTTGATTGGATTATGCGACTCATATATTGCTGGGAGAACCTCTGTATTCAGCGGTAGTTGGGATGAATTCCATCCTCACTGAAACAATCCCTTCACAGAGTTTGTGTTTGTAAAATCTTGATACAAATCTAGACTAGATTACATTGCTACTTTCTGTACCGTGAAGTACCGTGCTACCCAGTCAGGTGGGCCTGCGGTTGAACCTTCTAACCCTTGACCTCTAACCTCTGTATGTCAGGCTGCTGCAGAGCTACATCAAGGCCAACGTAAAGGAGGGACATGGAGGACCGGATAACACCTGGGAACAAGGTAAACACACACGCACACACACGCACACATGCGCACGCACACAAACGCACGAAAAGTAATCAGTGGCATTATTAATGAATCATCTTCCTATTTCCTGCTGGTCAGAGGTGTTCTTCCTGTTCAGTCTCCATGACTACGACCGCAGCGGTCACATGGACGGCCTGGAGATAATGAAGCTGCTCTCTGAATACAACTCCCACAATGCACCTGGAGAACAGTCAGCTGAGATGGTGAGGTGTGTGTGTGTGTATATATAGATATATAACATCTATAGAAAATCTCTTCAGTGTTGGAGTTAGGACATATATTGTCCTGATCATGAAGTCAGTTGATGACCAGCTAGCTAGCATGATGTAGTGTTAGAGGGGTTTGTATATCAGGATGCACATACATCATGTAGCCTGTACTGTTGTCTAAATATAAAGATTGGGTTACTGTAGGACTTACTGTTGCTCAGCGTAACTGAATATACACTGAAGCTGACTGTACAGTGTTGCACTTAGTTCATCTGCACCCTAGGTCAATGCTTATGTTTTTCAGGTGGTGGCCATGGTAGACTTTCTCCTGCAGACTCAGGATCTAAACCAGGACGGTCTAATAGCTCCCCCTGAGCTTCTCTCTCCTCCCAAACTACAACAGCCAGACGCTAACTCCCAGGGTGCACCTGAACAGGAAGGGGGTGTAGATGTGAAAGAGGGAGTCATCGTTGAGGAACCAAAACAAGAGGCAGAGCAGGAAGAGGAAGCAGAGGAACGGCTCATTGAGGAAGACTCAAGGCCAGGAGATGGACAGTAAATTAAGACATGAACATTCTATACAGGAAAAGGACCACATATCCCATAGGCCACTGCTGCTGATCATCAGCAAAGGCCTGCTCCTGTACTACATCAGGGGCAACCTGAGATGTAAACACAATTATAATACGCAAACAGCACTCCAGCACAACTTTAATACTTCCATCCCAGAGAGTTTGGTCAGCCAATAGCAGGAGCCTGTTCACTGACAGTTACCCAATCACAGCCTCATCCCCCTTTCAGGGTCTTGTTTCAGTTCAAAGCTGATGGATTCTTCTTTTTTGGTACAAAGTCAAGGTGTTTAAGCTGCTGTTACATTTCAACATTGCTCTTCTGAACAAGAAACTCAGGTTTGAATATGTTCTGTCCCAAAAGATACACTGCTAAATAGCAGCTTGGCCATTTGGTTGTCACACTTTTTGCACTAAGTAGTTACCCTGTTAAAGCAATCCAAATTAAGCCATATATTAGAATGAAAAGTTCAGGAATACGTCAAGTGCAATTCTTTTCAACAATACTTGGGAGTAAAAGTATTCCCAGAATACACTGCAGGTCATCCCCCCATGGATGCAAAAGGAATGGACAGAGTTAAGAAATGTGGAAAATCCCTGAAGCTCATGATTTGGGCTCCTCATTACTGCATTTGAGGGACATTGGTTTTTACTGGTAGCTCAGGTCAAAAACCTTGGTCCCTTTATGCCACCTGCAAACTAAAACTTGAGTTGTACAAAGACTTGCTTCCCTGCACAGCCCCAATGCAGAGTCGCCCCCCTTCTCACAGAGTTCCTTTCAAATCCATGAAGGGACAACACGTTGGGGGAGAAGGGTCATCTGCAATTTAGAATCTTTAGATTTCATGTAATTAAAGAAATACATTTTGGGAATTTAAGAAACAAATGAATATTTGGTTTGCTGTACGTTTTCCTGAATTGGAGGTTTGTATATTTAAGATTAAACAAAATAAAGCTAAAACGAATGCTACCTTTACTGTTTAGGTAGTGATCACATGGTTTCCCTTGGTGGTCTACCAACGGCCTGGTTTGTTTAAACAGGTAATGTCCACACACTTGTTACTCGGTGGAGGGATCCCTACACAAACACGCACAAATGTCAACGCACATATGTCAACGCACAAATGTCAACGCACAAATGTCAACGCACAAATGTCAACGCACAAATGTCAACGAAGATGAAAGTAGTGGGGTCTGAGGTTTTAGGCTGGCATCTGTATAAGCACTGTGACGACTGCATGGCAGGGAGAACAGGAGTTTAAGCCACTCCAAAACAAGGCCAGGACAATTCAGAGACCAAGTTAAACGCACAAATGTCAACGCACAAATGTCAACGAAGATGAAAGTAGTGGGGTCTGAGGTCTTAGGCTGGTATCTGTATAAGCACTGTCGACTGCATGGCAGGGAGAACAGGAGTTTAAGCCACTCAAAACAAGGCCAGGAAATGTCAGAGACCAAGTTAAAACGCACAAATGTCAACGCACAAATGTCAACGAAGATGAAAGTAGTGGGGTCTGAGGTTTTAGGCTGGCATCTGTATAAGCACTGTGACGACTGCATGGCAGGGAGAACAGGAGTTTAAGCCACTCCAAAACAAGGCCAGGACAATTCAGAGACCAAGTTAAACATATTGGTTGACTTTTATTTAATGCAACTCAATACAATCATTCCAGAACACTTGATCAGAACAGAGAAGCATTAAAGACAAAGCATTCAAATAAAACAATCCCATCAGTACAAAACCACTCTCGCTTCCCTTATAATACAATTTAAAAACTAAATGTGCACAATGCCATCAGTGATCACATCGAATTAAAAAAAATACAGTTTTAAAAAGTTTAAAGCATCATACATTTTTAAATTGGTGTGATTGTTGTGAACTACAGGGAGAGGACTTTTTAGCACAGCTTGTGACCACTCAAACAGGAAGCAAAATGGACCTCTACTGAGTCTCCCACTGTGGGGGGGGGGTCTCAATAGTCTACTGTAGCTTCCTCTCATTCTGCACAGGTACTTTTCACCCATCCTGCATTCACATCAGTGGAGCTGACAGAGTGGATTTGAGGTGGAGCTGACAGAGTGGATTTGAGGTGGAGCTGACAGAGTGGATTTGAGGTGGAGCTGACAGAGTGGATTTGAGGTGGAGCTGACAGAGTGGATTTGAGGTGGAGCTGACAGAGTGGATTTGAGGTGGAGCTGACAGAGTGGATTTGAGGTGGAGCTGACAGAGTGGATTTGAGGTGGAAGAAACCACTACAGATTGAGACACCAGGAAGAACACATTTAACTAAAGACGAAGCCATGGTTCACATATACCCAGTTCCAAGTCAACCCCTTGGCACTCCTCTTACACAACTCTGAGATCTGATGAGAATCAGGAACGGGTATGAGCTATACGGTAGTAGGACCCATAGAAGCTACATGGTAGTAGCTCCGGCCTTTCCCTCAGACAGGGTAGCATTTTCTAAACCAATTATTTGGAACTAAAGAGGTGCCTAGCGGGGTTAGGGGTTGACTGGGAATTAGAACCAGTGTAAAGGCCAGTGGAGAGGAGGACTGGTACACCTGCAGCAGTCTCTGAAATCACTTCATGGTTACCGTTGTCGTGGTTACAAAGGGACACCAGCCACCATCTCAGACTCGATGCCACAGTGGTCCTTACCTCTCAGGATCTTAAAGAAACCTGGGGGACAGGACAGAAAAACACATTGTGTTTGAGTAGCCAAGAAGCACACAATCTTCCTTTAGAAATGATTAACCGATAGTTTGTCCAGAGTTGTTACAGAAGTCGTGTAAGTGGCTCACCATTCTCTCCCCAGTCAGTGTTCCAGGAGTTGGCAGCCAGCCAGTAAGGAGTCCCCCCCTCCTCTCCCCAGCCCAGGACCTTAATGGCATGGCCTCCTACTGCACTGCCAGAGACATGCTGATACACACCTAGACCGAGAGAAAGTTGGGGTGCCAGAAAAACATTTCAATGTGAGAATGAATTACATTTGTCTCAAATTGCCAACCCATCCTTCCTTTATGGGATTAATTGACAAACACAATAATTCACTGTGGTAACTACATGATCATTCTTCCAGTGTTCACTGCATTGCAAATCACATAAAGAGCAGAAACATTTATGTATAGATTTTTACCTGAATAGTAAATAATGTTATCCAATCAATGACATTCCTAGAGCAGTAAAAGCTACACTAGACAGAAGAGGCATGTGTAATCACCAGACTTGTAGAGCAGGAAGTCTTCATAGACAGTGAAAGCTCCTTCCACAGGTCCGTTCTTCAGGAGCTCAGTCATGATCTGCTGCTCTTCAGAGGGCAAACTGTACGAGCTCTTACCTAGGCCACAGGAGAGAGGGCTTAAGTGTGTAGGGCCACAGGAGAGAGGGCTTAAGTGTGTAGGGCCACAGGAGAGAGGGCTTAAGTGTGTAGGGCCACAGGAGAGAGGGCTTAAGTGTGTAGGGCCACAGGAGAGAGGGCTTAAGTGTGTAGGGCCACAGGAGAGAGGGCTTAAGTGTGTAGGGCCACAGGAGAGAGGGCTTAAGTGTGTAGGGCCACAGGAGAGAGGGCTTAAGTGTGTAGGGCCACAGGAGAGAGGGCTTAAGTGTGTAGGGCCACAGGAGAGAGGGCTTAAGTGTGTAGGGCCACAGGAGAGAGGGCTTAAGTGTGTAGGGCCACAGGAGAGAGGGCTTAAGTGTGTAGGGCCACAGGAGAGAGGGCTTAAGTGTGTAGGGCCACAGGAGAGAGGGCTTAAGTGTGTAGGGCCACAGGAGAGAGGGCTTAAGTGTGTAGGGCCACAGGAGAGAGGGCTTAAGTGTGTAGGGACACAGGAGAGAGGGCTTAAGTGTGTAGGGCCACAGGAGAGAGGGCTTAAGTGTGTAGGGCCACAGGAGAGAGGGCTTAAGTGTGTAGGGCCACAGGAGAGAGGGCTTAAGTGTGTAGGGCCACAGGAGAGAGGGCTTAAGTGTGTAGGGCCACAGGAGAGAGGGCTTAAGTGTGTAGGGCCACAGGAGAGAGGGCTTAAGTGTGTAGGGCCACAGGAGAGAGGGCTTAAGTGTGTAGGGCCACAGGAGAGAGGGCTTAGTGTGTAGGGCCACAGGAGAGAGGGCTTAGTGTGTAGGGCCACAGGAGAGAGGGCTTAGTGTGTAGGGCCACTAGGGTACAGGGGGGCGGGCTTAGTGTGTAGGGCCACAGGAGGGAGGGCTTAGTGTGTAGGTCCACTAGGGTACAAGAGGGAGGACTGAGTGTGTAGGTATTCTTGCTAAGTGGACATCCACATTGTGTGTGAATGTATTTACTTACCGAAGTGTTTATCCTGCTTGTAGCCAGGCGTGTATCCAGTCTCACACTGGTTGGTACATTGTGGGGTGTCACCCTCCTCTCCTGTACAGGGGGGTCGTGTGCCGTTAACATGGTGCTCACAGGGAGGGATGGAGTAGGGCCTGCATCCTGACAGGAGAGACCAGAGAGGGAGAGTTATACAGGGAGGGAGAGAGTAGGGCCTGCAACCTGACAGGAGAGACCAGAGAGGGAGAGTTATACAGGGAGGGAGAGAGTAGGGCCTGCAACCTGACAGGAGAGACCAGAGAGGGAGAGTTACAGGGAGGGAGAGAGTAGGGCCTGCAACCTGACAGGAGAGACCAGAGAAAGAGAGTTATACAGGGAGGGAGAGAGTAGGGCCTGCAACCTGACAGGAGAGACCAGAGAGGGAGAGTTACAGGGAGGGAGAGAGTAGGGCCTGCAACCTGACAGGAGAGACCAGAGAAAGAGAGTTATACAGGGAGGGAGAGAGTAGGGCCTGCAACCTGACAGGAGAGACCAGAGAGGGAGAGTTACAGGGAGGGAGAGAGTAGGGCCTGCAACCTGACAGGAGAGACCAGAGAAAGAGAGTTATACAGGGAGGGAGAGAGTAGGGCCTGCAACCTGACAGGAGAGACCAGAGAGGGAGAGTTACAGGGAGGGAGAGAGTAGGGCCTGCAACCTGACAGGAGAGACCAGAGAAAGAGAGTTATACAGGGAGGGAGAGAGTAGGGCCTGCAACCTGACAGGAGAGACCAGAGAAAGAGAGTTATACAGGGAGGGAGAGAGTAGGGCCTGCAACCTGACAGGAGAGACCAGAGAAAGAGAGAGTAGGGCCTGCATCCTGACAGGAGAGACCAGAGAAAGAGGGAGTAGGGTCTGACAGGAGACCAGAGAGAGAGTAGGGTCTGTCAGGAGAGAGAAACAGGGAGGTAGAGAGTAGGGTCTGACAGGAGAGATCAGAGAGAGAGAAGGGTCTGTCAGGAGAGAGAAACAGGGCTGTAGAGAGTAGGGTCTGTCAGGAGAGACCAGAGAGAGTAGGGTCTGACAGGAGATCACTACATACCAACGTTAGAGTCGTAGAGTCCTCCAGTGACCAGTCCCTCTGTAGTCCAGAAGTCCCACGCAGCAGAGGGATAACCACCATTACAACTAGGAACACACACAGTAAGCAATGCTAACAACCTCCCAATGGCTTACATGCAGCCATGTCACAGAGCGGGTGAATGAGAACACACGTACCCCATGCCACAGCTGTCACAGCAGCTGAGCAGGTCTTCAGAGGAGATCTCTACGCTGACCTTGGCGTTGCTATGGATACACACACGGTCCGAGATGGCCTCCGCAGCGCCAAACGCCTGCGGAGGACGTCAAACACACTCAACGTCATGGTTCAGTCACAGGAGTATCCTCCAGGGTGACTCAGTCTGTTCTTACCCAGCAGCTGCCACAGGAGCCCTGGTCCCGGATCTCCTTCAGAGTGGGACAGTTGGGCCACTGCTGTCTAGGGTCAAAGGTGTCAGGCAGCTCCACATCCCCTGCATACTGCAGCCTACAGAGGAGAGAAGAACGCCATTAACCCTACATTACTACCCTAAAGACAACAGAGCGACACAAAGAGAGAACAAAAGAACAAGCGCAAGTAACAGGAGACTGCCTGAACGTGCCCTTACTGTGTGGTGCTCTTGGTAAAGTCAATCTGTAAAGCAGCCAAAGAGGAGTTAAGTTACATTAACAGATCAGTTCACTTCCTGCTTGAACACTTCCTGGATGCAGCACAAATACATTCCCTCCATACAACGGTCTCACTCACATGGTGGGCAGTTTGGCTCCTTTAAGCACGGTTCCACACAGTCTCTTAACGTAGCTGTAGTCCACATTATGGAAGTTGTGACCAGCCTTCCATGTAGTGTTGGCCTTGTTGATGTAGTCCACCATCTGGTGGGAGAGCGGAGGTAGGCGGGGCCGGGCCCAGCTGATTGACAGCCCAGACACCAGCGCTAAAAATATCACACGCCACATCACTTCCTGTAAAAAATAAAATAAATGTAGCTTGGTTTTAGGTAAAAACAAAGCCACATAGACCTACCATACTGGCCCCAGGGAGTGGAGAGAGTCAGCCATGCAGGGACACAAACACTTCAGCACCACATCAAGAGGGCAGAGAGGAGAGCACTTCAGTGCAACTTGCTTGAATACAGCCTCAGGCATAGAAGGGCTAATGGATTTGGCTCAGGCCCACAGATCAATACCAGTGCAGACTGAAGGAGGTCTGTCTCAGATACTGCCAAGTCATTCTTGGTATAGAATAACTTGTTGGCCACCGTTACACAGCCGTAACTGGTTCAGAGCAGAAAATTATATTCTATGGCTACTTTAACCCATGAACCTGACACAAACAGGAACGCAAATTAGGCCTAACGCACATTACGGCATGTGGTTGTGTGTGGCCACATGCAAATTCCCAATAAATGGGCTGCACAATAGCGAAATCACATGACTGAATGAGTCAGCAGCAAGTACCTTTACTTGGAAAGTACCAGAACACATGACCGACTCCTTTCAACTCAGCAAAGACAACCAAGCCCCACTTCCCTAAAGAAGACTGCCTCGACGCAGTAGAGGATCACTTCTCTATAGCACCTCATCCACTAGTCAGTCATTATGGTAGGGAAAGACCAAGTAATTTATATACTTTATGAACACTAAAGAGTATTAATACAGAACACAGTTTTACCCCCTTTACAATATGACGGCAACAAATAGCTGAGCTAATGTGTTGCTGTCATATTGTCAACCTGTTCAGGTAGTACCTACCAGTATACTCCCTTTCAAAACATTTCTCCCTACTGAACACAGCCCAGTGTATCACTTATCCTTGACCCACTAATGGAAGGTGCCGCTTTAGAATTGCCAGTGAGACGGCTTGTTTATCAGACAAGGGGGTAAAACAGTGTCATGTATTGCTCTTTAATGTTCATCAAGTCTATTCAATTTGCCAGACAGGCCGATATATGACTTATTGAACAGTCATAGCCTGCGACTCATGTAGCCTGCCCGTAACGCGGGAGAGGAGAGATCATGTCAGCCCAACTGTCTGGTGCAGTGGAAGAGCAGGTTCTCAAACCCACAGGGGGAAGTTAAAACATTTCTCTGAAGGGACCTTTATTGTTCGGCAAAAAAACAAAATAAAATGACTCGCCTCATGACAAGGACAAAAGTACGGTCTTCAGCACTCCCATATAACAGTCTAGGACCTTTGTGTGTATGATTTATTCAGCTAAGCACAACACTACTTAAGGTAGCTCAATCAGCAGAGGTCGATCGATTAATCAGGGCCGATTTTAACTTTTCATAACAATCGTAAATCAGTATTTTTGGACACCGATTTGGCTGATTCAAATGGTTTGTTTTTTTACACCTTTATTTAATCTTTAACTAGGCAAGTCAGTTAAGAACACATTCTTATTTTCAATGACGGCCTAGGAATGGTGGGTTAACTGCCTTGTTCAGGTGCAGAAAGACAGATTTTCACCTTATCGTCAGCTCGGGGGAACCAATCTTGCAACCTTATAGTTAACTAGTCCAACGCTATAACCACCTGCAACTCTACAAGGAGACTAACGGCGTTCGTCTGTTGAAAGAGGAGTGGACGAAAATGAGGCGTGGTGGTTACTCATGTTCTTTAATGAAAAAATGAACGATACAAGATCTAAATATACAAAAACAACAAACGGAACGTGAACCTGTACAGCCTATCTTGTGACAACAAACAGAGACAGGAACAATCACCCACAAACACAGTGAAACCCAGGTTACCTAAATATGGTTCCCGATCAGAGACAACGAGAATCACCTGACTGAGAACCGCCTCAGGCAGCCATAGACTATGCTAGACAACCCTACTCAACCACAATCCCAATACCTACTAAACCCCAATACAAAAAAACTCATGTCACACCCTGGCCTGACCAAATAAAGAAAGAAAACACAAAATACTAAGACCAAGGCGTGACAGACTGCCTGTTACACAAATTCAGTAAGCCAAGGTAAGTTGGTAGCTAGCATTAAACTTATATAAAAACATTCATAATCACTAGTTAACTACACATGGTTGATGATATTACTAGTTTATCTAGCTTGTCCTGCATTGCATATAATCTGACTGGGCATACAAGTATCTGACTGAGCGGTGGTAGGCAGCAGCAGACTCATAAGCATTCATTCAAACAGCACTTTCGTGCGTTTTACCAGCAGCTCTTCGTTGTACGTCAAGCATTGCGCTGTTTATGACTTCAAGCCTATCAACTCAAGAGATGAGACTGGTGTAACCGATGTGAAATGGCTAGCTAGTTTAAATTTTTATTTTACCTTTATTTAACTAGGCAAGATCAGTTAAGAATAAATTCTTATTTTCAATGACGGCCTAGGAACAGCGGGTTAACTGCCTGTTCAGGGGCTGAACAACAGATTTGTACCTTGTTAGCTCAGGGGTTTGAACTTGCAACCTTCCGGTTACTAGTCCAACGCTCTAATAGCGTTTCGTTGTTCCTCTTGCTCTGCATGGGTAACACTGCTTCGAGGGTGGCTGTTGTCGTTGTGTTCCTGGTTCGAGCCCAGTGTGGCGTCTTTGGCTATGCCGGATTAAGTGATATGACATGCTATTCTATAAAATCCTTTCTCTGTAATTAATATTACCTGATTGAGCTAATCATGTAAATGTAATTAACTAGAGTCAGTGAACCACAAAATAATATTTGTAGAGCTGTTACCTTCGAATAAACTCTTAAAGACCTAGTAATATTTTACATCAATAGCAGTCAATATTAATGGTCCCCTTAATTCAGTCTCATCTGAAAGTTGTAAATTCTTGGTTATCTGCACAAAACCTGGCTCACAAGTTAAATCAGCAATACAAAAATTGGGTTTAATTATTTACTAAATACCTAACTAATTACATTTACATTACATTTAAGTCATTTAGCAGACGCTCTTATCCAGAACGACTTACAAATTGGTGCATTCACCTTATGACATCACATACACAGAATTAAATCATACCTTGATTACAAATTATTTCACAAAGGAAAACGTCCCTAGCGGGCAGAACAGATATGACAGCTGGTTACACAAAAGAAAAGGGACTGGGTTTGAGTGAAAAAGCGGGAAGACTGAGGGACAAAGGGAGAAGCTGTGCTATCGTAATTACAGTATCTTATGCATTCTAAGTTACCACCCATTTGGAAAAGCAAAAACAATAAATATTTACTCTGAGCTGCGCTTCGTTAGGTTGGTGGTAGATGGAAGGCTGTGTTGCCAAACCGAGTCCTTTGAAGAATGTCTCTGGTGGTCAATTGGATACGTTGTAATAACATCATTGTGTGGTAGACGGGATACTCCGTTCTTTCCTAGCCTGCGTTTGCAGCTGCTGGTGCTAACTCAATGGCTAGGAGGTATCACTTCTGTAGTGAATAAGAGTTCATACCATTCGCAACCAAAGCGCACGCTGAGGTTGGCTTAGTTCTGTAGTTGACATGTTAGTCCTTTTAACGCAGAGGCTGCAGACTTCACGTACTTGGAACAGGAGGTTATATTGTCGTCAAGGCTTCGTGGTCCTTCTGTAGCTCAGTTGGTAGAGCATGGCGCTTGTAACGCCAGGGTAGTGGGTTCGATTCTCGGGACCACCCATACGTAGAATGTATGCACACATGACTGTAAGTCGCTTTGGATAAAAGCGTCTGCTAAATGGCATATATTATTTATATAGGAAGGAAGCGGAGTGCATGTCCCTTCACAGGGGCGGGCCACTGATTGAGCAGAAGCCTAACCTTATGAAAACCCCAAATCTCTCATTTGGAAGCTAAAATTACATTTAATCTCTTCACCAATAATTTTATATTCAAACATTTAAATTGAACAATTCCATGTGAATCCGATAACTACAACGTGCAGACTTTCCACTGTAGAGTTTGTCATCTTATCATTGATGAGAATGTCTCAGATGACAACCGAACTGACACCATATTCATTCAGTACCACCGTGGTATTTATGACTGTAATTAACCTACCCCCAGGCCAACGTCATGACACCAGGGAGGAGCGAGGAGAGGGACGGAAGCTATACTGTTACACTGGCAATACTAAAGTGCCTATAAAAACATCCAATAGTCAAAGGTATATGAAATACAAATCGTATAGAAAGAAATAGTCCTATAATAACTACAACATAAAACGTCTTACCTGGGAATATTGAAGACTCATGTTAAAAGGAACCACCAGCTTTCATATGTTCTCATGTTCTGAGCAAGGAACTTAAACGTTATCTTTCTTACATGGCACATAGATAAGAGAATTATGTTCTCCAGGTACATCACCCAATTCAATTATATTACTCAGCCTGCAAACCAGAATTTGTAAGATCCTGGTCGAATTAAACAGACGGAGACCCAGCTAAATAGTCAAAAAGGTTTAATCACGGAACGTTCTGACATGCACAGTACAAAGATCTTCAATTTTATAGTGACACACACTTCTACACAAACCATCAAATCCGCCCGCCAATAGAGATTAGGGAAGTGCCCTCCCCTAAGATAAGGAGAGACCTGGAACGTTCCAGCCAAGAAGTGTCCCAGCCAAGGTCAGCCCCGAATCTGGCTCAGACAAACAGTTATCAAAATACGAGACACACTGTTCCCAAAATGTTGATTCTGACTAAGAACTACACAGTATCATAACTAAACTACTCTCACATACACGCATTATAATAATCTAATGATTCACATCAATTTCATACAGTCATGGTTTCAGACTTGTAATATTCTAATCATTTATTAAAACCCATATTGCACTTTCTCCAACACTTTCTTTGCATTATTTAAACATGTTTCATTATTTATTTGAGGATAAATTGATTTTATTGATGTATTATATTAAGTTAAAATAAGTGTTAATTCAGTATTGTAGTAATTGTCATTATTACCAATTGTTATTTTTATAAACGGCCTATTAAGTCAGTATCGGCTTTTTTTGGTCCTCCAATAAATCGGTATTGAAAAATCATAATTGGTCGACCTCTACCCTTAAGTGATAATGCCCGAGAAGCCGGTGTTGAGGATATTAGCACAGGTGTTAAGCCAGAGTCGAAGTCAGGCAAACCATGACAATACATCATCCAAACACCGGCTTTAAGGACATGATATCTTTTATCTTGTTAGGGCAGTGGTCCCGTGTTGGGAACATATATCAGCGGAAATTTCAAGTGCGCCACGTATCGTTTTTGATAAAACTCAAACTTTCATTAAAATGGACATACTATATACTGAATTAAAGCTACACTCGTTGTGAATCTATCCACCAAGTCAGATTTGTAAAATGCTTTTCAGCGAAAGCATGAGAAGCTATTATCTGATACTATGCACCCTCAAAATACTGCAACGTCACCTAACACGACAGATTTTGCGTTAGCCGGCGCAAACCAAAAACGCTGAAATAAAATATAAAACATTCATTACCTTTGACGAGCTTCTTTCTTGGCACTCCTAGATGTCCCATAAACATCATTTAGGGTCTTTTTTCGATTAAAATCGGTCCATATATAGCCTAGATATCGATCTAAGAATACTATAATAATAAACGGAATAAACGGAAAAAACGGAAAACTGAAAAAAATTGCGTTTCATAACTTAACCTCATTTTTTAAAATTCAAAAAGTCGACGATAAACTTTCACAAAACACTTCAAAATACTTTTGTAATGAAACTTTAAGTATTAGTACACGTTAATAAGCGATAAAATTCATCAGGAGGCGATGTAAATTCTTTAGCTGTCCGTGTCGAAAACATGTCTGAAGAAAGCTCGACCAAAACATCCGGTCGGAGACGGGAGGGAATTGGTTCCCTTGAACCGGTTAGACCAAGAATCAATTGCGAATCAAATGACAACTCTAGACAACGTGTGGAAGCTGTAGGCACTGCAACCTCGGCCTACTAATTCGGTTCACTTTGAACAATTCCTTGAAGTCACGGATGGATATTTTTTTCCCATTTTCAGTGATCATATTTTCATGCACTTTTCGATGAAACGCACGTTCTGTTATAGTCACAGCCGTGATTTAACCAGTTTTAGAAACATCTGAGTGTTTTCTATCCACATATACTAATCATATGCATATACTATATTCCTGGCATAAAATAGACATCTTCATTATCGTTATTTTGATTAACTTATTCATACCATTTCATCCTTTCACAATTTAGTCCCCGACAAATCTGTGGTTGCTACCCAAGCCGGTTGGTCGTTCATTCTATCAGTTCGGTTGCCAGAGACACGACCCAGTCGTTCAGTCTTAGTTCAGCATCTATGGTCGCGACCCAGGCATTCATTCAGAACGTTCCATTGCCATACTGGCTGGCAATATTCTTATCCCTTGCATGCTAGCCAGCCAACTACAGCTAACTTAACAGAATAACAGCAAAGTAATCACATTTCCTTTAAGCGCTTCTCTAGTGACATTTATTTGGAACATCCATAACAATGAGTTAGAGGCGCGATTATACCTGGCACAGAAAATGTGCTCCAGCATCAGGACACTGTTGTTCAGAGGAGCTAGCCAACACAGCGAACAAAAACTTCAAACTGAAACGACTAAAAACCTCTGCATTTCACTTTACATTTTTTTGCATACATCCATAAAAATGCCAGCTGATTGAGGATTTCAAACTGCCTGAGAAAAGCTGCCTTCCTGTCTCGTCCCGACACCTACGTTCATTACTATGGTACAGCTGTAGATCAAATTTCAATATTGAAACAATGTTGCAAATGTCAAAGACAGACAACAAGGTTTACACAAATCACCACTGTTGAAAAATAAAATGTTAGTCTAAAAGAAATGTTAGGTGTCCAGATGCTTTTTATAGTGGAGATGGGCTGATGGGACAGTGGATTGCACAGTCAGATGGAACAGAGTAAACAGACTGAATCTGTGATGTTAAAATATCTGTGGTAACTTGTGGAATAGACACCAGCTTGAGTGCACTTTCATACAATCAGCATTAAACCCACCCATTGTATAATAAAGCAATAGCGCACAAGGGGGGTGTGGTATATGGCCAATAATTCCACAGATAAGTGCTGTTCTAAAGGACACATTGCGGAGTGCCTGGACACAGCCCTTAGCCGTGGTATATTGGCCATACATCAACCCCCCGAGGTACCTTATTCCTCTTATAAGCTGTTTAGCAATTAGAGCAGTAAAAATAAATGTTGTTATACCACAGCTGTCAGCCAATTAGCAGTCAGGGCTCGAACCACCCAGTGTATAATATATAACCACCATCAAGACATTGGTTGAATTGGATATTATGCCGTGGTACGAGATTGAAACCATAGACAGCAAACCGCATGCTGGTCATTTATGAACATTTGAACATCTTGGCCAGGTTCTGTTATAATCGCCACCCGGCACAGCCAGAAGAGGACTGGCCACCCCTCATAGCCTGGTTCCTCTCTAGGTTTTGGCCTTTCTAGGGAGTTTTTCCCTAGCCACCATGCTTCTACACCTGCATTGCTTGCTGTTTTAGGCTGGGTTTCTGTACAGCACTGTGAGATATCAGCTGATGTACGAAGGGCTATATAAATACATTTGATTTGATTTTATGTCAGAGAGTTGGTGAATGCGGTCAGCCGCCATGGTTAAAGTTAAACTATTTAAATTTTTGCAGTCTGAAGTAGCGTTGTTTTCTACCGGATGTTGATTTGCACTGAAAGCATACCGTCGTGCCTTCTTGCTTATGCGGTCTTGTCCCATGTCGCCAGGTATGACCGTTTCTGCGTCCCTCGTCTAAACGCAGCATTAGGCTGGGACTGGACATGGAAACATCCCAGGCCTTTCAGATCACTAGTCTTCCGATAGCGACAAGAGTAACTTTGAGCTACAATTACTAAGTGAGTCTGGCTTTCAATGTATTATCCAGATATCAGACCGGTTTAAAGTGAAATCGGGATTTCAGTTACATACCAGCCCAGTCATGTTTGCATAATGTCGGGCACTTTGAGCCCTTTCAACATAAGATGCATTTGAGAAATGTCTGAAGATTGTATGCAAATATGACTGGACTTCATAACATGTACACGCTTATGTCGAAAAAAAAAAATTGACACGAGAATAGCGTCAGGATATAACATTATCCGCCAATTTAAAAAGAGACCCTTAAAAGTAGGCCACACAAAACAAAACCGCCCGAACAAACCTGCTGCATTTCAAACGTTAACTAGTAGATCATTTAAGCTATTTTATCTGCTCGTCACAACCACATTTAACCAGGAAATAAGTAACGTTACTCGTTTAGCAAAGAAAGAAACATATTGTTAGCTGTAAATTAGTCTTTGTACTGTACGGGTAGTCAGCTCGTCATCCAGAAAGCTGGCTAAAACAGATACGGAGTTCCTCAAATACATCATGTTTCTAAGCAAACTGAAATGAAATTCAATAAAAATAAACGTTACATTACCGGTTATCCGCTTGTCAGACGTGCAGAAGACCAGTTACAACACACTTGTTCCAGGTCCACTTCTCCTAAAGCACCTGGAAAAGTGTTTTTCCAGACCCGTTCAGTTCTGACCTTTAAATCAGAGGAGAATCACGTGACCGGTCATGTGCCTGTGGCTTTGATTAAGGCCCTCCCTGGTGGATGCAGATTTCATTCGACTTGCTGAACGGCTTCATGTCTACTTAATAGACACAGTACGCATATTATGTGACTCATTTATGATAACAACAAGGATGATTGTAGGGGGGTTTATTCAGGTGAGATAAAAAAAATGTGCACAATTTCAAACTGAAATTCTAACTAAGCTTATATGACACACTGTCCCGAACAGGCCCCTTGATGCGTGTGGAGGAGAAATGTAGGCCTATAGAATTTGCATTTGCTAGCACACATTAGGCAATTACACGTTTCAAGTATCATCAGCACACCAACAAAAAAAAACGCATTTCAAGAACAACTCGTGACTGCAAAACAAGCGATGTCATTGTATAAAGTAGCCGAGGACACGATGACGCATGCGTTTATCAAAAACCATCGACCAAATCGGAACTAGTGTAACTAACGAAGCATGATCCGTCTTCTTTCTGTTCTGTATACAGCTAAAGTAATATAATAAAATGTATGACTGACTGGGTTTAAACCGGTGTCATCTTCATAGCACACAACTATGTTAGTCTGCTGAGCCTAAAGCCTAGGCATTTACCCCGGGGAGGTAAAAAAAAAATCAAGATTGTCTCTTTCATTTCTTTATTAGATTAGAACAACAGTAGCAGCCCTCTTCATAGTGGTAATGGTAGTGTTTATTCAGGTGTACTAAAACAGTTATTAACCACCGCTAGTATTATTAGAATAAATTATAGCCAAAATCAGATGCATCACATTTGCCCGATGTAACAATCATAATAAAAACAACAAAATGTTTGTTAATGCATATTGTCAAGTACAGATATAAAACCTAGTCGAAACACAATTAATCACACTACCGTACACATTACATGCAGTAAATGTAACCGAAATAAAAATTCTAAGAATAAAAACGCAAGAAACTGAAAATAGAAGCCCTCTCCATTCCATTTATTGTGATGAACATTACATACAGGTAAGGCAATGAGACCCGGAAGCCAGCTGATGCTGTCGTTTGTACAAGGCAAGCGCTTATCATCAACTGACCGGTTTGATTATCAAGCCAAGGCTTTGAGATAGCGTTCTAAAAGCTGGTTAGTGCACTAAGATACATTATAGAGTCCATACTGATATTAGTAGGTTATATTAGCTACCATATTAACTTTGCACAGACATACATTCTAAAAGCTAGTTAATGCAATGTGTGTGAGTGCTTTATTTACTCACATCTATCATTAGTTACTGTACACTGTGTCAGGCTGTATAAAAATAAGGATGTACGTGCAATGTTACCGTTTCCTCAGTTCCATCTAGCTAAACACATTCCCTTTATAGCGACAGCATAAAACAATAGTTCAGAACTAATCTGGTCCCCAGACAGCTGTCTCTCTTGAGCCTGTGGACAAGGTTAGTTATGAACTCACTATAAAACACAATCAAACAAAATAAACTGTAAAATAATTAACAAATAAATCTGATAACACTGACCTCCAAACATCAATAGCAGCACGTGACCTATAACCCCTAGATAGGCCTGCCACTACTTCTCTCCCTAGACCCTTCTATGAACTAAGCCCCTAGGGACTAAGGGAATGGGCTAGAGAAAGAAATGGGACCAGGCTGTAGGGTTAAAGGATCTGGAAGCTCATCAACATTACTAGCAGCTTGTTTCAGACACTTCCACACTGATAGATACAGTCTGCTCTGGTGCTACTTCAATAGCTCAGATTAGTTGGATCTTCTTCCTGTCTCGCAGGAAGTAGAAGTCATTCCTCCCTACAAATGGTTCATAAAGATCTTTGCCATATCAAATGCATTCAACACTTGGAAACAGTACTTACTGTATACTGACCGAAATGAATTGAACACAATTGAATAATCTCATATATACTGTATATTGTAATGCTAGTACCTAGCAGATTGAATTGTCTGCTTGACATGTCGGGACTAGCTGTAAACTAATCGTAAATAAGAGTGTGAATATTCGTTTAAATTTCACATGATAAAAATTATTAACTTATATTACCTTATATTGCTAGGGTACCTTCAGATTAAATATCACATTTGGATAAAATAATAAATATTGTATACACACTAAGCCTATAAAAGTATACTAAACCTTAACGTGTGATCAGAGCCTCTCTTGACTAACCTTCGGTTAACCACTCATATCACAATAAATCATATTTGCGCAGAAGTGCAAACTGTCTCAAATTATATCAAGACAAATATATAAACTCTCTTCTCTGTCAATCCTTAATAATCACAATTTAATATCATAACTCTTTATGATAGCCCTGATTTAATCAATCACATATCAAGGTAAACCACACTGAGGGTTCACTCAGAATGCTGACACTATCACAGGTGTAAACCGTGTTAAAACCGACACATCCTTACAAGTTATTATTTTCACAGACATTATCATTATTTAACGTGGACATGAAACTTCATATGTCATTAGAATACAGTGTAAACATTCTGAATGAAGTCACAATGCAATTGATTTGATCTGTGATTGAATCAGGGCCTAAGAGAAAAAGGATATCCCACTGTTACTTCCATTAAAGACTACTTCCATCTCTTATGTTAGTGTGTCTGTGTGTATCAGTTACATGTGGATTCACATCCTCATACTGGCTGATAATACTGGATTCTCAAGACATGCTATAGTTATTTAGTGTGAAACACATCTGGCTAGCCTGGGGGCCAGGCTGGTTCTGAATTCTGAATACAAGCCCTTGACTAGTAATAAAGCAGTTGTCTCACATGATAACAAAGTTGTAATAGCACTGTTGAAAGCAGAACCAGCCTGACACCCAGGCTAATGTCATGTATCTTCTAAAATACTCTCTTTATATTGTGTTCTATATAACCTCTACATCTGGGTCAAATACAATATTATAAACTGGGTGGTTCGAGCCCTGATTGCTGATTGACTGACAGACGTGGTATATCAGACCGTATACTTCTGGTGTGACAAAACGCTTATTTTTACTGCTCTAATTATGTTGGTAACCAGTTTGTAATGGCAATAAGGAACCTCTGGGGATTTGTGGTATATGGCCAATATACCACGGCTAAGGGCTGTATCCAGGCACTCCGCTCTGCGTCGTGCATAAGAACAGCCCTTAGCTGTGGTATATTGGCCATATACCACACCCCCTTCGGGCCTTATTGTTTAAATGTAAAATACTTTCAAATACTTTACACTCGCTTGATTTAGCTTGGAATGGAACAGTGGTACAATGGAACTAATTAAATAATCCCAAAAGTGTAAACTCCGCCACCCAGCTGCACATTGGTCGAGCTAAATCAAACACACGTCAACATGTATTTGAGAGTATTTGACCAGGTCTGATCATTTCGCTCCACCCATTGGCCCCTCTAGATCAATTTATCTCTATGGTCTACAAACTGGACCAGTTGTTTTCTAGCATGGGTGGTGATGGCGGTGGTGGTGGTAGTAGAGGGGTCAGGGCCTGGTTCCTCTGGCCCAGCACGAGGCTCCTGTCTGGGTGTAGAGGTGAAGATGGGCTCCCTGATGCGGTAGGGGCTCCGGTAGCTGGAGATGGGTGACAGCTCAGAGCCCCAGCCCAGGTAGCTGCCGCTGGACGGGGAGACTGCGTCAGCGCTGAAATACAAGGTGGTGCCGGACTCCGCAGGATTAAAGTTCCGCTGGGGGCTTCCCATGCCCACCAGCAGGGACGGTGACCTTTTCTCTGGAGACGAACCACGTGTGACATCGAGTGACCCCACGGAAGGTGACCCTTGGGTGCTGGAGGTGACCACGTTGCTGTCGATGTGTCGGTAGTCTGGGTGCCTGGGGGACGAGGGTGTGGGGGAGCCATAGGCGGCGCTCTGGAAGTCTTCGTCGTCTCGATCATCGGAGGGAGGGGGGCTGGAGTCATCCTGCTGGGTGGCAGGCTCTGAGTGGTGGCAGGCTCTGACCTCCTCAACTAGGACCTCCACCAGAGGCAGCTTGACCTCCTGGATGGGAGAGGGAGAGGACAGCACCGGTCTCACCTCATGTCTCACCGCCTGTCTCACCTCACTGATGATGTCTCTTGCTGGGGCTGCCTTTATCACCTGAGGGGAAGGAAGACAGACATTTTTGTGAAAGCTAACGGGTCCCAGGAGTCAAACATAGAGGATAAGATCCAACTATAGTAGAGAACAGTAAATCAAGCCTCAACTTGACGCCTACTCCCAGAAGTGCTCTGTTTAAAGACAGACAACATTCAACCACATAGAACATTCAACCACAGACAACATTCAACCACAGACAACATTCAACCACATAGAACATTCAACCACAGACAACATTCAACCACAGACAACATTCAACCACAGACAACATTCAACCACAGACAACATTCAACCACATACAACATTCAACCACAGACAACATTCAACCACAGACAACATTCAACCACAGACAACATTCAACCACAGACAACATTCAACCACATAGAACATTCAACCACATAGAACATTCAACCACATAGAACATTCAACCACATAGAACATTCAACCACCGACAACATTCAACCACATATAACATTCAACCACAGACAACATTCAACCACATAGAACATTCAACCACAGACAACATTCAACCACATAGAACATTCAACCACAGACAACATTCAACCACATAGAACATTCAACCACAGACAACATTCAACCACAGACAACATTCAACCACAGACAACATTCAACCACATAGAACATTCAACCACAGACAACATTCAACCACATAGAACATTCAACCACAGACAACATTCAACCACAGACAACATTCAACCACATAGAACATTCAACCACATAGAACATTCAACCACATAGAACATTCAACCACAGACAACATTCAACCACATAGAACATTCAACCACATAGAACATTCAACCAGAGACAACATTCAACCACATAGAACATTCAACCACATAGAACATTCAGAGTGAAGATTTAATTGGAAAATATAGGAGTTCTGATCCTCCAAACATGGCACAGGCAGCCAAAAACAACAACAACTACATGTGAAGTGTACACTTCAGGGAAACTGGGAAGAAATGGAATTGGGTGCTCATCTCACCTCCTCCACCTCTTTGACCTGGGGAACATTGGGAGAAGGTTGTGGGACGTTGGGAGTAGGTTGTGGAACGTTGGGAGTAGGTTGTGGAACAATGGGAGAAGGTTGCGGAATGTCCGGGGACCTTGGCAGAGCCATTTCCCGCAGTCCCAGCAGCCCGGCCAATCCGCCATCGCCATAAGCGTAGCTTATTCTAGCCACATCCCCCGTCTTCAGGGCTAGGCGAATGAGCAGCCAGTGGTGGTGCTTCCAGCCCTGCCATTGGTCAGGAAGGTCCAACAAAGTACCGCCCCCAACAAGTTGACCGTGGCGATGGTTCTTCTCATCCAATGAGAGAGAAGAGCCCCGGTCTGCACAAGCACCGCCCATTCCATGGTTACGTATGCTCTGGAAAATCTCAAAGGACTTGGGGTGGAGGAACCGGTAGTACAGCACTAGAGCTATCACACCTGGGGGGACACAGAGGAGACAGGTGAGTGTGTATGGGTGGGTTCTTCTATCCTTGTCGGGACCTACAATCCCCCAAAGTCCCTGCAAGGATAGTAAAACAAGGAAAATTCCCCCTCGTGGGTACATTCCCCATGTCTCCATGAGGACAAAGGGTATTTTAAGATTAGGTGTTAGGTTTAGGGTTAGAATTAGGATTATAATTACGTTTAGGGTTAGAATTAGGATTAGAATTAGGTTGAGGGTTAGAATTAGGGCTATGGTAAGAGTAAGGGGTTAGGAGTTAGCTTTAGGGTTATGGTTAGGGGAAATAGGATTTTGAATGGAAATTAATTTTAAGTCCCTACTAAGATAGAAACAAATGTGTGTGTATGTATGTATGTGTGTGTGTGTGTGTGTGTGTGTGTGTGTGTGTGTGTGTGTGTGTGTGTGTGTGTGTGTGTGTGTGTGTGTGTGTGTGTGTGTGTGTGTGTGTGTGTGTGTGTGTGTGTGTGTGTGTGTGTGTGTGTGTGTGTGTGTGTGTGTGTGTGTGTGTGTGTGTGTGTGTGTGTGTGTGTGTGTGTGTGTGTGTGTGTGTGTGCATGTATGTATGTATGTATGTATGTATGTATGTATGTATGTATGTATGTATGTATGTATGTATGTGTGTGTGTGTGTGTGTGTGTGTGTGTGTGTGTGTGTGTGTGTGTGTGTGTGTGTGTGATTGTGTGTGTGTGTGTGTGTGTGTGTGTGTGCGTCTCACCAATGAGGAAACTACAGAACACAGCGGTTGGGATACCCATGGTATCCCATGATGCAGCACTGAAGAAGTCGGAACCTGCCAGCAGAAGAAGAGCGTTCTCGATAAACATGGCCTGCAGGAGAGAGCAGAAAGTTACACACACACACACACACACACACACACACACACACACACACACACACACACACACACACACACACACACACACACACACACACACACACACACACACACACGGAGAGAGAGAGAGAGAGACCCACCAGGTAGAATCCGGCCATGCGGCATCGGGAGGCTCCGTCCTTGACGTTGAGGAAGAGGAAGATGTGAACAGCTCCCAGCACCAGGTTGAACAGGTGCCAGCGCAGCGGCGTTTTGATGATGTCACTCTGCTGAGACACCAACCAGAACGTAGCACCCAACCAGTGAAGACCTGAGACACACGGGTGCAGGACAAACATCACTGAATGCTCACACACACACACACACACACTCACACACACACACACACACACACACACACACACACACACACACACACACACACACACACACACACACACACACACACACACACACACACACACACACACAATAAAAGACTTTCACACACATATTCTGTACACACTCACCAATAACTCCAAGGACCCACTGACGGAACAGGCGTGTAAAGAGTGCGAGGGTGGCGAGACGTGCACCCAACATGCTGACCTAAACACAATACAATAAGTATGTTACTATCACACACACACACACACACACACACACACACACACACACACACACACACACACACACACACACACACACACACACGACCAGCCCACACGACCAGCCCACACACCCAGCCCAGCCCAGCCGACACACCCAGCCCACACGCCCAGGCCACGCTCCCAGCCCACACGCCCAGCCCACGCACCCAGCCCACACACCCAGCCCAGCCGACACACCCAGCCCACACACCCAGCCCAGCCCACACACCCAGCCCAGCCGACACACCCAGCCCAGCCCACACACCCAGCCCAGCCCACACACCCAGCCCAGCCGACACACCCAGCCCAGCCCAATCGACACACCCAGCCCAACCGACACACCCAGCCCAATCGACACACCCAGCCCAACCGACACATCCAGCCCAGCCCAATCGACACACCCAGCCCAACCGACACACCCAGCCCAACCGACACACCCAGCCCAGCCCACACACCCAGCCCAACCGACACACCTAGCCCAGCCGACACACCCAGCCCAGCCCACACACCCAGCCCAACCGAAACACCCAGCCCAGCCCAATCAACACACCCAGCCCAGCCGACACACCCAGCCCAGCCCAATCGACACACCCAGCCCAACCGACACACCCAGCCCAACCGACACACCCAGCCCAACCGACACACCCAGCCCAGCCCACACACCCAGCCCAACCGACACACCCAGCCCAGCCCACACACCCAGCCCAGCCGACGCACCCAGCCCTGACACCCAGTACACCCAGCCCAGCCAACACACCCAGCCTAGCCGACGCACCCAGCCCTGACACCCAGTACACCCAGCCCAGGCAACCCTCCTACCCTCCAGAGCAGTCTACAGGTGATAGCAGCAGGGGACATGGGGAGATGTCCAGGTCTGATGAGGGAACAGGCTCTGGCATACAAGACCAAGGCCCAGGCCAGGGACAGCAGACACAACACAAAACATACTGAGACTGGAGAGAGGAGAGGGAGGGAGGGAGGGAGGGAGGGAGGGGGAGGGAGGGAGGGAGGAGAGGGAGGGAGGGAGGGGAGAGAGAGAGAGGGAGGGAGGGAGGGAGAGAGGGAGGGAGGGAGGGAGGGAGGGAGGGAGGGAGGGAGGGAGGGAGGGAGGGAGGGAGGGAGGGAGGGAGGGAGGGAGGGAGGGAGGGAGGGAGGGAGGGAGAGAGGAGAGGGAGGGAGGGAGGGGGAGGGGAGGGAGGGAGGGAGGGAGGGAGGGAGGGAGGAGAGGGAGAGAGGGAGGGAGGGAGGGAGGGAGGGAGGGAGGGAGGGAGGAGAGAGAGAGGGAGAGAGAGAGGGAGGGAGGGAGGGAGGGAGGGAGGGAGGGAGGGAGAGGAGAGAGGGAGGGAGGGAGGGAGGGAGGGAGGGAGGGAGGGAGGGAGGGAGGGGAGAGGGAGGGAGGGAGGGAGGGAGGGAGGGAGGGAGGAGGGAGGGAGGGAGGGAGGGAGGGGGAGGGAGGGAGGGAGGGAGGGAGGGAGGAGAGGGAGGGAGGGAGGGAGGGAGGGAGGGAGGGAGGGGGAGGGGGAGGGAGGAGGGAGGGAGGGAGGGAGGGAGAGAGGGAGGGAGAGAGGAGAGGGAGGGAGGGAGGGAGGGAGGGAGGGAGGGAGGGAGGGAGGGAGGGAGGGAGGGAGAGAGGGAGGGAGGGAGGGAGGGAGGGAGGGAGGGAGGGAGAGAGAGAGAGGGAGGGAGGGAGGGAGGGAGGGAGGGAGGGAGGGAGGGAGGGAGGGAGGGAGGAGGGAGGGAGGGAGGGAGGGAGGGAGGGAGGGAGGGAGAGGGAGGGAGGGAGGGAGGGAGGGAGGGAGGGAGGGAGGGAGGGAGGGAGGGAGGGAGGGAGGGAGGGAGGGAGAGAGAGGGAGGGAGGGAGGGAGGGAGGGAGGGAGGGAGAGAGGGGAGAGGGGGAGGGAGGGAGGGAGGGAGGGAGGGAGGGAGGGAGGGAGGGAGGGGGAGGGAGGGGGAGGGAGGGGAGAGGAGAGGGAGGAGGGAGGGAGGGAGGGAGGGAGGGAGGGAGAGAGGGAGGGAGGGAGGGAGGGAGGGAGGGAGGGAGGGAGGGAGGGAGGGAGGGAGGAGGGAGGGAGGGAGGGAGGGAGGGAGGGAGAGGGAGGGAGGGAGGGAGGGAGGGAGGGAGGGAGGGAGGGAGGGAGGGGGAGGGAGGGAGGGAGGGAGGGGGAGGGAGGGAGGGAGGGAGGGAGGGAGGGGGAGGAGAGGGGAGGGAGGGAGGGAGGGAGGAGAGGGAGGGGGAGGGAGGGAGGGAGGGAGAGAGAGAACGAGAACATGAATACTCTGTAAGGAGATTGTATCAAACACAGAGGATGGTCTTCGGAGATAGATAGATGGAAGGGATGGTGGTAGCTGAAGGATTAAAAACAAACAAAAGACAACTAAGTTATACTGAGAATATACACTACCGTTCAAAAGTTTGGGGTCACTTAGAAATGTCCTTGTTTTTGAAAGAAAAGCACATTTTTTGTACATTAAAATAACATCAAATTGATCAGAAATACAGGGTAAAGATTGTTAATGTGGTAAATTACTATTGTAGCTGGAAATGGCAGATCTTTTATGGAATATCTACATATATATGCGTACAGAGGCCCATTATCAGCAACCATCACTCCTATGTTCCAATGGCATGTTGTGTTTAGCTAATCCAAGTTTATAATTTTAAAAGGATAACTGATCATTAGAAAACCATTTTGAAATTATGTTAGCACAGCTGAAAACTATTGTTCTATTTAAAGAAGCAATAAAACTGGCCTTCTTTAGACTAGTTGGGTATCTGGAGCATCAGCATTTGTGGGTTTGATTACAGGCTCAAAATGGCCAGAATCAAAGACCTTTCTTCTGAAACTCATCAGTCTATTCTTGTTCTGGGAAATTAAGGCTATTCCATGCGAGAAATTGCCAAGAACCTGAAGATCTTGTATAACGCTGTGTACTACTCCCTTCACAGAACTGGCACGAACCAGGATAAAGAGGATTTGGAGGCCCCGGTGCACAACTGAGCAAGAGGGTGCATTAGAGTGTCTAGTTTGAGAAACAGACACCTCACAAGTCCTCAACTGGCAGCTTCATTAAATAGTACCCGCAAAACCCCAGTCAACATAAACAGTGAAGAGGCAACTCCGGGATGCTGGCCTTCAAGGCAGAATTGCAAAGAGAAAGCCATATCTCAGACTGGCCAATAAAAATAAAAGATTAAGATGGGCAAAAAAAAACCAGACACTGGACAGAGGAACTTTGCCTAGAAGGCCAGCTTCCCAGTGTCACCTCTTCACTGTTGATGTTGAGACTGGTGTTTTGTGGGTAGAGCGCCTTGACAGGATTGTGTCGAGGCACAGATCTGAGGCAGGGTACCAACATTTTTTTCAGCATTGAAGGTCCCCAAAAACACTGTGGCCTCCATCATTCTTAAATGGAAGAAGCTTGGAACCACCAAGACTCTTCCTAGAGCTGGCCGCCCGGCCAAACTGAGCAACCGGGAGAGAAGAGCATTGGTCAGGGAGGTGACCAAGAACCCGATGGTCACTCTGACAGAGCTCTAGAGTTCCTCTCTAGAGAAGGGAGAAGGACAACCATCTCTGCAGCACTCCACCAATCAGGCCTTTACGGGTAGAGTGGCCAGACAGAAGCCACTCCTCAGTAAAAGGCACATAACAGCCCGCTTGGAGTTTGCCAAACGGCACCTAAAGACTTTCAGACCATGAGAAACAAGATTCTCTGGTCTGATGAATCCAAGATTGAACTCTTTGGCCTGAATGCCAAGCGTCACGTCTGAAGGAAACCTGGCACCATCCCTATGGTGAAGCATGGTGGTGGCAGAATCATGCTGTGGGGATGTTTTTCAGCGGCAGGGTCTAGGGATGGTTTTCAGCGGCAGGGACTGGGAGACCAGTCAGAACCGAGGCAAAGATGAACGGAGCAAAGTACAGAGAGATCCTTGATGAAAACCTGCTCTAGAGCTCTCAGGACCCTCAGACTGGGATGAAGGTTCACCTTCCAACAGAACAACAACCCTAAGCACACAGCCAAGACAACGCAGGAGTGACTTCGGGAAAAGTCTCTGAATGTCCTTGAGTGGCTCAGCCACTTAAACCTGATTGAATATCCCTGGAGAGACCTGAAAATAGCTGTGCAGCGACGCTCCCCATCCAACCTGACAGAGCTTGAGAGGATCTTCCTGATAAAGAATGGGAGAAACTCCACAAATACAGGTGTGCCAAGCTTGTAGCGTCACACCCAAGAAGACTTGAGGCTGCAATAGCTGCCAAAGGTGCTTCAACAAAGTACTGAGTAAAGGGTCTGAATAGTAATGTAAATGTTATATTTCAGTTTTTTACTTTTAATAAATTAGCAAAAATTTCTAAAATACGATTTTATCTTTGTCATTATGGGGTATTGTGTGTAAATTGATGAGGAACATATTTTATTTAATCCATTTTAGAATAAGTCTGTAACGTAACAAAATGTGGAAAAAGTCAAGGCGTCTGAATACTTTCCAAAGGCACTGTATATTTATATTTAGAAAAAAATATATGGGTGATTAGAAATGACGCAACAAATTGTAAAACTCGCTGAAGCTGGGTACCTATAGTTGAAGTCGGAAGTTTACATACTGTCACGCCTTGGTCATTGTATCTTGTGTTTTTGTTATATGTTTGGGTAGGCCAGGGTGTGACATGGGTTTATATGTTGTATTTCGTATTGGGGTTTGTATTAATTGGGAGTGTGTATTATTAGGGGTGTGTCTAGTTAGGCTTGGCTGCCTGAGGCGATTCCTAATTGGAGTCAGCTGATTCTCGTTGTCTCGGATTGGGAACCGTATTTAGGCAGCCTGAGTGCGCGTTGTATTTCGTGGGTGATTGTACCTGTCTTAGTGTTAGTCACCAGATAGGCTGTATTAGTGTCACTCGTTTGTTGTTTTTGTATTTTCAGTTATTTCATGTACCGCATTATTCTTCATTAAAAGTCATGAGTAACCTACACGCTGCATTTCGGTCTGACTCTCCACAAACAACAGACAAAGTTCATTACAGAATCACCCACCATTCACAGACCGAGCAGCGTGTGAACTGGCAGGATCTAAAGGAGGACGTTATGGACAACAGAAGCAGGGATTATACATGGGAAGAAATCGACAGGTGGGCGGCAGACCCAGAGCGAGTGCAGGAGCCCGCCTGGGATTCCCTACAGCAATGCGAAGAGGGCTATACACGTATGGAATCGAGAAGGAAAGCATTGCTATACAGAGCGAAAACTGAAGGTAACAGGGGAAAGCGCAGAGAGAGAGTGGCTGAGTCAGGAAACAGACCTGAGCCTACTCTCCCTGTTAATCGCAAAGAGCAGTTGCAATGGGAGAGAATGCATCATTTGGAGATTTGGACATGGGAGGAGGAATTAGACGGTCAAGGACCCTGGGAGCAGCCGGGAGAATATCGCCATCCCAAGGAGGAAATAGAGGCAGCTAAAGCGGAGAGGCGCATGTATGAGGAGGCAGCACGGCGACGCAGTTGGAAACCGGAAAGTCACCCCCCAAAAAATATTGGGGGGGGGGGGGCTAAAAGGGAGAATAGTTATGCCAGGTAGGAAACCTGCGCATACTCCCTGTGCTCACCGTTGGGCTAGAGAGACCGGGCAGGCACCGTGTTATGCTATGGAGCGCACGGTGTTTCCAGATCGGGTGCAGAGCCAGCTGCGACACATACCAGCCCTTCCTATTGGCCGGGCTAGAGTGGGCATCGAGCCAGGTAAGCTTGGGCAGGCTCGGTGCTCTAGAGCTCCAGTGCGCCTGCACGGTCCGGTCTATCCAGAGCCACCTCTACACACAAGTCCTCCGGTAGCAGCTCCCCGCACCAGGCTTCCTGTGCGTGTCCTCGCGCCAGTACCACCAGTTCCAGCACCACGCACCAGGCCTCCAGTGCGCCTCGCCTGTTCAGCGCAGCCAGTGCTTTTCTCCCCTCCTGCGCTGCCGGAGTCTCCCGCTTGTTCAGCGCAACCAGAGCTTTTCTCCTCTCCTGCGCTGCCGGAGTCTCCTGTCTGTCCAGCGCCGCCAGTGCTCCCAGTCGGCCCAGCGCGTCCAGTGCGCCTCGCCTGTTTAGCGCAGCCAGAGCTTTTCTCCTCTCCTGCGCTGCCGGAGTCTCCTGTCTGCCCAGCGCCGCCAGTCGGCCCAGCGTCACCAGTCTGCCAGGATCCACCAGAAGTGCCAGTCTGCCAGGATCCGCCAGAAGTGCCAGTCTACCCAGCGCCGCCAGGGCTCCCAGTCTGCCCAGCGCCGCCAGGGCTCCCAGTCTGCCCAGCGCCGCCAGTGCTCCCAGTCTGCCCAGCGCCGCCAGTGCTCCCAGTCTGCCCAGCGCCGCCAGTACCGCCAGTCTGCCCAGCGCCGCCAGTGCCGCCAGTCTGCCCAGCGCCGCCAGTCCTCCCAGCGCCACCAGACAACCAGTCTCTTCCAGATCTGCCCGACAACCAGTCTCTTCCAGATCTGCCCGACAACCAGTCTCTTCCAGATCTGCCCGACAACCAGTCTCTTCCAGATCTGCCCGTCAACCTAGATCTTCTAGATCGGCCAGACAACCTGAATCATCCAGGTCCACCAGCCAGCCAGGATTTACCGGAGCCTACTACCTGCCTGAGCTTCCTCTCAGTACTGAGCTTCCTCTCAGTACTGAGCTTCCTTTCAGTACTAGGCTTCCTCTCTGTACTGGGCTCCCTCTCAGTACCGGGCTTCCCCTCAGTACTGGGCTGCTCCTCTGTCCCGGGCTGCCCCTCTGTCCTGAGCTGCCCTGCTGTCCTGAGCTGCCCTGCTGTCCTGAGCTGCCCCTCTATCCCGAGCTGCCCCTCTGTCCCGAGCTGCCCCTCTGTCCCGAGCTGCCCCTCTGTCCCGAGCTGCCCCTCGGTCCCGAGCTGCCCCTCGGTCCCGAGCTGCCCCTCGGTCCCGAGCTGCCCCTCGGTCCCGAGCTGCCCCTCAGTTATGTGGGGATCAGGGTGAGGACTATTAGGCCATGGTCGGCGGAGAAGGTGGATTATCCTAGGACGCGAAGGGGAGGAACTAGGACATTTATGGAGTGGGGTCCACACCAAAGCCAGAACCGCCACCATGGACAGACGCCCACCCGGACCCTCCCTTCCTTGAGGTGCGTCCCGGAGTCCGCACCTTAGGGGGGTTCTGTCATGGTCATTGTATCTTGTGTTTTTGTTATATGTTTGGGTAGGCCAGGGTGTGACATGGGTTTATATGTTGTATTTCGTATTGGGGTTTGTATTAATTGGGAGTGTGTATTATTAGGGGTGTGTCTAGTTAGGCTTGGCTGCCTGAGGCGATTCCTAATTGGAGTCAGCTGATTCTCGTTGTCTCGGATTGGGAACCGTAGGGTGATTGTACCTGTCTTAGTGTTAGTCACCAGATAGGCTGTATTAGTTTCACTCGTTTGTTGTTTTTGTATTTTCAGTTATTTCATGTACCGCATTATTCTTCATTAAAAGTCATGAGTAACCTACACGCTGCATTTCGGTCTGACTCTCTACAAACAACAGACGAAGTTCATTACACATACACCTTAGCCAAATACATTTAAACTCAGTTTTTCACAATTACTGACATTTAATCCTAGTACAAATTCCCTGTCTTAGGTCAGTTAGGATCACCACTTTATTTTAAGAATGTGAAATGTCAGAAAAATAGTAGAGAGAATTATTTATTTAAACTTTTACTTCTTTCATCACATTCTCAGTGGGTCAGAAGTTTACATACACTCAATTAGTATTCGGTAGCATTGCCTTTAAATTGTTTAACTTGGATCAAACACTTCGGGTAGCCTTCCACAATAAGTTGGGTGAATTTTGGCCCATTCCTCCTGACAGAGATGGTGTAACTGAGTCAGGTTTGTAGGCCTTCTTGCTCGCACACGCTTTTTCAGTTCTGCACACAAATTTTCTAAAGGATTGAGGTCAGGGCTTTGTGATGGCCACTCCAATACCTTGACTTTGTTGTCCTTAAGCCATTTTTGCCACAACTTTGGAAGTGTGCTTGGGGTCATTGTCCATTTGGAAGAACCATTTTACAACCAAGCTTCAACTTCCTGACTGACGTCTTGAGATGTTGCTTTAATATGTCCACGTAATTTTCCGTCCTCATGATGCCATCTATTTTGTGAAGTGCACCAGTCCCCCCTGCAGCAAAGCACCCCCACAACATGATGCTGCCACCCCTGTGCTTCACGGTTGGGATGGTGTTCTTCGGCTTGCAAACCTCCCTCTTTTTCCTCCAAACATAACGTTGGTCATTATGGCCAAACAGTTCTATTTTTGAATCATCAGACCAGAGGACATTTCTCCAAAAAGTACGATCTTTGTCCCCATGTGCAGTTGCAAACCATAGTCTGGCTTTTTTATGGCGGTTTTAGATCAGTGGCTTCTTCCTTGCTGAGCGGCCTTTCAGGTTATGTCGATATAGGACTTGTTTTACTGTGGATGTAATACTTTTGTACCTGTTTCCGCCAGCATCTTCACAAGGCCCTTTGCTGTTGTCTGGGATTGATTTGCACTTTTCACACCAAAGTGCGTTCATCTCTAGGAGACAGAACGCGTCTCCTTCCTGAGCGGTATGATGGCTGCATGGTCCCATGGTGTTTATACTTGCGTACTATTGTTTGTACAGGTGAACGTGGTACCTTCAGGCGTCTGGAAATTGTTCCCAAGGATCAACCAGACTTGTGGAGGTCTACAAATGATTTTCTAAGGTCTTGGCTGATTTCTTTTGATTTTCACATGATGTCAAGCAAAGAGGCACTGAGTTGGAAGGTAGGCCTTGAAATACATCCACAGGTACACCTCCAATTGACTCAAATTATGTCAATTAGCTTATCAGAAGCTTCTAAAGCCATGACATAATTTTCTGGAATTTTACAAACTGTTTAAAGGCACAGTCAACTTAGTGTATGTAAACGTCTGACCCACTGGAATTGAAATAATGAAGTGAAATAATCTGTCTGTAAGCAATTGTTGGGAAAATGACTTGTGCCATGCACAAAGTAGATGTCCTATAGCCGACTTGCCAAAACTATAGTTTGTTAACAAGAAATGTGTGGAGTGGTTGAAAAACGAGTTTTAATGACTTCAACCTAAATGTATGTAAACTTCTGACTTCAACTGTACATTGATGGAAGCTACAATATATCTGTGATATTTAAGCTGATCTACCACCTAAAACAAAAACAACACAAACACACAGAGACACATACCTGGTGAAGATAGTCCTACATCTGTACAGATGAGGACGTAGGTCTGCAGTACGGTCTGTGGCAGAGTGACCACCAGCGCCTCCAACAGGCGGAGAGCTGAAACGTCAGCCTGCTGCATTATCTCACTGCACTGATCCTCTCTTGCGGATGTCATAGTCTCCCATAACCTAGAACACAACACAGTGTTCTCGTTTCAGCGTTGACCTCTAACCCCGGACCTCTATCGCCAAAGAGGGTACCAACACGGGTACGTTACCTTCTAAAGATGCCCAGGTGCAGGATGTGAGTCCATTTGAGGTCTTTGCTACGTATTCGTCCATCCGCCTGGTACCACAGCCAACTGAGCAACTGGGGGCCCCACCCAGGGAGGAGGAACAAGGCCGTAAGCCCCGCCCAGTGGGCGTAGCAGTAGTTATGCCCCACCCACAGGTAGTACACAAAACAGTAGATCACTGTGGACAAACACACACACAGGTAGATCATTGGAGATAATACACATACTGTATTTTCTAGTGTACTGGAAGCTGGTCTTTACATAATGTGACAATGATGGTTGGTACTTAGGTCAACATAAAACACTGGACACACCTGGTACCAAACAGGACACACCTGGTACCAAACAGGACACACCTGGTACCAAACTGGACACACCTGGTACCAAACTGGACACAACTGGTACCAAACTGGACACACCTGGTACCAAACAGGACACACCTGGTACCAAATTGTCCATAACACCCAAGACACAGAGAAGGCTAATTAAAACGTAATCAATATGTAATTATCTAACGAATGTGTAATGTATTTTCCCAAACGGCAAGTGTGATAAGCAGTAGAACAGTGAGGGCAGTTTCAACATCTGTGTGTGTGTGTGTGTGTGTGTGTGTGTGTGTGTGTGTGTGTGTGTGTGTGTGTGTGTGTGTGTGTGTGTGTGTGTGTGTGTGTGTGTGTGTGTGTGTGTGTGTGTGTGTGTGTGTGTGTGTGTGTGTGACCTCTATCATGACTATAGGCTGAGGACAGGGTAGGGCCTGGGTGATGCTGCTGCTGTCCCTTATCTCTAATAGGCTACAAAATGCACGCGCCTCCTGCCTCTACAGAACCACTTACTGAACGATGCGGTGCTCTATGTCCGCCTCTCCCTTTCCTCTCCACTCCACTCCCCCCCTCTCCCTGTCCCAGTAATATTAACCATCTGCCGGAGCAGCCCGACCAGTTGGGGAGAGTAGGGTCCGCCCATTCCCCAATCCATTTATGGCATACAGAAAAAGGCGCTCGAATATGACAGAAATGCGCCACTTTTCTATGAGCATGACTTTAGCTACAGCAGAAATGTTGTTCGCTGCTACAAGTTTTCACAACACCTTAACACCTACATCGACACAAGCAATACACGCACCTATAAAGATTGTAATGCATCTGAAAATGCAGATAAAAAATAAAAGACTTTGGGAAATATCAATGAAACCGTCATGCAACCCCCCCTGGTATGACACTGTACTGTTATGATCGTAGCCTAGGTGTGGTGAGAGAATACAGGCCTATCTCCATCACTGGAGGGATGTGCGTGTGTGTTTAGGCAGTGATACTTACGCGCAGTCCGCTCAGCCATAATGAGAAATGCAGTAAATGCGAAAACGCAAACATGGCAGCAGGACACGCACGAGCCTCCCCGACTGGCCATGGCCCGGGCCGTGGTGTATTGTCTCATCACGGAGATGAAGAATCTTGATCTGCAATGTTGCGATGAATCCCATGCAGCAGTATTGACTCGTCCGTTCCAAGGTAGGGTACCCCTGTGCTCTGCTCCGTTATTCCTTGGAGACTGCTTCTGACGTCATGGCCTCGCATTAAAGCCACAGTCTGTGATTTCTGTTCAGTATTTTTCAACTGATCAATCAAATTGGTACAACATGCCTTTTATTAGATAGTTAATACATTTATTAGTCTCCTGTGTTAGAATAACATATTATTATCCCGATGGTTACCAAAAAAACTAAGAATATTACCAAAGATTTGTGCTACTCTATTGTTTAAGAGACAACAAAAATTATGTCAGCTGTAACTTCTATTTTTTCATGTCCCTCTCACTACCAGTGGTGGAAAAAGAACTCAGTTGTCATACTTGTGTAAAAGTAAAGACACCTTAATAGAAAATGACTCAAGTAAAAGTGAAAGTCACCCAGTAAAATACTACTTGAGTAAAAGTCTAAAAGTATTTGTTTTTAAATATACTTAAGTAAAAGTAAATGGAAATGCTAAAATGTATAGCAGCAAAAGTAAAAGTATAAATCAGTTCAACTACCTTATATTAACCAGACGGCACCATCTTCTTGTTGTTATTTATTTACGGATAGGAAGGGGCACACTCCAACACTCAGACATCATTTACAAACAGCCAGGGGCACACTCCAACACTCAGACATCATTTACAAACAGCCAGGGGCACACTCCAACACTCAGACATCATTTACAAACAGCCAGGGTCACACTCCAACACTCAGACATCATTTACAAACAGCCAGGGTCACACTCCAACACTCAGACATCATTTACAAACAGCCAGGGTCACACTCCAACACTCAGACATCATTTACAAACAGCCAGGGTCACACTCCAACACTCAGACATCATTTACAAACAGCCAGGGGCACACTCCAACACTCAGACATCATTTACAAACAGCCAGGGTCACACTCCAACACTCAGACATCATTTACAAACAGCCAGGGGCACACTCCAACACTCAGACATCATTTACAAACAGCCAGGGTCACACTCCAACACTCAGACATCATTTACAAACAGCCAGGGTCACACTCCAACACTCAGACATCATTTACAAACAGCCAGGGGCACACTCCAACACTCAGACATCATTTACAAACCAAGCATTTGTGTTTAGTGAGTCTGCCAGATCAGAGGCAGTAGGGACGACCAGGGATGTTCTCTGTTTAGTGAGTCTGCCAGATCAGAGGCAGTAGGGACGACCAGGGATGTTCTCTGTTTAGTGAGTCTGCCAGATCAGAGGCAGTAGGGATGACCAGGGATGTTCTCTGTTTAGTGAGTCTGCCAGATCAGAGGCAGTAGGGACGACCAGGGATGTTCTCTGTTTAGTGAGTCTGCCAGATCAGAGGCAGTAGGGACGACCAGGGATGTTCTCTGTTTAGTGAGTGTGCCAGATCAGAGGCAGTAGGGACGACCAGGGATGTTCTCTGTTTAGTGAGTCTGCCAGATCAGAGGCAGTAGGGACGACCAGGGATGTTCTCTGTTTAGTGAGTCTGCCAGATCAGAGGCAGTAGGGACGACCAGGGATGTTCTCCTGATAATTGGACCATTTTCCTGTAAAACTTCTGGATGTCAGGGAAAATACATGTAATAAAAAGTACATTATTTTCTTGAGGAATGTATTGAAGTAAAAGTAAAAGTTGCCATAAATATAAATAGTAAAGTACAGATACCCCCCAAAAACTAATTAATTAAGTAGTACTTTAAAGTATTTTTACTCAAGTACTTTACACCACTGCTGATGACACGTCATTCCTTGACCACTACAGATAGAAATTGCTATTCATGGATCAAATTGTTAAATGATCTGTACTGAATGCACATGAAGGAAAGGAGATGAGGAGAGGAAGCCCCATTCATGCCTACTGCCAAGTTTTGGAGGGATGGGAAAAGTGTAGTATATTATAGTCAACAGCAGATGGCGGTATAAGCTCACAGGACAGACCTAACCAGAACAGACCAGACCAGAACAGACCAGAACAGAACAGGACAGAACAGACAGAACAGACCAGAACAGAACAGGACAGAACAGAACAGAACAGAACAGGACAGACCAGAACAGACCAGAACAGGACAGGACAGACCAGACCAGAACAGACCAGAACAGAACAGAACAGAACAGGACAGAACAGAACAGGACAGACCTGACTAGACCTGACCATACCAGAACAATACAGAACATGACAGAACAGAACAGACCAGAACAGAGGTGACCAGACCAGAACAGACCAGACCAGAACAGAACAGAACAGAACAGACCTGACTAGACCTGACCATACCAGAACAATACAGAACATGACAGAACAGAACAGACCAGAACAGAGGTGACCAGACCAGAACAGACCAGACCAGAACAGAACAGAACAGACCTGACTAGACCTGACCATACAAGAACAATACAGAACATGACAGAACAGGACAGACCTGACCAGAACAAAACAAGACAAACCTGACCAGAACAGGAAATACCAGAACAATACAGAACATGACAGAACAGACCTGAACAGAACAGAACATGACAGGACAGAACAGAACAGACCAGAACAGGGCAGACTAGACTAGAACAGACCAGAACAGGACAGAACAGAACAGACCAGAACAGGGCAGACTAGACTAGACTAGAACAGACCAGAACAGACCAGAACAGGACAGAACAGGGCAGACTAGACTAGAACAGACCAGAACAGGGCAGACTAGACTAGAACAGACCAGAACAGACCAGAACAGGACAGAACAGAACAGAGCAGGGACATAATTTGCTTCTAGAGGGTTTTATTCTTCAATTAATGTGCAGAGTGTTGGTCTTAGTCATCCACTCCCTGTTTGAGTGATTCAATTCTATCCTTCACATCAATTGTATTTCTTTTTCCCTTCCTTGAGGAAACCACTGATCTGTATGATGATTGTATAAGTGAGAGCAAGGTGGCAAAGCCTCTCTCCTACTGTGTTCACCTATCCTCTCTCCTACTGTGTTCAGCTATCCTCTCTCCTACTGTGTTCACCTATCCTCTCTCCTACTGTGTTCACCTATCCTCTCTCCTACTGTGTTCACCTATCCTCTCTCCTACTGTGTTCACCTATCCTCTCTCCTACTACGTTCACCTATCCTCTCTCCTACTGTGTTCACCTATCCTCTCTCCTACTGTGTTCACCTATCCTCTCTCCTACTGTGTTCACCTATCCTCTCTCCTACTGTGTTCACCTATCCTCTATCCTACTGTGTTCACCTATCCTCTCTCCTACTATGTTCACCTATCCTCTCTCCTACTGTGTTCACCTATCCTCTCTCCTACTGTGTTCACCTATCCTCTCTCCTACTGTGTTCATCCTCTCTCCTATCCACTTATCCTCTCCTACTGTGTTCACTTATCCTGTGTTCTATCCTCCTACTGTGTTCACCTATCCTCTCTCCCTACTGTGTTCACCTTTATCCTCTATCCTACTGTGTTCACCTATCCTCTCTCCTACTGTGTTCACCTATCCTCTCTCCTACTGTGTTCACCTATCCTCTCTCCTACTACGTTCACCTATCCTCTCTCCTACTGTGTTCACTTATCCTCTCTCCTACTGTGTTCACCTATCCACTATCCTACTGCTTCACCTATCCTCTCTCCTACTGTGTTCACCTATCCTCTCTCCTACTGTGTTCACCTATCCTCTCTCCTACTGTGTTCACCTATCCTCTCTCCTACTATGTTCACCTATCCTCTCTCCTACTGTGTTCACTTATCCTCTATCCTGCTGTGTTCACCTATCCTCTCTCCTACTACGTTCACCTATCCCTCTCCTACCCTGTTCACCTATCCTCTCTCCTACTGTGTTCACCTATCCTCTCTCCTACTGTGTTCACCTATCCTCTCTCCTACTGTGTTCACCTATCCTCTATCCTACTGTGTTCACCTATCCTCTATCCTACTATGTTCACCTATCCTCTATCCTACTATGTTCACCTATCCTCTCTCCTACTGTGTTGTGTTCACCTATCCTCTATCCTACTGTGTTCACCTATCCTCTCTCCTACTGTGTTCACCTATCCTCTCTCCTACTGTGTTCACCTATCCTCTCTCCTACTGTGTTCACCTATCCTCTCTCCTACTGTGTTCACCTATCCTCTCTCCTACTGTGTTCATCCTACTATCCTCTCTCCTACTGTGTTGTGTTCCGCTATCCTCTATCCTACTGTGTTCACCTATCCTCTCTCCTACTGTGTTCACCTATCCTCTCTCCTACTGTGTTCACCTATCCTCTCTCCTACTGTGTTCACCTATCCTCTCTCCTACTGTGTTCACCTATCCTCTCTCCTACTGTGTTCACCTATCCTCTATCCTACTGTGTTCACCTATCCTCTCTCCTACTGTGTTCACCTATCCTCTATCCTACTGTGTTCACTTATCCTCTATGCTACTGTGTTCACCTATCCTCTATCCTACTGTGTTCACCTATCCTACTGCTTTAACCTCTATACTACCGTGTTCACCTATCCTCTACCCTACCGTGTTCACCTATTCTACTGCTTTAACCTCTATCCTACTGTGTTCACCTATGCACCTATCTCTGATATGTGGTTACTTCAAGGAAGAGATGAAGGATGCATACATACTGTACATAGAGAACCTCTCTCACAGAGAAACAAGTGTTCACTTTACACACAGTTTTTCCAATACCGGTGACAAGCTAGGGTAGACACCCAGAAATGATGCAGAGATAATACTATTGTGCTGAACAGTTTACCTTGTGATCCCCCATTAAAAACATGACAATGTAATGTTGCACAGTTTACCTTGTGATCCCCCATTAAAAACATGACAATGTAGTGTTGCACAGTTTACCTTGTGATGCCCCATTAAAAACATGACAATGTAGTGTTGCACAGTTTACCTTGTGATGCCCCATTAAAAACATCACAATGTAGTGTTGCACAGTTTACCTTGTGATCCCCCATTAAAAACATCACAATGTAATGTTGCACAGTTTACCTTGTGATCCCCCATTAAAAACATGACAATGTAGTGTTGCACAGTTTACCTTGTGATCCCCCATTAAAAACATGACAATGTAATGTTGCACAGTTTACCTTGTGATGCCCCATTAAAAACATGACAATGTAGTGTTGCACAGTTTACCTTGTGATACCCCATTAAAAACATCACAACATAATGTTGCACAGTTTACCCTGTGATCCCCAATTAAAAACATCACAATGTAATGTTGCACAGTTTACCCTGTGATCCCCCATTAAAAACATGACAGGTAGTGTTGCACAGTTTACCTTGTAATGCCCCATTAAAAACATCACAATGTAGTGTTGCACAGTTTACCCTGTGATCCCCAATTAAAAACATCACAATGTAATTTTGCACAGTTTACCCTTGTGATGCCCCATTAAAAACATGACAATGTAGTGTTGCACAGTTTACCTTGTGATCCCCAATTAAAAACATCACAATGTAATGTTGCACAGTTTACCCTGTGATCCCCCATTAAAAACATCACCAGGTAGTGTTGCACAGTTTACCTTGTAATGCCCCATTAAAAACATGACAATGTAGTGTTGCACAGTTTACTTTGTGATACCCCATTAAAAACATCACAACATAATGTTGCACAGTTTACCCTGTGATCCCCATTAAAAACATCACAATGTAATGTTGCACAGTTTACCTGTGATCCCCCATTAAAAACATCACCAGGTAGTGTTGCACAGTTTACTTTTGTAATACCCCATTAAAAACATCACAATGTAGTGTTGCACAGTTTACCCTGTGATCCCCAATTAAAAACATCACAATGTAATTTTGCACAGTTTACCTTGTGATGCCCCATTAAAAACATCACAATGTAGTGTTGCACAGTTTACCCTGTGATCCCCAATTAAAAACATCACAATGTAATGTTGCACAGTTTACCCTGTGATCCCCCATTAAAAACATCACCAGGTAGTGTTGCACAGTTTACCTTGTAATACCCCATTAAAAACATGACAATGTAGTGTTGCACAGTTTACCTTGTGATGCCCCATTAAAAACATCACAATGTAGTGTTGCACAGTTTACCTTGTAATACCCCATTAAAAACATCACAATGTAATGTTGCACAGTTTACTTTGTGATGCCCCATTAAAAACATCACAATGTAATGTTGCACAGTTTACTTTGTGATGCCCCATTAAAAACATCACAATGTAATGTTGCACAGTTTACTTTGTGATGCCCCATTAAAAACATCACAATGTAGTGTTGCACAGTTTACCTTGTGATGCCCCATTAAAAACATCACCAGGTAGTGTTGCACAGTTTACTTTGTGATGCCCCATTAAAAACATCACAATGTAATGTTGCACAGTTTACCTTGTGATGCCCCATTAAAAACATCACAAGGTAGTGTTGCACAGTTTACCTTGTAATACCCCATTAAAAACATGACAATGTAGTGTTGCACAGTTTACCTTGTGATCCCCATTAAAAACATCACAATGTAGTGTTGCACAGTTTACTTTGTGATCCCCCATTAAAAACATGACAATGTAGTGTTGCACAGTTTACCTTGTGATCCCCCATTAAAAACATCACAATGTAGTGTTGCACAGTTTACCTTTGTGATCCCCCATTAAAAACATGACAATGTAGTGTTGCACAGTTTACTTTGTGATCCCCCATTAAAAACATCACAATGTAGTGTTGCACAGTTTACCTTGTGATGCCCCATTAAAAACATCACAATGTAGTGTTGCACAGTTTACTTTGTGATGCCCCATTAAAAACATCACAATGTAGTGTTGCACAGTTTACCTTGTAATGCCCCATTAAAAACATCACAATGTAGTGTTGCACAGTTTACCTTGTGATGCCCCATTAAAAACATGACAATGTAGTGTTGCACAGTTTACCTTGTAATGCCCCATTAAAAACATCACAATGTAGTGTTGCACAGTTTACCCTGTGATGCCCCATTAAAAACATCACAATGTAATGTTGCACAGTTTACCTTGTGATGCCCCATTAAAAACATCACAATGTAATGTTGCACAGTTTACCCTGTGATGCCCCATTAAAAACATCACAATGTAATGTTGCACAGTTTACCTTGTGATCCCCCATTAAAAACATCACAATGTAATGTTGCACAGTTTACCTTGTGATGCCCCATTAAAAACATCACAATGTAATGTTGCACAGTTTACCTTGTGATACCCCATTAAAAACATCACAATGTAGTGTTGCACAGTTTACCTTGTAATACCCCATTAAAAACATGACAATGTAGTGTTGCACAGTTTACCTTGTAATACCCCATTAAAAACATGACAATGTAGTGTTGCACAGTTTACCTTGTGATGCCCCATTAAAAACATCACAATGTAGTGTTGCACAGTTTACCTTGTAATACCCCATTAAAAACATGACAATGTAGTGTTGCACAGTTTACCTTGTGATGCCCCATTAAAAACATCACAATGTAGTGTTGCACAGTTTACCCTGTGATACCCCATTAAAAACATCACAATGTAATGTTGCACAGTTTAC
This sequence comes from Oncorhynchus keta, assembly GCF_023373465.1. Lineage (NCBI taxonomy): Eukaryota > Metazoa > Chordata > Actinopteri > Salmoniformes > Salmonidae > Oncorhynchus > Oncorhynchus keta. The sequence goes on along the minus strand of NC_068455.1, from coordinate 11,799,938 downwards.
CCTGTGATACCCCATTAAAAACATCACCAGGTAGTGTTGCACCACAACATGTCACTCCAAAAGCAACACGTATCGTAGAGAGTCTAGCTACCGCTTCAGTTTTAGCAGAGCTGAAGGGACCAGATTGGCTGACCCTCTCCGTGGGTGTCTCAGGTGGAGTTGGGATATGAAAAGGAAAAAATAAATTTCCAATTCAAACAAGCACATGTGTGTGAAATAAGCACCTAACACACATGTGAAATAAGCACCTAACACATGTGTGTGAAATAAGCACCTAACACATGTGTGAAATAAGCACCTAACACACGTGTGAAATAAGCACCTAACACACGTGTGAAATAAGCACCTAACACATGTGTGAAATAAGCACCTAACACTTGTGAAATAAGCACCTAACATGACAATGTGTGAAATAAGCACCTAACACGTGTGAAATAAGCACCTAAGACATGTGTGAAATAAGCACCTAACACACGTGTGAAATAAGCACCTAACACACGTGTGTGAAATAAGCACCTAACACGTGTGAAATAAGCAAACACACAATGTGAAATAAGCACCTAACACATGTGAAATAACACCTAACACACGTGTGAAATAAGCACCTAACACACGTGTGAAATAAGCACCTAACACATGTGAAATAAGCACCTAACACATTAAAAAATCACGTGTGAAATAAGCACCTAACACACATGTGAAATAAGCACCTAACACACGTGTGAAATAAGCACCTAACACACGTGTGAAATAAGTACCTAACACATGTGTGAAATAAGCACCTAACACATGTGTGAAATAAGCACCTAACACATGTGTGAAATAAGCACCTAACACACGTGTGTGAAATAAGCACCTAACACGTGTGAAATAAGCACCTAACACACGTGTGAAATAAGCACCTAACACATGTGTGAAATAAGCACCTAACACACGTGTGAAATAAGCACCTAACACGTGTGAAATAAGCACCTAACACACGTGTGAAATAAGCACCTAACACACGTGTGAAATAAGCACCTAACACACGTGTGAAATAAGCACCTAACACACGTGTGAAATAAGCACTTAACACACGTGTGAAATAAGCACCTAACACGTGTGAAATAAGCACCTAACACATGTGTGAAATAAGTACCTAACACATGTGAAATAAGCACCTAACACACGTGTGAAATAAGCACCTAACACACGTGTGAAATAAGCACCTAACACATGTGAAATAAGCACCTAACACACGTGTGAAATAAGCACCTAACACATGTGAAATAAGCACCTAACACGTGTGAAATAAGCACCTAACACATGTGTGAAATAAGCACCTAACACATGTGTGAAATAAGCACCTAACACACGTGTGAAATAAGCACCTAACACGTGTGAAATAAGCACCTAACACACGTGTGAAATAAGCACCTAACACACGTGTGAAATAAGTACCTAACACACGTGTGAAATAAGCACCTAACACACGTGTGAAATAAGCACCTAACACGTGTGAAATAAGCACCTAACACACGTGTGAAATAAGCACCTAACACATGTGTGAAATAAGCACCTAACACACGTGTGAAATAAGCACCTAACACGTGTGAAATAAGCACCTAACACACGTGTGAAATAAGCACCTAACACACGTGTGAAATAAGCACCTAACACGTGTGAAATAAGCACCTAACACATGTGTGAAATAAGCACCTAACACACGTGTGAAATAAGCACCTAACACATGTGTGAAATAAGCACCTAACACATGTGTGAAATAAGCACCTAACACATGTGTGAAATAAGCACCTAACACACGTGTGAAATAAGCACCTAACACACGTGTGAAATAAGCACCTAACACACGTGTGAAATAAGCACCTAACACATGTGTGAAATAAGTACCTAACACACATGTGTGAAATAAGCACCTAACACACGTGTGAAATAAGCACCTAACACATGTGTGAAATAAGTACCTAACACACGTGTGAAATAAGCACCTAACACACATGTGTGAAATAAGTACCTAACACACATGTGTGAAATAAGTACCTAACACACATGTGTGAAATAAGTACCTAACACACATGTGTGAAATAAGTACCTAACACACATGTGTGAAATAAGCACCTAACACACGTGTGAAATAAGCACCTAACACATGTGTGAAATAAGTACCTAACACACGTGTGAAATAAGTACCTAACACATGTGTGAAATAAGTACCTAACACACGTGTGAAATAAGTACCTAACACACGTGTGAAATAAGTACCTAACACACGTGTGAAATAAGTACCTAACACACGTGTGAAATAAGTACCTAACACATGTGTGAAATAAGTACCTAACACACGTGTGAAATAAGTACCTAACACACGTGTGAAATAAGTACCTAACACATGTGTGAAATAAGCACCTAACACATGTGTGAAATAAGTACCTAACACGTGTATTATTGCGATATGGTGGTGTCTCCATCTATCTTTCTGAAGGGCTATAGGTGGACTGAAGGGAACTACTCAGGAGCTGACTGGATTGG
>NC_068455.1:11677409-11792409 GCF_023373465.1 Oncorhynchus keta | reverse complement strand
TTACACCCATCTAGAGGACAAGGAGGAGGAATTAAACCCATCTAGAGGACGAGGAATTACAGCCTTGTAGAGGACAAGGAGGAGGAATTAAACCCATCTAGAGGACAAGGAGGAGGAATTAAACCCATCTAGAGGACAAGGAATTACACCCATCTAGAGGACAAGGACGAGGAATTAAACCCATCTAGAGGACAAGGAGGAGGAATTAAACCCATCTAGAGGACGAGGAATTACACCCATCTAGAGGACAAGGAGGAGGAATTAAACCCATCTAGAAGACGAGGAGGATTAATTAAACCCATCTAGAGGACGAGGAGGATTAATTAAACCCATCTAGAGGACAAGGAGGAGGAATTAAACCCATCTAGAGGACGAGGAATTACACCCATCTAGAGGACAAGGACGAGGAATTAAACCCATCTAGAGGACAAGGAGGAGGAATTAAACCCATCTAGAGGACGAGGAGGATTAATTAAACCCATCTAGAGGACGAGGAGGATTAATTAAACCCATCTAGAGGACAAGGAGGAGGAATTAAACCCATCTAGAGGACGAGGAATTACACCCATCTAGAGGACAAGGAGGAGAAATTAAACCCATCTAGAGGACAAGGAGGAGGAATTAAACCCATCTAGAGGACGAGGAATTACACCCATCTAGAGGACAAGGACGAGGAATTAAACCCATCTAGAGGACAAGGAGGAGGAATTAAACCCATCTAGAGGACGAGGAATTACACCCATCTAGAGGACGAGGAGGAGGAATTAAACCCATCTAGAGGACAAGGAGGAGGAATTAAACCCATCTAGAGGACGAGGAGGAGGAATTAAACCCATCTAGAGGACGAGGAATTACACCCATCTAGAGGACGAGGAGGATTAATTACACCCATCTAGAGGACGAGGAATTAAACCCATCTAGAGGACGAGGAGGAGGAATTAAACCCATCTAGAGGACGAGGAATTACACCCATCTAGAGGACGAGGAGGATTAATTACACCCATCTAGAGGACGAGGAATTAAACCCATCTAGAGGACGAGGAATTAAACCAACAAAAGACAGAGGAAAACAGGGAGATTTGAGCTGTAAATTGAAATAGCAGCTGCCTCTGCAAAGGTCACGGTCTTGACATCTGCAGGGGAAGAAAGAAATGCCAACTCAACAACAATAGAATGACGACTTTGAGGAAATGGCAGGGAGATACAGGATCTCAGACCTTGAATTTCACACAGGGAAGAGGGGCACTTCAGCCAGACATGCACCAAGTGTGCATCTCAAAGAAGGACCCCAAGTCATTGAGCACATTGACATACAACCAGCCCAGGCTCCCAGTGTTTCAGCTCAATCAGAACTGTCAGGACACATCGTGGGATTCAGACAGCGGCTCATAGAGAGAACACTGCTGCACCACCAGACTCTAACCCAAGTCTGACAGTCTATACAGGACAAGGTCCCTCTGTGCTGACCGACTACAGGGAAAACAGCCAAGACTTTCAGGACATTTCACAAGAAAACCCTCTCATCTCTAAAGACTGCTATGTTAGTCAAACAGCAACATCTTTCCACCACCCAGAGAGACTAATGTTTTTGATGGTGACATTTAGCAGTACAGATCCTTCATTTAGTCATTTGAACATGGTATAGAGAATAGAGCCCAAACTAGCCAGGAGAAACTGCACTTCCTCAAACAGTACACCAGAGGGCAGGCTCGAGAGCTAGTTAGGACAAGGGCTATCAGAAAGGCTTATTACAGGAGATCTATGGTAATGAATACAAGATTGCCAAGGCATACAAGGAGAAGGCTTTTAGCTGGCCTAGCAATAAAATCCAAAGACCACATGGCATTACACGCCTATGCGTTATACCTCAGAGGTTGTTGTAATGCAATGGGAGATATGGAAGAGATGGATCTGGCCTCCAGCTTAAAAAAACATCATTTTTATTTTATTTATTTTTCATTTCCATGGAGACCATCGGTGGGTTACAAGTATTTTTATTTTTTATTTAATTTAACTAGGCAAGTCAGTTTATATTGACGGCCTAACCCGGCCAAACCCTAACCCGGAGCACGCTGAGCCAATTGTATCCTGAAACTACCCTACAAGCTCAGGGACAGGTGGAGGTCAGCTGCTTGTGAGTTACAGGAGCGTCATGGCAGGAGGTTATATACAGGGGCTACCGGGACAGAGTCTATGTGGAGGCTATATACAGGGGCTACCGGGACAGAGTCAATGTGGAGGCTATATACATTGGGTACCGGAACAGAGTCTATGTGGAGGCTATATACAGGGGGTACTGGTACAGAGTCTATGTGGAGGCTATATACAGGGGGTACTGGTACAGAGTCTATGTGGAGGCTATATACAGGGGCTACCGGGACAGAGTCAATGTGGAGGCTATATACAGGGGCTACCGGAACAGAGTCTATGTGGAGGCTATATACAGGGGGTACTGGTACAGAGTCTATGTGGAGGCTATATACAGGGGGTACTGGTACAGAGTCTATGTGGAGGCTATATACAGGGGGTACCGGTACAGAGTCAATGTGGAGGCTATATACAGGGTACCAGTACAGAGTCAATGTGGAGACTATATACAGGGGGTACCGGTACAGAGTCTATGTGGAGGCAATATACAGGGGGTACTGGTACAGAGTCTATGTGGAGGCTATATACAGGGGGTACTGGTACAGAGTCAATGTGGAGGCTATATACAGGGTACTGGTACAGAGTCAATGTGGAGGCTATATACAGGGGGTACCGGAACAGAGTCTATGTGGAGGCTATATACAGGGGGTACTGGTACAGAGTCAATGTGGAGGCTATATACAGGGGGTACCGGTACAGAGTCAATGTGGAGGCTATATACAGGGGGTACCGGTACAGAGTCAATGTGGAGGCTATATACAGGGGGTACTGGTACAGAGTCAATGTGGAGGCTATATACAGGGGGTACCGGTACAGAGTCTATGTGGAGGCTATATACAGGGGGTACTGGTACAGAGTCTATGTGGAGGCTATATACAGGGGGTACAGGTACAGAGTCTATGTGGAGGCTATATACAGGGTGTACAGGTACAAAATGACTCCATTTTGCTGATCCCTGCCTACAGGCAGAAACTCAAACAAGAGGCTCCCACGCTGAGGTCTGTCCAACGCTGGTCAGACCAAGCTGACTCCACACTCCAAGACTGCTTCCATCACGTGGACTGGGACATGTTTCGTATTGCGTCAGATAAAAATATTGACGAATACGCTGATTCGGTGTGCGAGTTCATTAGAACGTGCGTCGAAGATGTCGTTGCCATAGCAACGATAAAAACATTCCCTAACCAGAAACCGTGGATTGATGGCAGCATTCGCGTGAAACTGAAAGCGCGAACCACTGCTTTTAATCAGGGCAAGGAGTCTGGCAACATGACCGAATACAAACAGTGCAGCTATTCCCTCCGCAAGGCTATTAAACAAGCTAAGCGTCAGTACAGAGACAAAGTGGAATCTCAATTCAATGGCTCAGACACAAGAGGCATGTGGCAGGGTCTACAGTCAATCACGGACTACAAGAAGAAACCCAGCCCAGTCACGGACCAGGATGTCTTGCTCCCAGGCAGACTAAATAACTTTTTTGCCCGCTTTGAGGACAATACAGTGCCACTGACACGGCCTGCAACGAAAACATGCGGTCTCTCCTTCACTGCAGCCGAGGTGAGTAAGACATTTAAACGTGTTAACCCTCGCAAGGCTGCAGGCCCAGACGGCATCCCCAGCCGCGCCCTCAGAGCATGCGCAGACCAGCTGGCCGGTGTGTTTACGGACATATTCAATCAATCTCTATACCAGTCTGCTGTTCCCACATGCTTCAAGAGGGCCACCATTGTTCCTGTTCCCAAGAAAGCTAAGGTAACTGAGCTAAACGACTACCGCCCCGTAGCACTCACTTCCGTCATCATGAAGTGCTTTGAGAGACTAGTCAAGGACCATATCACCTCCACCCTACCTGACACCCTAGACCCACTCCAATTTGCTTACCGCCCAAATAGGTCCACAGACGATGCAATCTCAACCACACTGCACACTGCCCTAACCCACCTGGACAAGTGGAATACCTATGTGAGAATGCTGTTCATCGACTACAGCTCGGCATTCAACACCATAGTACCCTCCAAGCTCGTCATCAAGCTCGAGACCCTGGGTCTCGACCCCGCCCTGTGCAACTGGGTACTGGACTTCCTGACGGGCCGGCCCCAGGTGGTGAGGGTAGGCAACAACATCTCCTCCCCGCTGATCCTCAACACGGGGGCCCCACAAGCGTGCGTTCTGAGCCCTCTCCTGTACTCCCTGTTCACCCACGACTGCATGGCCACGCACGCCTCCAACTCAATCATCAAGTTTGTGGACGACACAACAGTGGCAGGCTTGATTACCAACAACGACGAGACGGCCTACAGGGAGGAGGTGAGGGCCCTCGGAGTGTGGTGTCAGGAAAATAACCTCACACTCAACGTCAACAAAACTAAGGAGATGATTGTGGACTTCAGGAAACAGCAGAGGGAACACCCCCCTATCCACATCGATGGAACAGTAGTGGAGAGGGTAGCAAGTTTTAAGTTCCTCGGCATACACATCACAGACAAACTGAATTGGTCCACTCACACTGACAGCGTCGTGAAGAAGGCGCAGCAGCGCCTCTTCAACCTCAGGAGGCTGAAGAAATTCGGCTTGTCACCAAAAGCACTCACAAACTTCTACAGATGCACAATCGAGAGCATCCTGGCGGGCTGTATCACCGCCTGGTACGGCAACTGCTCCGCCCTCAACCGTAAGGCTCTCCAGAGGGTAGTGAGGTCTGCACAACGCATCACCGGGGGCAAACTACCTGCCCTCCTGGACACCTACACCACCCGATGTTACAGGAAGGCCATAAAGATCATCAAGGACATCAACCACCCGAACCACTGCCTGTTCACCCCGCTATCATCCAGAAGGCGAGGTCAGTACAGGTGCATCAAAGCTGGGACCGAGAGACTGAAAAACAGCTTCTATCTCAAGGCCATCAGACTGTTAAACAGCCACCACTAACATTGAGTGGCTGCTGCCAACACACTGTCATTGACACTGACCCAACTCCAGCCACTTTAATAATGGGAATTGATGGGAAATGATGTAAATATATCACTAGCCACTTTAAACAATGCTACCTTATATAATGTTACTTACCCTACATTATTCATCTCATATGCATACGTATATACTGTACTCTACATCATCGACTGCATCCTTATGTAATATATGTATCACTAGCCACTTTAACTATGCCACTTTGTTTACTTTGTCTACATACTCATCTCATATGTATATACTGTACTCGATACCATCTACTGTATGCTGCTCTGTACCATCACTCATTCATATATCCTTATGTACATATTCTTAATCCCCTTACACTGTGTATAAGACAGTAGTTTTGGAATTGTTAGTTAGATTACTTGTTGGTTATCACTGCATTGTCGGAACTAGAAGCACAAGCATTTCGCTACACTCGCATTAACATCTGCTAACCATGTGTATGTGACAAATAAAATTTGATTTGATTTGATTTGATTTAGGGTGGAGGCATGGAGTGCTTTGAAAGGCTGGTCATGGCTCACATCAACATCATTATCCCAGAAACCCTAGACCCACTCCAATTTGCATACCGCCCTGACAAATCCACAGATGATGCAATCTCTATTGCAGTCCACACTGCCCATCCCACCTAAACAAAAGGAACACCTATGTGAGAATGCTGTTCATTGACTACAACTCAGCATTCAACACCATAGTGCCCTCAAAGCTCATCACTAAGCTAAGGACCCTGGGACTAAACACTTCCCTCGGCTACTGGATCCTGGACTTCCTGACGGGCCGCCCCCAGGTGGTAAGGGTAGGTAACAATACATCCGCCACGCTGATCCTCAACATTGGGGCCCCTCAGGGGTGCGTGCTCAGTCCTCTCCTGTACTCCCTGTTTGCTGATGACACAACAGTGGCAGGCCTGATCACCGACAATGACGAGACAGCCTATAGGGAGGAAGTCAGAGACAACAACCTCTCCCTCAACGTGATCAAGACAAAGGAGATGATTGCGGACTACAGGAAAAGGTGGACCGAGCACGCCCCCATTCTCATCGACGAGGCTCTAGTGGAGCAGGTTGAGAGCTTCAAGTTCCTTGGTGTCCACATCCCCAACAAACTAAAATGGTCCAAGCACATCAAGACAGTCATGAAGAGGGCACAACAAAGCCTATTCCCCCTCAGGAGACTGAAAAGATTTGACATGGGTCCTTAGATCTTCAAAAGATTTTACAGCTGCACCATCGAGAGCATCCTGATGGGTTGCATCACTGCCTGGTATGGCAACTGCTCGGCCTCCGTCCGCAAGGCACTACAGAGGTTAGTGCATATGTACATCACTGGGGCCAAGCTTTCTGCCATCCAGGACCTCTATACCAGGCGGTGTCAGAGGAAGGCCCTAGAAATGGTCAAAGACTCCAGCCACTCTAGTCATAGACTGTTCTCTCTGCTACCGCATGACAAGCGGTACCAAGGCACCAAGTCTAGGTCCATGAGGCTTCTAAACAGATTCTACCCCAAAGCCATAAGACTCCTGAACATCTAATCAAATGGCTACCCAGACTATTTGCATCCCCCCCCTTTACTCTGCTATTATCTAGCTGCATAGTCACTTTAATAACTCTACCTACATCTACATATTACCTCAACTAACCGGTGCCCCCGCACATTGACTCTGTACCGGTACACCCTGTCTATAGCCTTAATTATTTGTTTTTCTTACTTCTGCTCTTTAATTATTTGTTACTTTTATTTGTTATTCTTATTTTTTTTTAGGTATTTTTTAAAACTGCATTGTTGGTTAAGGGCTTGTAAGTATTCAGCATTTCACTGTAAAGTCTACACCTGTTGTATTCGGTACATGTGACAAATAACATTTGATTTTATTTGATTTGAAATGACGAGGGCTAAAGCTGATTGGCTGGAACTCAAATTTCAAGGAGGCTGGCCCACGAGGGGAAAATGTAGGGAAAATGGCGCAGCACAGCTTCCAGAAAAACAGTAGCTTTCAAACTAGAGATTTTGTGGCTAATTGAAGTAAAACAGTAATTCTGCTCATAGATTAAGCACGTTTGAACTACACGTTGACTCATTCAGCCCAAACTGGGAGGTTTAAAGAATAGTTGGTCGTCGCCAAAGTTCCAGAACATGTCTTTAATCTGTTCCAGAACATGTCTTTAATCTGTTCCAGAGCATGTCTTTAATCTGTTCCAGAGCATGTCTTTAATCTGTTCCAGAACATGTCTTTAATCTGTTCCAGAACATGTCTTTAATCTGTTCCAGAGCATGTCTTTAATCTGTTCCAGAACATGTCTTTAATCTGTTCCAGAACATGTCTTTAATCTGTTCCAGAACATGTCTTTAATCTGTTCCAGAACATGTCTTTAATCTGTTCCAGAACATGTCTTTAATCTGTTCCAGAACATGTCTTTAATCTGTTCCAGAACATGTCTTTAATCTGTTCCAGAACATGTCTTTAATCTGTTCCAGAACATGTCTTTAATCTGTTCCAGAACATGTCTTTAATCTGTTCCAGAACATGTCTTTAATCTGTTCCAGAACTGTTCCATGTCTTTAATCTGTTCCAGAACATGTCTTTAATCTGTTCCAGAGCATGTCTTTAATCTGTTCCAGAACATGTCTTTAATCTGTTCCAGAACATGTCTTTAATCTGTTCCAGAACATGTCTTTAATCTGTTCCAGAACATGTCTTTAATCTGTTCCAGAGCATGTCTTTAATCTGTTCCAGAACATGTCTTTAATCTGTTCCAGAACATGTCTTTAATCTGTTCCAGAACATGTCTTTAATCTGTTCCAGTTCCAGAACATGTCTTTAATCTGTTCTGTCTTTAATCTGTTCCAGAGCATGTCTTTAATCTGTTCCAGAGCATGTCTTTAATCTGTTCCAGAACATGTCTTTAATCTGTTCCAGAACATGTCTTTTCTGTTCCAGAACATGTCTTTAATCTGTTCCAGAACATGTCTTTAATCTGTTCCAGAACATGTCTTTAATCTGTTCCAGAACATGTCTTTAATCTGTTCCAGAACATGTCTTTAATCTGTTCCAGAACATGTCTTTAATCTGTTCCAGAACATGTCTTTAATCTGTTCCAGAACATGTCTTTAATCTGTTCCAGAACATGTCTTTAATCTGTTCCAGAACATGTCTTTAATCTGTTCCAGAACATGTCTTTAATCTGTTCCAGAACATGTCTTTAATCTGTCTTTTCCAGAACATGTCTTTAATCTGTTCCAGAACATGTCTTTAATCTGTTCCAGTTCCAACATGTCTTTAATCTGTTCCAGAGCATGTCTTTAATCTGTTCCTTTAAGTTCCAGAACATGTCTTTAATCTGTTCCAGAACATGTCTTTAATCTGTTCCAGAGCATGTCTTTAATCTGTTCCAGAACATGTCTTTAATCTGTTCCAGAACATGTCTTTAATCTGTTCCAGAACATGTCTTTTCCAGAACATGTCTTTAATCTGTTCCAGAGCATGTCTTTAATCTGTTCATGTCTTTTCCAGAACATGTCTTTAATCTGTTCCAGAACATGTCTTTAATCTGTTCCAGAACTTTAATGTTATTTAATCTGTTCCAGAACATGTCTTTAATCTGTTCCAGAGCATGTCTTTAATCTGTTCCAGTTCCAGCATGTCTTTAATCTGTTCCAGAACATGTCTTTAATCTGTTCCAGAACATGTCTTTAATCTGTTCCAGAACATGTCCAGAACATGTCTTTAATCTGTTCCAGAGCATGTCTTTAATCTGTTCCAGAACATGTCTTTAATCTGTTCCAGAACATGTCTTTAATCTGTTCCAGAACAACATGTCTTTAATCTGTTCCAGAACATGTCTTTAATCTGTTCCAGAACATGTCTTTAATCTGTTCCAGAACATGTCTTTAATCTGTTCCAGAACATGTCTTTAATCTGTTCCAGAACATGTCTTTAATCTGTTCCAGAGCATGTCTTTAATCTGTTCCAGAGCATGTCTTTAATCTGTTTCCAGAGCATGTCTTTAATCTGTTCCAGAACATGTCTTTAATCTGTTCCAGAACATGTCTTTAATCTGTTCCAGAACATGTCTTTAATCTGTTCCAGAACATGTCTTTAATCTGTTCCAGATGCATGTTCTTTAATCTGTTCCAGAACATGTCTTTAATCTGTTCCAGAACATGTCTTTAATCATGTTCCAGAACATGAACATCTTTAATCTGTTCCAGATGCATGTTCTTTAATCTGTTCCAGAACATGTCTTTAATCTGTTCCAGAACATGTCTTTAATCTGTTCCAGAACATGTCTTTAATCTGTTCCAGAGCATGTCTTTAATCTGTTCCAGAACAACTTTAATCTGTTCCAGAACATGTCTTTAATCTGTTCCAGAGCATGTCTTTAATCTGTTCCAGAACATGTCTTTAATCTGTTCCAGAACATGTCTTTAATCTGTTCCAGAACATGTCTTTAATCTGTTCCAGAACATGTCTTTAATCTGTTCCAGAACATGTCTTTAATCTGTTCCAGAACATGTCTTTAATCTGTTCCAGAACATGTCTTTAATCTGTTCATGTCTTTAATCTGTTCCAACATGTCTTTAATCTGTTCCAGAACATGTCTTTAATCTGTTCCAGAACATGTCTTTAATCTGTTCCAGAACATGTCTTTAATCTGTTCATGTCAGAACATGTCTTTAATCTGTTCCAGAACATGTCTTTAATCTGTTCATGTCAGTTCCAACATGTCTTTAATCTGTTCTGTTCCAGAACATGTCTTTAATCTATCCTCCATGGAGATGATACTGTTGACAGTTACCAAAAATGAGGAACATGTCTTTAATCTGGGACTGTTCCAGAACATGTCTAATCTGTTCAGAACATGTCTTTAATCTTTAGACAGGCTAAAGATCTGTTCCAGAACAGTCTTTAATCTGTTCCAGGTCTTTAATCTGTTACCAGCTGTCTGTTCCAGAAATGCTTTAATCTGTTCCAGAACATCTGTTCCAGAACTTTATCACAGTCTTTAATCTGGGTTGAGATGGGGAGTCAGGTCTGTCTTTACCAAAATGTGTATGTTCCTTCCTGCCTGTCTAAATGGGCGGGTTGAGATGACCTTCTCACCCTCATTAGAAAAACAAAACACAATCTCAGGCTGAACACCACGCTTTAAAAATCTCTCTCCTTCTCTTTCCATATCACTTCCTTTCTCCATCGCTCTGCGTGGCCTGTGTGTGTGTGTGTGTGTGTGTGTGTGTGTGTGTGTGTGTGTGTGTGTGTGTGTGTGTGTGTGTGTGTGTGTGTGTGTGTGTGTGTGTGTGTGTGTGTGTGTGTGTGTGTGTGTGTGTGTGTGTGTGTGTGTGTGTGTGTGTGTGTGTGTGCGTGTGTGTGTGTGTGTGTGCGTGACACACAGGTGTCCGTGAAACAATCCAGGAATGCAGCTTTGTGATGGACGGAGAGAGAGAAAGGAGAGAACAAGAGAACAACGTAGCTGGAAACTGCCCAGATCAGCTGAAAACTGATCACAGATCAGCTGAAGGTGAAATTAAATCTACTAATATCTATGCATGGTTTGTCAGATTTCCTTATCAATCAAACTGAGCTGATGTGATAGGCGAGTTTTTTAAGAGTCAGACTCGGCTCACACACGCCTTGTTAATTAACGGTGGTTTCAGCTCGTTAGACATCATTACAGCTCGTTAGAACGTTCAACTGAAGGGATTAGAGTCTGATACAGTTAGATCGACTCGAATAAACACTCTACAGTTCATGAACTCTCTTTCTTATCCTTCTAATTAGTTTTCTCCTCTTTCTGTTTGTATGTCTCCTTCTCTCTGTTTTCTTCTTCAAGTCACCACTCTCTTTCTGCAGACTAAAACCTATCGCTTTGGTAAAACACAAAGATGTATACAGACAGACACACAGAGCCTTACAGCACAATAGTCCAATGTTGTGCAGAGTCCCTGTGCTGTTTTAAACTGGGCTTCCTACACTGCTCAACTCCTTCCCCACTTTGGAATGACTCTGACCAGTGTGTGCAGAATCATGACAAAACACACACACACACACACACACACACACACACACACACACACACACACACACACACACACACACACACACACACACACACACACACACACACACACACACACACACACACACACACACACACACACACACACACACACACACACACACACACACACACAGACACACAGAGCTCTGACCACACTGGCCTTAATATTCCAGAGAAACCATGCCTCCAGGTTCCAGACCAAATTTAGCCCAAAAAGCATGCCTGTGTTGACTCTGAGACTGATGCATAGTGACATTGGCCTTTTCTCTCTTTCTGCTTTTAAAGGGATACTTTGGGATTTTGGCAATGAAGCCCTTTATCTACTTCCCCAGAATCAGATGAACTTGTGGATATCATTTTTATGTGTCTGCATCCAGTATGAAGGAAGAGGGAGGTAGTTTCTCCTGCCAATGCTAACTGGCGTTAGTGCAATGACTGGAAGTCTATGGTATCTACTAGCATGCTAGCAGTTACCATAGACTTCCAGTCATTGGCTGCCAGTTATTGCGCTAACGCTAGTTAGCAATTGAGCTATCACTAGATATCAACTTCCTTCAAACTGAACGCAGAGACATAGTAATGTTATCCACGAGTTAATCTGGCTCTTGGGAAGTAGATAAATGGGTTCATTGCCAAAATCCTGAAGTATCCCTTTATCATCTCATGAATCTGCTTAAAGAGCGAATGGGAATACAGACAAAGATGGAGAGTGAGAGTAGAAAGGGAAATAATATAGGTTTGTAAATTTAGTGCTGAGAGTGAGAGTAGTGGATATTTTCACTGCAACTGATTCCTCTCATCCCCCCCATGAGATCCCTCTGATATGAGGCGTCAGGCCTTTCTGAAGCCCCCCCCCCCCCCATTGATAAATGAATTCAACGGACTCTTTGCTGGTGCCAGTGGCTGTGTGTTTCCTACACCCTGCAGCCCAACCCACAGACATCGGTGGAGTGAGGAGGACAAGCTGTTATTATGCTTCCCTAGATACCACACATTATCCAACACACACACCCCCAAACACACACACACCCTAAAATACACACACACACACACACACACACACACACACCCACACACACACACACACACACACACACACACACACACACACACACACACACACACACACACACACACAAACACACACACACACACAAACACACACACCCCTAAAAAACACACACATACACACACACACACACACACACACACACACACACACACCCACAACACACACACACACACACACACCCCAAACAACACACACACACACAACACACACACAACACACCCCCAAACACACACACACCCTAAAACACACACACACACACCCCAAACACACACCCCAAACACACACACACAATGTCACACACACACACACACACACACACACACACACACACACACACACACACACACACACACACACACACACACACACACACACACACAGACATGTATGTGCTATTTCCAACTCATCCATCAGAAACGTTAAAGGACCATATTAACGTTAACTATTATTATTATTCATTTTATTTATACAGCAGATCAACTGAGCCCTGTTTTCAATACAAAGAAAAAGCACATATAATCACAAATAAAAGACATATATACGCATTAAGGAAAACATCCACAATTAGCATTTAACAGATCAGATATCCATTTTGTTTTATTTCCTAAGGAGGGAGCGGAACATCTATTCTAAGAGTTTTTTGTAAATTGTTCATTATGTAAAGTGCAGCATAACTGAAGGTGCCTCTTCCGATCTGTGTAGGAACTGGGAGGGATCTGAAAGTGTAATGTAATTCCTTGACCTAGTTTTATAATTAGTAATTCTATAAGAGATTAGAGATGTCAGATACATTGGAAGTGTTTTAACTCTTTATAGATAAATTACAAACTACTGCTCCCTTCTGTCGGTTAAAGAGACCCAACCTACTTGTAGATATAAGGAACAGTGGTGAGTTTTAAAACCAGAGTGTCACACCCTGACCTTAGTATTCTTTGTTTTCTTTGTTATTTTGGTTAGGTCAGGGTGTGACATGGGTGATGTATGTGTTTTGTCTTGTCTAGGGGTTTTGTATTGTCTAGGGGTTTTGTATGTTTATGGGGGTGTATCCTATCTAGGTGTTTTTGTAAGTCTATGGTTGCCAAGATTGGTTCTCAATTAGAGGAGGCTGTCTATCGTTGTCTCTGATTGGGAACCATATTTTGGCAGCCATATTGTTTGGGTATTTTGTGGGTGATTGTTCCTGTTATGGGACTGTTTGGGCTTCATTGATTTGGCGGTTTATTGTTTTGTTCGTTGTTTAAGTATCCCATTTAAAATATAGAGTATCATCACGCTGCATTTTGGTCCTCCTCTCTTTCACCCGAAGACAAACGTGACACAGAGCCAGTAATGAACCTCAGGGCATAATGACATACGGCACCTAATGGTTTAACTGTGGCAGCATGCATGTAAACAACATCCCCATAATCCAATACACACAAAGGTAGACTGAACCATTTTCTTCCTATTAGCAGATGATGAGCAGGCTTTTGTTTCTGTAAAATAAACCAAATCTTGAACCTCAACTTTTTTACCAGCTCAGATGTGTTTTGAAAGACTACTTGTCATCTAGGCATTTACCAAGATAATTATAATAAGGAACTAGTTCCATTTCTATACCATTTAGCCCAGTAATTTTATAGTCATTTATAGTGGCAGGAAAAGTATTGGAACCCTTTGGAAATACCTGGATTTCTGCATAAATTGGTCATAAAATTTGATCTGATCTTCATCTCGGCCACAACAATAGACAAACACAGTTTTCTTAAACTAATAACGCACAAAAGATTATTTGTTTTTATGTCTTTATTGAAAACACCGTATAAACATTCACAGTGCAGGGTGGGAAAAGTATGTGAACCCTGGTTGACAAATGTTTTCTGTAGTTGCGGATCAGACCTGCACAATGGTCAAGAGGCATTTTGGACCATTCCTCTTTACAAAACTGTTTCAGTTCAGAAATATTCTTGGGATGTCTGGTGTGAACCGCGCTCGAGGTCATGCCACAGAATCTCAAATGGGTTGAGGTCAGGACTCCAGAAGGCATATTTTCTCCGGTTGAAGCCATTCTGTTGTTGATTTACTTCTGTGTTTTGGGTCGTTCTGTTAAATCACCCGACTTCTGTTGAGCTTCAATTGTCGGACAGATAGCCTTACATTCTTCTGCAAAATGTATTGATGAACATGGGAATTCATTTTCCCGTCGATGACAGCAAGTTGTCCAGTACCTGAGGCAGCAAAGCAGCGCAAACCATGATGCTCCCTCCACCACAGTTGGGATGAGGTTTTGATGTTGGTGTACAGTCCGTTTTTTTCTCCACACATAGTTCTGTGTGTTCCTTCCAAACAACTCAACTTCAGTTTCATCTGTCCACAGAATGTTTGCCAGTGGCGCTGTGGAACATCCAGGTGCTCTTTTGCGAACTTCAGACGTGCAGCAATGGGTTTTTTGGACAGCAGTGGCTTCTTCCGTGGTGTCCTCCCATGAACACCATTCTTGTTTAGTGTTTTACGTATCGTAGACTCATCAACAGAGATGTTAGCATGTTCCAGAGATTTCTGTTAGTCTTTAGCTGACACTCTAGGATTCTTCTTAACCTCATTGAGTATTCTGCTCTGTGCTCTTGCAGTCATCTTTGCAGGACAGCCACTCCTAGGGAGAGTAGCAACAGTGCTGAACTTTCTCAATTTATAGACAATTTGTCTTTGACTGATGAATATCAAGGCTTTTAGAGATACTTTTGTAACCCTTTCCAGCTTTATGCAAGTCAATCATTCTTAATCCTAGGTCTTCTGAGATGTCTTTTGTTCGAGGCATGGTTCACATCAGGCAATGCTTCATGTGAATAGCAAATAGTGTTTTTTATTGGGCAAGGCAGCTCTAACCAACATCTCCAAACTCATCTCATTGACTCCAGGTTAGCTGACTCCTGACTCCAGGTTAGCGGACTCCTGACTCCAATTATCTTTTGGAGAAGTCGTTAGCCTAGGGGTTCACATACTTTCCCCAACCTACACTGTGAATGTTAAATTATGTATTCAATATAGACAAGTTATTAGTTTAAGCACACTGTTTTTGTCTTGTTTTGACGTAGGGGAAGATCAGATCACCTTTTTGACAAATGTATGCAGAAATCCAGGTAATTCCAAAGGGTTCACATACTCTTCTTGCAACTGTAGATAAAAAATGATGTAGTCTAGAGAAGAGAATATATATTATTTTGTTAGCATTTAGCACCAATTTAAGATCAGAAAGTGTCTTCTGAAGTACCAGAAAATCAGATTTCAAATGTGAAAATGTTTGGCCAATAGTAGGAGCGATGGAGTATAACACAGTAACATCAGAGTATAAATTAATTTTTACAATTTCTCATTTTGTAATTTGTTATTAATATAGATATTAAACAATAGCGGAGATAGTACTGAGCCTTATGGGACACCTTTTTGAAACGCTAGAAACTCAGATTTAATACCATCTGCCATGTTGACTTGGGTTCTTTCATGGAGATAATTATTGAACCATAAGCAAACATCAGCGCCCAATCCAATCGAAGACAGCTGATTTAACAGAGTTCCATGATCAACACAGTCAAAAGCTTTGCAAAAGTCAATAAACATGGCAGCACAACTTTTTCTATTATCCAAGACGTTTCCAATATCACTCCCAACAAGCATTGTGGTGCTAGCAGTGCTACGTTTAAGTCTAAAGCCAGGTGTATTTATATTAAGGATGCCATTTACATATAGAAAAGACTGTAGTTGCTTGTTGACTAAAGACTCTAGTACTGTGCATACTTACATTTCCATGATCCAGATTATAAATCCCTTCCAACGAAACACGTTTAAAGTTCCATGTTCTCTCCCCTCCTCTCCTCTGCCGTAGTAGTCCGGAGAGCATCAGCGTGGCTCCAGTGAGACCACTATCCAAAGACCCAAAAACAACAGCAGCAGAAGGGGAGTCACTCCTACAGCAACAATGTGAAGTCACAAAGAGATATAGGGATGGTTTTAAAAGACTTTCAAGCTTCCAATCACAGTTTTCCAAGAATGATTTTCCAAAGTTTTCCAGGTCCAAGTCTCTCAGCAGGCAGGGATCGAGCCCTGGAAGCTGGAATGTGACACAGGAGAAGCTCACCCCCACGGATATTCACACACACACACACATACACACACACACACACTCGTGCTCCGCACTCTTGTTCCTAAAAAAACCCTCACACTCTCATCTCCCACACTCTGTAAGACCCATCGTCTCTGCTATACATTCCCCTCTTACCACCCAACCTGACTACATTGAGCAGAGAGAGCAACTCTGTGGCACAAAGACAGACAAAGAGGGAGAGAGAGAAGCAGGGTGTGGTGGGGGGTAGAGCTTTGGATTTGGAGAAAAAGAGAGACAAGCGAATAAGATTGGAGAACCAATAAAGTGAGGGTGAAAGAGAGAGGGAACGAGACAGAGAAATAGAGGGAGGAGTGAGTATGGCATGGGAATTTCATTCATCTTTGACTGGGAATTTGCCTCCTGACTTTTCCCGTCAATATAAAGTTTGTCTCTTGAGCCACCGTAGCAACAACATACCCAGCAACACTTCCTCAAAATAGGCAGAATTCATCTCAGATAAATCAAGAAATCTGTCATTGATTTTGACGTTTTTGCCAAGGAAGTCTTAGTCGCGCAATTTTACATCTAACTGAGACGTTTGATGCTTGAGAACTATTAGTCTCTCTATGAATGTCAACAAACACTTCATTGAATAATCCTGTCCATAGTTCCTGCTCCTACTAGGAGTAGTACTGTTGACCAGTGGGCTAAACAAGACCCCCTGCTACGATCACACACACGTAGGAGCAGACCTACTTTGACTGTTGTTAATATGCTTCATGTTGCTTTTATGAACTGTGAAGATTTATCATACTGCATTACTTACGTGCGCACGTGTGAGTGTGTGTGTATTTGAGAGCTGGAACAATGATCAAATGATCTGAATGAGCCAATCAAATGTTATCAGTGTTAGATGATAAGGTCTTTAACTCTGAATAAAAAGGTTGCTGACGGAATCATTTATTGTTGCTGACCTTAGTCCTACAACACAATGACAACCTTTTCCCTAGAGAACAAAAGCATAACTGTAGGCCTACACAACTTTGACTCGACCAATAAACGCACAAAACGCTCACACAACCTTTTAGAGAACACAACGAGCATACAACTTCCACGCAACCCCCGATCACCTACCTATTGACCTGCCAACAGAACAGGCATTCCTCTGCATGAGAACAGAGTTATTGTGTGTCTCTGACTATCCTATCCCTGCCTGCCTGAACTAATCTGCTCATTAATGTCTAGATTAGGAGAGAAACTCCCAGAAAACGAGTGAAAGAGTGGGATATAGAGACTAGAAGAGGGGAGAAGGAAAGGCAGATTGGGTCTCTGCTCCTACTGCCTCAGTCATGGAAGTGATTAGATTATGACTGCGTAGGACCATCATTTATGTAACACACACACCTCAAAAAATAATGAAGCGACTGTCTCTGAGCCAAAAACACAAACCAACCAAGACTGGCATGCAGAGAGAGAGGCCACGTCAAGGAAAATACACACACACACACATCAGGGAATATACACACCTCCCTTTTTCTCCAGCACATATTAACAAACAACCAAACAAGCAATGATGATATTAAACATAATGAACATGGCAGTTGGTGGCATGACTCAAGACTGTGTGAGCCCACTGAGCTAAAAGCTTGGCATCCGCTAACATCAGTCTTCAAGTTACAGACAGGGGTGCCCCTGTTCATCAGGACATTGTGTGGTTAGCTGCTGTTGGTGCAGGGGTGGAGAAAACTGTGCATCTCTCCAGGAGTGTTTCCCACCACTGTGTTAAAGTTCCAGTGAGGGACTTCAGTCACATCATATACCGTACAATGGAGTTGGAGCGCACCTCTGATAAGTGGGTCATGGAGTGCACTTAAGAGATGTCACTATGCAGACGTAGCAGGACACTAGAGTTGTTAGTGCGCACCGCTGCCCCTCATTCACCCATAGTCCTCGTCTGCGCCTCAATCTCACTGTAGGATCATTACGTAACCTTTCATCCACTGTCTCACTGCTGTTTCTCCCTTGTGAAAAAGTATTCTTTCGCTAACACAAAGAAATAATACGCCTTCAAGTTACAAAATATCTATGTTTTCCTGTGAGTTCTGTTGATTAATAGAGCCCCACAGGGGAGGTGTCATAATACCCATGCAACCTAGCAGTCAAACAGGGAAATGGTTCCAATCGATTTTCTTTGCACAATTCATTTTTCCAATTGGGTATTTTAGAAACACTTGAAACAAGGGCAGCGTTTTGTGTAGACTGACCCTGGCGTGCCGTTTTGATGATGTAACTCTCTCTGTACAGGGTGACATATCGGCTCTATTTACTCGGATTCTAAAATGCTACAGTAATTAGTGGGTGGGTGGGGTGGGGAAATTCAGGCGACTATATCGATATAAATAATCTTGTCCTAGAGAGATTTACACGGTTATCAAAACACAGCAATTATTTTAAGTGTTTCTAAAATGAATGAGGGGAAAATGATTGGAACCATTTCCTTTTTTGACCACAGAGTTTTATGGGTTTTATGACTCATACTGTGGGACTCTGTGCTTGATAGATGTTGTTCTCCATGTTAAAAAGGTCTCTCTTCTTCTAACCAATCATGCAGGCTGACACAAGCACAAATCCTCTCTTGAGGAATTCAGGAGACGTGTCAGAGTGTGTGTGTAACCACATGGACAGGCGGCTCATTCTTTGTGACCGCCCTGCTTCCATTTTTAGAGGTTTCAACCAGAACTTGACAACAAAGGTCACATTCCTTTAAAAGCACAGGTGCCCTAACCGCATGTGACAGAGAGTGCAGGAAGTCTGTGTGCTACCATGCATTCTTGTTTGTCTCTCTGCAGCATGTACTGTGGAGTCTGGAATGATTGGATCCCTTGACAAAGATGAGGGAAAAAAAGACTGTATAAAATCAATAATACAGAAAGCCAGCTACATTGCGAAAACATTTATTATTATTTTATGCTTGGGGTTATTGTCTTGCTGGAAGATCCACTTGCGGCCACATTTCTGCCTCCTGGCAGAGGCAACCAGGTTTTTGGCAAAAAATGTCCTGGTACTTGGTAAAGTTCATGATGTCGTTGACCTTAACAAAGACCCTAGGACCAGTGGAAGTAAAATAGCCTCATAACATCAAAGATCCAGCACAATATTTTACAGTAGGGATGAGGTATTTTCTGAAAATGTGTTGTTCTTTCGAAGGCCAAAGCCACTTCTGTAGTGTGGCCAGAGCTCTATTTTCATGTCATATAACCATAGCAACAATACAAGTGTCAAAGCCAATTAGCAAACTCCATGGTCAGATGGTGGGTTTGGCCTTCCGAAACAACACATATGCAGAAAACACCTCATCCCTACTGTAAAATATGGTGGGGGATCTTTGATGTTTTGACTCAGTTACAGATTTCCTTTATTTGTTCACATGAGGAAATTCATTTACACAGCTTCAGCTCTGAAACACTCATCAAGGCTACGTCAGGGTGTGTGTGTGTGTGTGTGTGTTCATGCGCGTATGTGTAAAGTGCGAGTGTGTAGTTAGGTTAATCATGTTATCACCAGAGGGGGATGGAGAGTAATTGAAGTGTTTGAACAGAAAGTCTGCGATGAACAGAGACAGTTTAAAAAGGCCTTTTAGCCACGAAGCCCCAAAACCATGTCTGTTTGCTGAGGAGTAGAATCAGATGTGATAGAGCAGGGCTGGAACTACTGCATCTCATTGACCATGGTTGGTCATAATCCCTGTTCTAAGAGGATCTCAACACTAAAAACGGTTCTTGGACCACACAGCTAGGTTATTTACTATTGACTACCACCTAGTGGTTAAACCTGTATACTGCGAGAGGGGACAGGGGCGAGTTCATAGAAAGAAAACAAACACACACCGACTTTCTCCTAAACATGTTTGTCCTCCTTAGCAGGTGGCCTAACTGTTCAGGCAACTGTTTAACTTGACCAGTCCACTTCATCCGTTTCATCCATCAGAACGCTGCTCCTCTTCAGGTTTCATTTTCCCTTTTCCTTGAGGTACACAGCTGAAATGCATATAGCTCATTATATTACATATTAGTCAAACACAAAACAAATATCCCTCATATCTGACTTGTAAATAATACACAGTCAATAATCCATCGCCTTTAAACCCTGCAGTTGAAAGCAGTTTAATTAAAATGTTGTATGCTGTAAGAAGCATCAACATCCCCCTACCTAGTTTCTCGACAGCCTCCACACACACGCTAGGGTACATGCTGTCGTTGTATGTGGCCACTATAATGTACAGAGCAGTCTTCACAAGAATCAAGCCATGTGTTCCCTGTTAAGAGAAAAAATATCCGACCAGACCAGATCAGACATAACCTTTCAACAACAAAACAAGTACAGTGCAGTATAGCTGCACTAAACTGCAAAACCACTGCTGGAAAACTGGGACAATAATACATGTATATTCAGAAATTGTGATGAGCCTACTGACACATTTGCAGTAGATGGAGTTCCTGTCAGCTCGGACACAGGTGTATGTTTTGTCTTGAAAGTAGAAGCCCCGCTCCCTGGTCGATGTCATGTGCTTGAAAGAGTCTATGAAAATCTGGGCTTGTGTAGGAAGAACCTGTAAAGTTACAGTGCGAAGGTTAACATAATGAATCTGATCGGAGACAGATGGTTTTTAGGCTTCCAGATTAATCCACTTCCTCATTGCTTTGATCCATCCAACTGCCTTCAACCCCATATGTGGAAAATCATGAATTCTGAAAACTATAATATATTGCACCACAATACCTCTTCCAATTTGAGGTTTTGGAAGATAAGTAGTTGCTACACAATGGGGTGACCTGTGAAGTGGGCTTTGACTTGGATGTCAACACGGGAATTGGATTGTGTTGATTGCGATGTCTGAATGTTCATTTAAACATTTTTACAACAAAAGCGACATGACGAACTTGCCTGAAACCTCGCAGACGCCGCAGTTACTGCTGCAGTCTTGGCAACCAGAATGACAGCGCTTTCCACGTGTTTTGTATCGATAAGACAGTCATTTATCAAATTCTGAAATTGGTTCATAATAACCAATTTTGTCAAAGACTGTATAGTATGTCTTGCCTAAGTCAGAGAACTAACGTTAGCGTTACTGCTGATACTTTTCCCCCTTCCGCGTGGTGGACGACGTTTCCATGGAGACCATCGGTGGGTGTTACCAGCCTAAAGAGATCGTAGTGAAAACATGCGTCTGCTAATGGTTCCCATTGTAATTGATCCTTGATACATTTTGCGTACATCAATTTAAAAAAGAAAGAAAACACTGCCATTACATACTGTACAATACATTTTTTTCTCCTCTACACACAAAAAAACACCCATTCAACACATTTTTACAAGAAAGGATGGATGCATTTTTAGCCCTGGGGATGAAGCTACAAGCGCTCTACCTTTTTCTTGTGAGATAAGACCAGAAGCAAAAATAAAACAGTTCGGAAGGGAACTGGACCAAACATCTGTTCAAACATCTCAAATATTTATTTATAGATTAAAAAAATACAAATAAAGTTGCAACACATATTACATGATGTATGGTTGACACAGTAGGACACACTAGGACAGTTTGAGTGTGTCCACCAGGTCTTTGTAATGGTATTTGTCCGATATCGTCTCTACCTTGTCCCAGGCCTGGATGCTTCCCAAAACAGTCAGCACGTCGCTCACCACAGCCCTACAGAAACCACATTACATACATTAACATCAAAACACTACCTTCACCATGGTACATTAATCTGCCTAAAAGTACATTTGAGGTAGGCAGGCAGTTTTACCGTGTGTTGGGGTGGTCAGGCTGCTGTTTGCAGACTGAATGGGCAGTCTGGAGGAGGTGGTCACTGAAGGACTTCAGCTGAGAGGGACAGGAGCTCAGGTCTTTAAACCAGGACTTCGGAAAACACACCGCGACCTGCTCAGCGAGAGGGAAATCTTAGTTCATTTGAGAAAAACTTCAAAATGACACCACTAAACGGAGTCATCTCAAAAGACAGCAGAGCAATTATTCCCCAAGCAAACAACTTGAAACCTCCATAGACAATACATTAACATTAGACACACATGCGATTCACCTACACACCTTTTTACATGTGTGGACAGAGTCATGTGAGTGGGTCTCGTTGAGTAGCGTCATCATCAGGTAGCGGTTCAGGAGTTTGTCCAACATTAGCTCCTTCAGAACATGTTCAGATATCAACCCATCCCACTGGCCAATGTTACCTAGGAGCTGATGCACAAGAGACAAAACAACACTAAAAGCAATGCATTGGATGTTACAGAAATAGCAAGAGAGACAATCAAATCATATTTTATTTTGTCACATGCGCCAAAAACAACCTTACTGTGAAATGCTTACTGACAAGCCCTCAACCAACAATCTAGTTCAAGAAAGAGTTAAGAAAAGATCTACTAAATAAATTAAATTAAAAAAGAAAATAAAAAAGAAATAAAATAGCAATAATGAGACTGTATACTATCTATACCGGTACCGAGTCAATGTGCAGGGGTACAGGTTAGTAGAGGTCAGTTGTACATGTAGGTAGGGGTAAAGTGACTATGCATAGATAATAAACAGCGAATAGCAGCAGTGTAGAAACAGGGGGGGTCAATGTAAATAGTCCAGGTGGCCATTTGATTAATTGTTCAGGAGTCTTATGACTTGGGGGTAGAAGCTGTTAAGGAGCCTTTTGGACCTAGACTTGGCGCTCCGGTACCATTTGCCGTGCGGTAGTAGAGAGAACAGTTTGACAAGGGTGACTGGAGTCTTTGACCATTTTTAGGGTCTTCCTCTGACGCAGCCTAGTATATAGGTCCTGGATGGTAGGAAGCCTGGTCCCAGAGATGGGCTGTGCACAATACCCCCTGTAGTGCTTTACGGTCGGATGCCGAGCAGTTGTCGGACCAGGCAGTGATGCAACCGCTCTCAATGGTGCAGCTGTATAACTATTTGAGGATCTGGGGACCATTGCCAAATCTTTTCAGTCTCCTGAGCGGGAAAAGGCATTGTTGTGCCCTCTTTATGACTGTCTTGGTGTGTTTGGACCATGATAGTTTGTTGGTGATGTGGACATCAAGGACCTTGAAGCTCTTGACCTGCTCCACCACAGCCTCGTCGACGTGAATGGCGGCATGTTCATCCCCTCCTTTTCCTGTAGTTCATGATCAGGTCCTTTGTCTTTCTCACGTTGAGCACGACAAAGGGAGAGGTTGTTGTCCTGGCACCACACTGCCAGGTCCCTGACCTCCTCCCTATAGGCTGACTAGTCTCCCTGTACCTGCCACTGAAAAACATCCCCCCCAGCATGATGCTGCCACCACCATGCTTCACCGTAGGGATGGTGCCAGGTGTCCTCCAGACGTGATGTTTGGCATTCAGGTTGTGATAAAGCCCGGGATCGAACCCTGGTTGCGATGCAGAACCTTAGACCGCTGCACCAGTCGGGAGGCCATTTGCTTTTAATTTGTTTTATTTTGCAAATCTTTCTAGAAACCTGTTTTCGCTTTGTCAGTATGGGGTGTTGTGTGCTGATTAATGAGGGGAAAAATGTAATTCATTTTAGAATAAGGCGGTAACATAAAATGTGGAAGGGTCAGAATACATTCTGAATGCACTGCAGCTGCAATAATCAGCACGAAGCTCTGTCTCCCTCTTAACTATTGGTAGAAATTGTAATCTCCTCATTTTCCTGCAGCAACATTTGCCTGCATTAGTGTGAAATACGCATATCAACAATAGCCTATGTTGAGGTAAACATCTTAGTATAATGCTTGTATGGATAATGCAATCAAATGCATTGCAGTTAAAAAATGACTTGCTACCACCACCGAGTCCTGTATGTTAGCTATGCTACCAGTTTATACGAACGGGAGTTAGCTTTTGCAGTTATAATGGGCTAACTGAGCCACATGGTCACTACAGTACACCATCCACTCATGGGAAGCACACCATCGGAAAAAAAAGACTATTTTAAAACAGTGTTTTTACGTACCTTCACAGCTGTCCAGAACTGCTGGTCTCTGAACCTCCTCTGTGGAGAGAACTTGTCATCTAAAAACCTGTCAAAACAACCAGGCAGTTATGGTCAAGTAAGCTACGCTATGACAAGCTTAGTATAAACATGTTCCAGTGTGAAATTTCTCCAACCCTATTCCTGGAGAGTTACCATCCTGTAACTGTTCGCTCCAACTAATTTAGAGCACATGATTCTAATTCTGGATGATCAATTGATCACAACTGAGGTTAGAGTGAAAAAACGTACAGGAGGGTGGTTCTCCAGGAACATGGTTGGAGAGCCTTGGTCTAGCTAGATGAACCACTTAAAGAATCACATTGAGACAACCCTGGGTGGATTCACTCACTTCTTAGGGTACAGAGGGATGAAGATGTCATCATCCACGGAACTCCTCAATCTACCACTCACTGCTTCAACAAAGGCCTGGCAGGGGATCGAATGAAAACACAGGACAGGGACGGACAGAGGGAACTATTTACATTCTGACACACTCACAGGAAGTAGGTTAGGTTTCAAAATGTTTCTCTCCAATTCTGTGACTACAGCCAGTCAACATTCTGGTTGGCATTCTTTGTGACTAGAACCTTGACTAGGGAAGTGGTTCGCAAAGCAAAGCCAAAGGATTGGCTACTTTGAAGAGTTTCAAATATATTTTGATTTGTTTAACACTTTTTTTTGTTGATTACCACATGATGTGTTATTTCATTAGTTTTGATGTCTTCACTATAATTCTACAAAAGTAAAATGTGTATAGATTGATGAGGGGAAAAACTAAATAATTTAATCAGTTTTAGAATAAGGCTGTAACATAACAAAATGTAGAAAAAGTCAAGGGGTCAGAATACTTCCCGAATTCAGTGTATTAGTATTTTTGTTTTTTAAAGGTACACTTTATATACTGTTTGAAATGCAGGTTAGCGTTTTTCGTCATGAATCTTGTTCTGGAGGCAGCTCTGCAGAGTGGTCACTAGCTGGCACAGACACAATGTCATAACATCTGATTATAAACCTTACCTTAAACACACTGCTAACCCTAAAGCCTAACCTTAAATTATGACCAACATTTTAAAATATAGCCAATTCTGCAGCCGGCCTATATAAGATGAAGTCGCTCAGTTCTGCCTCCAGGACAAGATTCATGACAATAAAACGTCAACCTGCATTGGAAACAGAGGGGGAGGACAGGCTGTTTCCAGTTGGGAGTTGCATATGTGACTGGCTGGGAGTGTTGTTGCTGCACTGGAGATGCAATATTAACTGTTACCTTGACCGGTTTGCTCTGCTCTCCCTCAAACAGAGAGTAGTCATCCTCCAGTCTGTGACACAGCTCAGACAGACACAGAGACTGACGGCTGGACAGAGGGTCCCACACCAACTCCACAAAAGCTGTGAGGAGGAGGGACGCACATTAAAGTGACACAGTCCTCGGTAAAGTCACAGGCCCACTCATGACAACATTGATAAAGGGAGTGAGTTACACATCAGTATGGGGTTTTTACTTGGACTATGTTCTACATTGTAGAATAATAGTCAAGACATCAAAAGTATGAAATAACACATATGGAATCATGTAGTAAACAAATCAAAATATATTTTACATTCTTCAAAGAAGCCACACTTCAACGAGTGGAGAGCGAAGGAAAAGCAGACAAGTGCTCAGCATATGTGGGAACTCCTTCAAGACTGTTAGAAAAGCATTCCAGATGAAGCTGGTTGAAAGAGTGTCTGTCAAAGGCAAAGGGTGGCTCCTTTAAATAATGTATTTAAAAATATATACACTGCTCAAAAAAATAAAGGGAACACTTAAACAACACAATGTAACTCCAAGTCAATCACACTTCTGTGAAATCAAACTGTCCACTTAGGAAGCAACACTGATTGACAATAAATTTCACATGCTGTTGTGCAAATAGAATAGACAACAGGTGGATATTATAAGCAATTCGCAAGACACCCCCAATAAAGGAGTGGTTCTGCAGGTGGTGACCACAGGCCACTTCTCAGTTCCTATGCTTCCTGGCTGATGTTTTGGTCACTTTTGAATGCTGGCGGTGCTTTCACTCTAGTGGTAACATGACACGGAGTCTACAACACACACAAGTGGCTCAGGTAGTGCAGCTCATCCACGACGGCACATCAATGCGAGCTGTGGCAAGAAGGTTTGCTGTGTCTGTCAGCGTAGCGTCCAGAGCATGGAGGCGCTACCAGGAGACAGGCCAGTACATCAGGAGACGTGGAGGAGGCCGTAGGAGGGCAACAACCCAGCAGCAGGACTGCTATCTCCGCCTTTGTGCAAGGAGGAGCAGGAGGAGCACTGCCAGAGCCCTGCAAAATCACCTCCAGCAGGCCACAAATGTGCATGTGTCTGCTCAAACGGCCAGAAACAGACTCCATGAGGGTGGTATGAGGGCTCGATGTCCACAGGTGGGGGTTGTGCTTACAGCCCAACACCGTGCAGGACGTTTGGCATTTGCCAGAGAACACCAAGATTGGAAAATTCGCCACTGGCGCCCTGTGCTCTTCACAGATGAAAGCAGGTTCACACTGAGCATGTGACAGACGTGACAGAGTCTGGAGACGCCATGGAGAACGTTCTACTGCCTGCAACATCCTCGAGCATGACCGGTTTGGCGGTGGGTTAGTCATGGTGTGGGGTGACATTTCTTTGGGGGGACGCACAGCCCTCCATGTGCTCGCCAGAGGTAGCCTGACTGCCATTAGGTACCGAGATGAGATCCTCAGACCCCTTGTGAGCCCATATGCTGGTGCGGTTGGCCCTGGGTTCCTCCTAATGCAAGACAATGCTAGACCTCATGTGGCTGGAGTGTGTCAGCAGTTCCTGCAAGAGGAAGGCATTGATGCTATGGACTGGCCCGCCCGTTCCCCAGACCTGAATCCAATTGAGCACATCTGGGACATCATGTCTTGCTCCATCCACCACAGACTGTCCAGGAGTTGGCGAATGCTTTAGTCCAGGTCTGGGAGATCCCTCAGGAGACCATCCGCCACCTCACCAGGAGCATGCCCAGGCGTTGTAGGGAGGTCATACAGGCACGTGGAGGCCACACACACTACTGAGCCTCATTTTGACTTGTTTTAAGGACATTACATCAAAGTTGGATCAGCCTGTAGTGTGGTTTTCCATGTTCATTTTGAGTGTGACTCCAAATCCAGACCTCCATGGGTTGATAAATTTGATTTCCATTGATCCTTTTTGTGTGATTTTGTTGTCAGCACATTCAACTATTGAAAGAAAAAAGTATTTAATAAGAATATTTCATTCATTCAGATCTAGGATGTGGTATTTTAGAGTTCCCTTTATTTTTTTGAGCAGTGTATATATATATATTTTTTCTTAACACTTTTGGTTACTACATGATTCCATGTATTATTTCATAGTTTGATGTCTTCACTGTTATTCTACAATGTAGACAATAGTAAAAATAAAGAAAAACCCCTAATATTAGTGTCCACATTTTTGACTGGTACTGTGTATGTGTGTATGGTGACCTTGTATCTTGGGCAGGAGAGTCTTCTCTATGATTGCAGGCAGTGTTTTCCTGTCAGTGTGGTCTGCCTCCTGGTAATCCAGGCCGTGACAGAACGTCTCTACAGCAGAGAACCACGGCAGGGCCTCAAAGTCCTCTCCTGCAGCCTGATACACACAGAGAATTATTATGACATCAAATACAGAGGTACGTCAAAATAAAAACACAAAGAATGAACTGTGTGGCGTCCAGTACGTATTTTGTACCTGTAGGGGGTTCCAGCCTAAAAGTTGGTGTCTGATAAGCGGGTTGAGTAGTTTGGGCAGACAGAGGCTGATGTAGGCTGAGTGGTAGGACTCGGAGAAGGCTACTCTCCACTCGTTGAAGCGAGACAGAACCTTCTTCACCTCCCAGAAGTCCTCCTGCACGTCACAGAACACATCCTGAGACCTGCTCAGGATCTCCGCTGAATTAGACAGGAGGGATAAAGAGATGCGAGAGTGTAATTGCTGTCTGTTATTCTACGGTATAGAGAGCAGCACTAAACTCTTAGTAATGGGATGGCAAATCTATAGCTGGATAGATAGATAAATATATATATTTTGAATATTGCAGAAATCCTTTATTGCAGATACCCATTTGGGAATTAAATACTAGGCTGAAATTAAGGTGTCACCAACACACATTTGGTAAGTGGAGGACATATGTCTTCGTCCAAGACAGCTACAACGCTCACCTCTCGCCCTCTGCAGTTCTGCCTCTTCCTCAGGAGAAGGTTCGCTGTCGACCGTCAGGCTACCATAGTCTTCCTCACCTGGCTCTCCTGACTCACTGGATGATCAGATCAAACAGTAGGTGGAAGTGAGCGCGTAACATTGACACAGTGGTGGATGTGAGCGCGTAACATTGACACAGTGGTGGATGTGAGCGCGTAACATTGACACAGTGGTGGAAGTGAGCGCATAACATTGACACAGTGGTGGAAGTGAGCGCGTAACATTGAGTGGTGGAAGTGAGCGAGTAACATTGACAGTGGTGGAAGTGAGCGCGTAACATTGAGTGGTGGAAGTGAGCGCGTAACATTGACACAGTGGTGGATGTGAGCGCGTAACATTGACACAGTGGTGGATGTGAGCGCGTAACATTGACACAGTGGTGGATGTGAGCGCGTAACATTGACACAGCGGTGGATGTGAGCGCGTAACATTGACACAGTGGTGGATGTGAGCGCGTAACATTGACACAGTGGTGGATGTGAGCGCGTAACATTGACACAGTGGTGGATGTGAGCGCGTAACATTGTCACAGCGGTGGATGTGAGCGCGTAACATTGACACAGTGGTGGAAGTGAGCGCGTAACATTGAGTGGTGGAAGTGAGCGCGTAACATTGAGTGGTGGAAGTGAGCGCGTAACATTGACACAGTGGTGGAAGTGAGCGCGTAACATTGACACAGTGGTGGAAGTGAGCGCGTAACATTGACACAGTGGTGGAAGTGAGCGCGTAACATTGACACAGTGGTGGAAGTGAGCGCGTAACATTGACACAGTGGTGGAAGTGAGCGCGTAACATTGACACAGTGGTGGAAGTGAGCGCGTAACATTGACACAGTGGTGGAAGTGAGCGCGTAACATTGACACAGTGGTGGAAGTGAGCGCGTAACATTGACACAGTGGTGGAAGTGAGCGCGTAACATTGACAGTGGTGGAAGTGAGACTGTAACATTGACACAGTGGTGGAAGTGAGACTAACATTGACACAGTGGTGGAAGTGAGACTAACATTGACACAGTGGTGGAAGTGAGAGTGAGTAACATTGACACAGTGGTGGAAGTGAGACTGTAACATTGACACAGTGGTGGAAGTGAGACTGTAACATTGACACAGTGGTGGAAGTGAGACTGTAACATTGACACAGTGGTGGAAGTGAGCGTGTAACATTGACACAGTGGTGGAAGTGAGCGCGTAACATTGACACAGTGGTGGATGTGAGCGCGCATTGACACAGTGGTGGAACATTGACAGTGGTGGATGTGAGCGCGTAACATTGACACAGTGGTGGAAGTGAGCGCGTAACATTGACAGTGGTGGATGTGAGCGCGTAACATTGACACAGTGGTGGATGTGAGCGCGTAACATCGTGACTGGTTAAAGCTAAAGCGATGTGTTAGTACTAAACAGAGTTCTCACTCACCTTTTATTTGTTTC
Organism: Oncorhynchus keta; assembly: GCF_023373465.1. NCBI lineage: Eukaryota > Metazoa > Chordata > Actinopteri > Salmoniformes > Salmonidae > Oncorhynchus > Oncorhynchus keta. The sequence goes on along the minus strand of NC_068455.1, from coordinate 11,762,337 downwards.
TTCATTCCCACTTTCCCCGGGGTCTCCTTCCCTCTGTGGATCAGTGGCATCTAGAGTGAGAGAGAGAGAGAGTGATAGTAAGTCTAGAAATTCACCCAACTAGAACTAATAAACAGATGAAGAGAGTGGGAGGAGGAGTACTACAGTTAACATTCTGCCTTTCCACTGACTAGGACCACACTCACAGTACACAAACAGAGACACTCACAGCTGAGCTGCTGGAGGCAAGATGACTCCTGCCGTATAGCCTCTCGTCTCCTTGACAACAGTACCTCCGCCTGGTCAGACAGAAGAGTGTGCATGTCCACCTCCACACTGTTGATCTCTACCACCTAGAGATTATCAATTAATCAGTCAATCACTGTTACTATCACCCCTCATTAACATTGTCTCAATCACAAACTTTCACATATTTCACAGTGCTTCTGTTTGTCATTTTAAAGACCAGAACATGCCAACAGACACTTCCGGAATTCCGCTGACCTTCTCTCTGAGACATTCCACCAGGTTCTGAATGTAGGTGTTGGTGTCCCGGTAGAACTGAAGCTGGCGGTCGGAGGAACCACTCTCCAGGTTCTCCAGAGAGGTTCTAGAACTGTCCATGTCCACTTCCATCCTCCTCAGGTCTGCCTCATGAGCCCTGTGGACCTCCCTCAGATCACACAGTCTGGAGAGGGGAAGGAGAGAAAGAAGGAGATGTATGGTGGGAGGATGAAGGGGAGAGAAGAGAAGAGAAATGGAGAAAAGGTGGAGCTTTGATTTACTAGACAAACATTATTTTGCAGCTAGAGTACATGAGGTATATTGTATTGAGGATGCAATGGAAGGATGAATGAACTGACTTCCCAGTGATCCTCTTCTTCACCACGCTGAGCGAGATGAGAGGCAGACACTCTGGGATGTTGACTCTCTGTTTCCGTCTACTACTACTGCTCCTCACAGAGCCACTGCCCTCACTGCCTGATGGACTCTAGGGGGACAGACAGTTAGGAGTTAGAGTTAGGAGGTGGAATGAAACAGAGTGTGTGTGTGTGTGTGTGTGTGTGTGTGTGTGTGTGTGTGTGTGTGTGTGTGTGTGTGTGTGTGTGTGTGTGTGTGTGTGTGTGTGTGAGACAGAGGGGTGGAATGAAACTGGAAGTGTGTGGGTATGTGTGGTGAGACAGAGGGGTGAGTATATTACCTGCTCCCCAGGGTGTCTCTTGACTCCCTTTCCAATCTGTTGCTCCTCCCAGAGGTTGTTGTCCTCACTCTCCTGGTCGTCAGACTCACTGGCACCACTACCTCCTGTACCGAACAGGCAGGGATGGAGCGACAGAGCCATACAAGGAAATACCGAGAGAAAGACAGACTGTCACTTCCTCAAGTATAAACACAACAAGGACTAAAAACAAAGAGAACACATTTCAGCATTCAGTCAAAGGAGGTGTGATAAGCTCATCTACAACTCATTACACCGTCTCCAAGCATTAGATACATCATTATGGGGTTTGATTATTAACTGCCTGTTTATTATTTATTACTAAAAACAAACAAAAAATAAACTGTTGCTCAGGACCACAAAACAATAGATCTTCCATTCTCTCAACTCCCTCCTCTCACCCATCTTCTCTGCTATCCTCTCCCTGATGGTTTTGGACCGCGGGGCAAAGTCAATCCTGCGTTCATGGTCGTCTGGCTCATCATCGTCATCATAATCTTCGTCAGTGCGTTCCTCCAGGTCCTGGTCTGGGGTCCGGGGGGAGCTCTCCCCGTCTCTCCCCAGGGAGATATAGTCTTTCTGGGCTCTGGCCGCCTGACGCTGCCTTCTGGCCGCCTGGATCCTTCTTGCATCTGGGATCACCACTACACACACACACAGACACACAGGATGTCTCTTCAGAATGCTGCCTATCTGCCTGTCTCTGTGTAGACCAGTGGTGGATCATCTTACCCTGCAAGGGGCCGTTGTAGCTACAGGCTGGTTAAGACAAACTCATTCTTCGGAGCTATTTGATTTTGTCCATGTCCTGAAACTAACTTTTGTGTGTACCAGCCAGTGTGGCTGACTGATTTAAAAAAAAAAAAAAAAAAAAAAATATATATATATATATAATTATTACTAGCCACTCAGAATTTTCACCAGCATTTGGCTGATTGTCGGTGCACATTTTTGGCATTGGATACATTATAGCCTTTTCTTTGGAGCCCGAGCTCTGTGAGGCTGACCTGGTTTGTGTTTCTGAGTGGAGGACTTGGAGGATGTGGAGGACATGGAGGAGACAGAGCTGGATGTGGATGACTTGGCGCCTCCCTCTCCGTCACTCTCTGATGACAGTTCTCCGGACCTTTCTTTCTGGGACACGACCACAGTCACATCTTTCCTGGCTGGGGTCAAAACAGACATGGTTAGACTGATCAATCATCGAGCCTTAACAGTGGTGTTTTTACAGCATTAAAATGGCAACGTTGTGCTCACCAGTAGGCCGGGAGGTCTTTGCAGAGGAAGCCTCCTTTCTCCTGGCTTGGAAGACCACAGCTTTATCTGATGATTTCTTTAGTTTGAACTCAGATCCTTCAAAATGGGAAGAGAGAGAGAGAGAAAACTGTTATTAATAACACAACTGACTGTCTCTCTAAATCAAGACATTGGGTTCACCGTACATCTCAAATGGCTTCATATCCTTGTCAAACATGTCATTGAAACCTTGGGTGAATATAAATTGTACTTCCTTGATTCCTCAAGAAGCAACAATGCATTGAATCAAGGAAATACAATTGAGATTCACCCCTCTCCTCCACCTGAACTAGAGAACTAGCCAGGTGAAGGATAGGAAATTCATACATGGGATATTCAATTAATGTCCCATATTGCTGCCGCCGCCACCAGTCCTGTGTTTTCACTTTTCAGACAGTACAAATTAAGGACACAATGACCCCCACCTTACTGTCAGTTAGTGACGTTTGAAATACGTCTGTGGACTGTGAGTTTACATAACAAAAACAGGTCAAACGCGTACCTTCTTTCTCATTAGAGAAGCTGAGGACGTTTCCTTTCTTCTTCCGTCCATCCTTGTCCTCTTTACTGTCAGGCGGTCTAGTGCCAACGAACGGCCCACTAGTACCATATTCTACCGCGTCTTCAGCACCACTCGAGTCCGACTTGGGTGACTTCGCCTCCCGCTTGGAACTGCATGAGATCCCCCGATTCTGCGGCAACTTAACGGGCTTTATGTTAGAAGCGGTAGCTTTTATTTTACTTCCATCATCCTCTCCGCTCTTCTGTTCATCTTCATCTTCATCGCTCGATTTTCCTTTCCTTTGCCTGAAGTTTCTTCGCGGTTTCTTGTTGAACATTTTCAGGACAAGGTGATCGCCGTGTAAATAAATCGTAATACGGTAAGTCGGAAATACATTTGAGAAGAAGTAAATCTGTCGGCAATCCTCTCGAAATGCATTTTGGGTCATGTAGTTAGTCAGTGTCGGGGACTCGGGTGGGGTGCGTTCACGGTCACAATAACGGCGTCTTAATTATATCAATATTTTACCAATTTCTGAAATTATAGTATTATGTGATAGTTACAGTATTTTGTGATTCATTGAATAAAAACACTATAGAAGTCAAAAACAGTAACAGTATTTTCTTATTATTGTTTCCAAGTCCTCCTTTTTAGCTGATCCAACAAGAGGAATACCCATAGACTTAGATAGACATCGCATCATTGAATCTGATCCATCATGGCATTTGTGAGAGCATGGGCAGCGCCATTGAGGCCATCTCCATTTTGAAGTAGGCCTATTCAATTTTCTTATTGTACTACTTCTATGTATTGGCAAACAAACTGAAAGGGTGCATACTTCCATCTAAAGTGTGTTGTTTCAACATGTATAAAGCCAAGGTTGGCGATTTACTGCCAGCTACAAATATGGAATGTTTGCTCACAAGATGTTAAACATTATTCCTTAGTAGTTCATTAAAAAAAAAATCTAAAGGCACAACCTCAACTTGAGCCAATGTCTTAAGTATTTGAACACTCCAACCTCATGAAAGTGACAAACTCACACATTTACATTTACACCATCTTAGATAAGCATGCCCCATTCATGCCCCATGTAGAACCAGGAACAGATATAGCCCTTGGTTCACTCCAGAACTGACTGCCCTTGACCAGCACAAAAACCTCCTGTGGCATACTCCCTTAGCCGTCGAGTAGCTCCCGCGATAAGCAACTTCAGGGAAATTAGGAACCAATATACACAGGCAGTTAGGAAAGCAAAGGCTATCTTTTTCAAACAGAAATTTGCATCCTGTAGCACAAACTCCAAAAAAGTTCTGGGCTAGGAAACACTGTCACCACTCATAAACCTACGAAAAATTTAGAATTTCAATAAGCATTTTTATACAGCTGGCCATGCTTTCCACCTGGCTACCCCTACCCCGGTCAACAGCCCTGCACCCCCCACTTAAATTTTCATCATAGGTACACCTCAACTATGACAGACAAAATGAGAAAAAAAATTCCAGAGAATCACATTGTACACACAAATACTTATTTTCCACCATAATTTGCAAATACATTCATAAAAAATCCTACAATGTGATTTTCTGGATTTTTTTCTCATTTTGTCTGTCATAGTTGAAGTGTACCTATGATGAAAATTACAGGCGTCTCTCATCTTTGTAAGTGGGAGAACTTGCACAATTGGTGGCTGACGAAATACTATTTGCTCCACTGTAGATGGCCTACACGTAGCGAGACAGAGGGGCGCTGTTTTACTCGCTCTGATGCTTTCTCCTGTGTGAATTGAAGGAAAATTATGAAACACAAAGACACGAAAGATAAATAATTTAATGTTTGTTTGGGGGAGGGGGGCCTGGCTTCCCTTGATGTCCATGAATAAACACAACTGATGATAATAGGGCAACATATTTGTGAGCTAATCAACAACTGTAAAGATGTATTTGAGAGTCAAGTGCTCATTATGCAACTTTGTATTCAATAAACGTTGGGGATGAAATATAGTTTACGCCATAGTTGCGCACCAGTCGGATTTGTTGCTAAACAACCAACCCGTCCATAGAGGGAAGTTGGAAGGCTACCGCATCAATTCTTTCGACAACAGCTGATTGGCCAGTCCACCAGACCAACTCTGGTCTTCCAACATGGCGCCTGGTGCAGTTGCTAGGTGATTTGTGATGCAAGTGCAAGACTTCTTTAGGCAGTAGAATTTAAAATGTATCAAAGAACTGATGGGGCAACTTCCAGGGGTGCGCTGAGCCATGTGGCTGGGTGTGTGCGGCTGGCTTGGGAAGTCAGTATGTCCGTGGGATCAGCTTACCCTCTGGCAGTACAACCACAGAGATCCTATTAAATTACTATGCCATGTTTCCTAATCACACAAAATTGAATTGAATTGTCTTTGGGGAACAAATAGACCGTCTCAGTCTATCTAACCTTCTGTCATAGTTTACCAAATGCGAACTGAAAATATGGTTTTAGCTCAGTGTACACAAATGGGTGTGTCATGCTTCCACTGAATATTATGTCAACATTTGTCCTTTTTGTGTTATTATTATTATTATTGTGTGATTAGTTAATGTCTTGCGAATTTCAGAAACATATCATGTGCTGGGCTAATATCTTGGATAGATGACGAAAGAGGTCACAGAAGACGGAAATGCATAAAGTTTCCCACTTATTCTGAATTCATCAGCTTCATCATCAGGGGGGTTTAAAGGTCAAATCATGATGCCAGTGATCTTGAGGTCGGAAACTCAGAGCTCTAGAAAGATGCCCGAGTTTCCGACTTGGAATTCTGAGTTGGATGACCATTCAAAACTATTTTTCCCCAGTCGGAACTAGCTTTTTTCTCCTGAGTTCCCCGTTGTATTGAACATACTAAAGTCAGAAGTTGGAGATTTCAGAGTTCCCAGTTAATTTGAACACAGCAATATAGCAATCAGATGCCCAACGGTGCAGTTGATGATGTGGCACCCTAACCATTAGTTGATGCATGCTATGTCTTAGGAGGGGTATACGACCAATAACTGACCGCAAAACTGACCTTAGATCAGGGGTGGAAGGATGTGACATGTCCCAAGATGGATGACGAGGAGGAGACCTGGCTGACGACTGTGGCACATTTTGCGGGCATGGCCAGGCCAGCGATAGCCAGACTAGTAAATTGGGTTAATAGGGAACAGAAGGTGGGTCTTTTCTGCAAACAATACAGTGGATGAAGGTAGGGCATGGATGAAGGTGAGGCATGGATGAAGGTGAGGCATGGATGAAGGTGAGGCATGAGTGTGGTGAACAGATAGACGTGGTTATGGACAGCGAGGAGGAAGAAGAAGAGCCCAGTGCAGGACGGAAGATGTGTTGAGCAAGAATGGCACCAAGTACTACAAACCGTACTCTGCTGTCTCTGATGGCTCAGAAATTGAACCTGACGAGAGTGAAGTTAAATAATAACTGTGGTGGCAGGTGTGGTGGAGACCTCAGAGTCCGAGCCTCACCCCGATGGTCATGCAAAGAATGATTCTGGCCCAGTGAGAGTGACATTTTTGGAGAAAGTGAATCTCTGCCTTTTGGCTGACCCACATTTAGTCTCAGGCTGGGTGGAAAATAAATAGTTTACTGTTAAATCAGTGAAGGTTGCTTGATTTGGACTTGTGATCATTTCCCACGTTTCTTCCACCCAGAGGGAGCAGGTGCTTCGCATCACACGTCTTGGGACAAGACCTGTGACTTTACTTGGGACAAGACCTGTGACTTTACTTGGGACAAGACCTGTGACTTGCTTTACTCTCCGGAGCAGGGCACCTTTTAAAAGGAGCGATTTTTTGGGGGGTGGCGTTAAGTGTTGAGGTGGAGCAACTGAAATAGAGGATTCCCTGGGTCTGTGACGCCCGTTGTTTGGTGCGACACAGGCCTGGTGGCGAGCGTGGTGAAACTGAGAAGACACGGTCTGTCCTTTTGAGTTTTGAAGCGGAGTCTTTAACTGGCAATGTCATGTTAGTATATGTCAGTTATCCCTTGAGAGCTTTTGTGCCAAACCCACTAAGGTGTTTTAGATGCCAAGCTTATGGTCATGATGCAGCAGTGGTCATTATGGTCATGATGCAGCAGTGGTCATTATGGTCATGATGCAGCAGTGGTCATTATGGTCATGATGCAGCAGTGGTCATTATGGTCATGATGCAGCAGTGGTCATTATGGTCATGATGCAGCAGTGGTCATTATGGTCATGATGCAGCAGTGGTCATTATGGTCATGATGCAGCAGTGGTCATTATGGTCATGATGCAGCAGTGGTCATTATGGTCATGATGCAGCAGTGGTCATTATGGTCATGATGCAGCAGTGGTCATTATGGTCATGATGCAGCAGTGGTCATTATGGTCATGATGCAGCAGTGGTCATTATGGTCATGATGCAGCAGTGTATAGGATGGAGATTCCGAGATGTGAGAATTGTGCAGGAGGGCATGGGACAAACAAATGTGTCATATCGGGGGGATATGTTGCTGGGGATCAGAAGTTCCCTGTGCAATAGAGACAGTTTGAGGTTGTCAGAGTTGAACAGAAGATGCCATATGCTGAGCAGAGGATGATAGGGGGTGAGTTGTAGTCCTAGGCCAATACATAGGAGATACAAATTTGTGCTCCAGTAAGTTTGGCTTCTTAGCATTAATTTCCATGGTTATCACCTGTACCGCATAAATGGAATGCAAAGAATAGATGTTGTGTTGACAGCTGCAGAGAAGTAGCTGGTTCAAATCCAGGCAACATCACATCTGGCTGTGATTGGGAGTCCCATAGGGCAGCGCACAATTGGTCTTGTTTCGTCCGGGTTGGGCTGGGGTAGGCAGTCATTGTAAATAAGTATTTGATCTTAACTGACTTGCCTAGTTAAATAAAGGTTCAATTAAAAAAGTACTTGGGTGTACACGGTTTTACTGCAGAAGAGTAACAAGGTGTAATTGTTGCTACAATTTTAAATGATGATTCCTTTTAAATGTTTGTATCAACAAATGTAACGTGATCGACCACTCACTCCCGCACAGTAGGTGGTTGCATGCACAAACAAATGTGCGATCGCTACAATACCGAAGAAGATGATTGTCGAATCAGCTGGAGAACTCCATGCGCGCTCCCCTCCTCCCAGTCAAACTCCGCCGCGCACCGGCGACCCGCCCGTCATCCATGTTGTCAATGTGATCAAGCTGTCAGCAACCGGTCCGGTTTATTAAACTACACATTACTCTCGGAATTACACAATTCTACCATTACGAGAAGGCTACATAACGCCAGGGAGACCTTGTCGGGGCTATTTAGATTTTTTACTGCGGACAGAAAATAAGATAAAGTTGATGAGAGGTAAGGACCCCAAACCGCCTTTCCCAACGAGCCCATGTTATTTTTGTTGGGAAGATATTGCTTGCGAAAACGTTGAGCTTACTGCCCTTCCTTACAAGGAGCTGTTGCCCTTACTTAAATAAAATATTGATTGAATGTACTTAGCTACGTAATAGTTGTATTATCCATGACTAGGGATTTATTTTGATGCACTTGAAACATGGGATAGTTTAAAAAAAATCAACACTGATAAGTGTGCCTTCCTCACAGGAACTTGTTTGAAGTTGTTAGAACTAAAAGATAGCTAAAATGACAAAGCAGACATTGCTATCCAGATAGCCAATAATTAGCCTGTTGTGTTTAAAACCGTATCTCATGCACAAAACTCAAACCAAACACGTTGAGCAGGTTGCAAATGTGTGTCTCTTGCTTGAGACAAGTGATCAGAGACTTCCACAGTAGCCAGCGAGGTGTCAGTTCTAGATTTGATAGCAGCAGTACAACACGATACTATTGACACTGTTAGCCTACATTGTAAATAAACTAAACCGTTTTATCCTCCACTTGAACGGTTGTTTTGTGTCTGTCTGGTGTTGGCCTGTGGATCTACATACCCAGGGGCTTCACAGCCATTTCAATCATTATCATCTGGTCATTCCAAACGGTATAAAGATCATACCATATAAAGCATCGTGCCTGTTTACTTTTTGTTTTATGTCAGCAAACCTCGGTGATGTGTTTGTACACAGATGTAACATCCCATCCCCCAGACAGGCTGCTGTTGTTGATAGTGGAGTGGACATGGTATTAGATGTTATCTTCTATTAGGCCTGCATTCATTTGGGTAGCGCTGAATGACCCAGACTCACCTGTACATAGCAGGTGGTGAAGGTTGAACTCATGGTGGATTATTTAACACTCAGACTGCAATGCACACAACTTGCTTTGTTTTCCATAACTTGAGGGCCATCGAATAGGGATCAACAACAGAGCTAGTGAGGATTGGTGATAAACAGAGCTGTGATGAGGACAGGGATAAACAGAGCTGTGATGGGGACAGGGATAAACAGAGCTGGGATGGGGACAGGGATAAACAGAGCTGTGATGGGGACAGGGATAAACAGAGCTGTGATGGGGACAGGGATAAACAGCTGGGACAGGGATAAACAGAGCTGTGATGGGGACAGGGATAAACAGAGCTGTGATGGGGACAGGGATAAACAGAGCTGTGATGGGGACAGGGATAAACAGAGCTGTGATGGGGACAGGGATAAACAGAGCTGTGATGGGGACAGGGATAAACAGAGCTGTGATGGGGACAGGGATAAACAGAGCTGTGATGGGGACAGGGATAAACAGAGCTGTGATGGGGACATGGATAAACAGAGCTGTGATGGGGACATGGATAAACAGAGCTGTGATGGGGACATGGATAAACAGAGTTGTGACAGGGGACATGGATAAACAGAGCTGTGATGGGATAAACAGAGTTGTGATGGGGACGGGGATAAACAGAGCTGTGATGGGGACAGGGATAAACAGAGCTGTGATGGGGACAGGGGTAAACAGAGCTGTGATGGGGACAGGGATAAACAGAGCTGTGATGGGGACAGGGATAAACAGAGCTGTGATGGGGACAGGGATAAACAGAGATGTGACGGGGACAGGGATAAACAGAGCTGGGATGGGGACAGGGATAAACAGAGCTGGGATGGGGACAGGGATAAACAGAGCTGTGATGGGGACAGGGATAAACAGCTGGGACAGGGATAAACAGAGCTGTGATGGGGACAGGGATAAACAGCTGGGACAGGGATAAACAGAGCTGTGATGGGGACAGGGATAAACAGAGCTGTGATGGGGACAGGGATAAACAGAGCTGTGATGGGGACAGGGATAAACAGAGCTGTGATGGGGACATGGATAAACAGAGCTGTGATGGGGACATGGATAAACAGAGCTGTGATGGGGACATGGATAAACAGAGCTGTGATGGGGACATGGATAAACAGAGTTGTGACAGGGGACATGGATAAACAGAGCTGTGATGGGGATAAACAGAGTTGTGATGGGGACATGGATAAACAGAGCTGTGTTAGGGGACAGGGATAAACAGAGCTGTGATGGGGACAGGGATAAACAGAGCTGTGATGGGGACAGGGATAAACAGAGCTGTGATGGGGACAGGGATAAACAGAGCTGTGATGGGGACAGGGATAAACAGAGCTGTGATGGGGACAGGGATAAACAGAGCTGTGATGGGGACAGGGATAAACAGAGCTGTGATAGGGGACAGGGATAAACAGAGCTGTGATAGGGGACATGGATAAACAGAGCTGTGATGGGGGACAGGGATAAACAGAGCTGTGATGGGGGACAGGGATAAACAGAGCTGTGATGGGGACAGGGATAAACAGAGCTGTGATGGGGACAGGGATAAACAGAGCTGTGATGGGGACAGGGATAAACAGAGCTGTGTTAGGGGACATGGATAAACAGAGCTGTGATGGGGACAGGGATAAACAGAGCTGTGATGGGGACATGGATAAACAGAGCTGTGATGGGGACAGGGATAAACAGAGCTGTGATAGGGGACAGGGATAAACAGAGCTGTGATGGGGACAGGGATAAACAGAGCTGTGATGGGGACAGGGATAAACAGAGCTGTGATGGGGATAAACATAGCTGTGATGGGGACATGGATAAACAGAGCTGTGACAGGGATAAACAGCTGTGACAGGGGACATGTATAAACAGAGCTGTGACAGGGGACATGGATAAACAGAGCTGTGATGGGGACATGGATAAACAGAGCTGTGACAGGGGACATGTATAAACAGAGCTGTGACAGGGGACCTGGATAAACAGCTGGGACAGGGATAAACAGCTGTGACAGGGGACATGTATAAACAGAGCTGTGATGGGGACATGGATAAACAGAGTTGTGATGGGACAGGCATAAACAGAGCTGTGATGGGGACAGGGATAAACAGAGTTGTGATGGGGACAGGGATAAACAGAGTTGTGATGGGGACAGGGATAAACAGAGCTATGATGGGGACAGGGATAAACAGCTGGGAGGGATAAACAGAGCTGTGATGGGGACAGGGATAAACAGAGCTGTGATGGGGACAGGGATAAACAGAGCTGTGATGGGGACAGGGATAAACAGAGCTGTGATGGGGACAGGGATAAACAGAGCTGTGATGGGGACATGGATAAACAGCTGTGATGGGGCATGGATAAACAGAGTTGTGACAGGGGACATGGATAAACAGAGCTGTGATGGGGACATGGATAAACAGAGCTGTGATGGGGACATGGATAAACAGAGTTGTGACAGGGGACATGGATAAACAGAGCTGTGATGGGGATAAACAGAGCTGTGATGGGGACAGGGATAAACAGAGCTGTGATGGGGACAGGGATAAACAGAGCTGTGATGGGGACAGGGATAAACAGAGCTGTGATGGGGACAGGGATAAACAGAGCTGTGATGGGGACAGGGATAAACAGAGCTGTGATGGGGACAGGGATAAACAGAGCTGTGATGGGGACAGGGATAAACAGAGCTGTGATGGGGACAGGGATAAACAGAGCTGTGAAGGGGACAGGGATAAACAGAGCTGTGACAGGGGACATGGATAAACAGAGCTGTGATGGGGACAGGGATAAACAGAGCTGTGATGGGGACAGGGATAAACAGCTGGGACAGGGATAAACAGAGCTGTGATGGGGACAGGGATAAACAGAGCTGTGATGGGGACAGGGATAAACAGAGCTGTGATGGGGACAGGGATAAACAGATCTGTGATGGGGACAGGGATAAACAGAGCTGTGATGGGGACATGGATAAACAGAGCTGTGATGGGGACATGGATAAACAGAGCTGTGATGGGACAGGGATAAACAGAGCTGTGATGGGGACAGGGATAAACAGAGCTGTGATGGGGACAGGGATAAACAGAGCTGTGATGGGGCAGGGATAAACAGAGCTGTGATGGGGACATGGATAAACAGAGCTGTGATGGGGACATGGATAAACAGAGCTGTGATGGGGACATGGATAAACAGAGTTGTGACAGGGGACATGGATAAACAGAGCTGTGATGGGGATAAACAGAGTTGTGATGGGGACAGGGATAAACAGAGCTGTGATGGGGACAGGGATAAACAGAGCTGTGATGGGGACAGGGATAAACAGAGCTGTGATGGGGACAGGGATAAACAGAGCTGTGATGGGGACAGGGATAAACAGAGCTGTGATGGGGACAGGGATAAACAGAGCTGTGATAGGGGACATGGATAAACAGAGCTGTGACAGGGGACATGGATAAACAGAGCTGTGATGGGGACAGGGATAAACAGAGCTGTGACAGGGATAAACAGAGCTGTGATGGGGACAGGGATAAACAGAGCTGTGATGGGGACAGGGATAAACAGATGACGGGGACAGGGATAAACAGAGCTGTGATAGGGGACAGGGATAAACAGAGCTGTGACAGGGGACATGGATAAACAGAGCTGTGATGGGGGACAGGGATAAACAGAGCTGTGATGGGGACAGGGATAAACAGAGCTGTGATGGGGACAGGGATAAACAGAGCTGTGATGGGGACAGGGATAAACAGAGCTGTGGTGGGGCCAGGGATAAACAGAGCTGTGTTAGGGGACATGGATAAACAGAGTTGTGATGGGGATAAACAGAGCTGTGATGGGGACAGGGATAAACAGAGCTGTGATGGGGACAGGGATAAACAGAGCTGTGATGGGGACAGGGATAAACAGAGCTGTGATAGGGGACATGGATAAACAGAGCTGTGATGGGGACAGGGATAAACAGAGCTGTGATGGGGACAGGGATAAACAGAGCTGTGATGGGGACAGGGATAAACAGAGCTGTGATGGGGACATGGATAAACAGAGCTGTGATGGGGACAGGGATAAACAGAGCTGTGATGGGGACAGGGATAAACAGAGCTGTGATGGGGACATGTATAAACAGAGCTGTGACAGGGGACATGGTTAAACAGAGCTGTGACAGGGATAAACAGCTGTGACAGGGGACATGTATAAACAGAGCTGTGACAGGGGACCTGGATAAACAGCTGGGACAGGGATAAACAGCTGGGACAGGGGACATGTATAAACAGAGCTGGGACAGGGATAAACAGCTGTGACAGGGGACATGTATAAACAGAGCTGTGATGGGACATGGATAAACAGAGCTGTGATGGGGACAGGGATAAACAGAGTTGTGATGGGGACAGGGATAAACAGAGTTGTGATGGGGACAGGGATAAACAGAGCTATGATGGGGACAGGGATAAACAGAGTTTTGATGGGGACAGGGATAAACAGAGTTGTGATGGGGACAGGGATAAACAGAGCTGGGACATGGATAAACAGAGCTGTGTTAGGGGACAGGTATAAACAGCTGTGACAGGGGACAGGGATAAACAGAGCTGTGATGGGGACATGGATAAACAGTTGTGTTAGGGGACATGGATAAACAGAGCTGTGTTAGGGGACATGGATAAACAGAGCTGTGTTAGGGGACATGGATAAACAGAGCTGTGTTAGGGGACATGGATAAACAGAGCTGTGTTAGGGGACATGGATAAACAGAGCTGTGATGGGGACAGGGATAAACAGAGCTGTGTTAGGGTACATGGATAAACATTGCTGTGTTAGGGGACATGGATAAACAGAGCTGTGTTAGGGGACATGGATAAACAGAGCTGTGATGGGGACAGGGATAAACAGAGCTGTGATAGGGGACATGGATAAACAGAGCTGTGTTAGGGGACATGGATAAACAGAGCTGTGTTAGGGGACATGGATAAACAGAGCTGTGATGGGGACAGGGATAAACAGAGCTGTGTTAGGGGACATGGATAAACAGAGCTGTGATGGGGACAGGGATAAACAGAGCTGTGATGGGGACAGGGATAAACAGAGCTGTGATAGGGGACATGGATAAACAGAGCTGTGTTAGGGGACATGGATAAAACAGCTGTGATATTGAAAATATCTAAATTGGTCCAAAATGACTTTTTAATGACCTGTTACCAAGTCGTTTACGGTTTCTCTTCCTTTTAGTTTTCCATACGGATCAATGTGTCTGTGAATCCCTAAAAGCTATCCATGGATTGTTCCAGAAGGTTGTGTTTTTAGGGAGTCATACTGGTTGTTGTAGAATACATTTAATTTTCTGCCATGTTTATTAATAGTGATGTTAAATATGAAATTCATAGTTAATGTTAATGTTCATAGCTTTATCCTTTTGAAAATAGACAGGTAAGAATATTCTGGGGAAGAGCTCATCTTCAATATGTTCCCATTGTTTTGTCTTTAGTGCATTGAACTAGAAGCCCTGGAATAGTGAGTTGATACACTTCCAAGTCTGGAAGGTTGAAACCATCCTCAGACTATGGGAGACATAAAACTTTACTTTTTATTCTGAGTTTTATTGGCCCAATATAAAGACTTATGACCGAGTCTACTTTTGTTTAAAGGAACGTCTTCAGTGAGGTGATTGGTATTTACTGAAATTAAATACGGTACTGAACTCTACTCCTCTCTACCGTTCTGTACTCTACTGTACTGAACTCTACTGTACTGAACTCTACTCCTCTCTACCGTTCTGTACTCTACTGTACTGAACTCTACTGTACTGAACTCTACTCCTCTCTACCGTTCTGAACTCTACTGTACTGAACTCTACTGTACTGAACTCTACTGTACTGAACTCTACTCCTCTCTACCGTTCTGAACTCTACTGTACTGAACTCTACTGTACTGAACTCTACTGTACTGAACTCTACTCCTCTCTACCGTTCTGAACTCTACTGTACTGAACTCTACTGTTCTGTACTCTACTGTACTGAACTCTACTCCTCTCTACCGTTCTGTACTCTACTGTACTGAACTCTACTCCTCTCTACCGTTCTGTACTCTACTGTACTGAACTCTGTACTGTACTCTACCGTTCTGAACTCTACTGTACTGAACTCTACTCCTCTCTACCGTTCTGTACTCTACTGTACTGAACTCTACTCCTCTCTACCGTTCTGTACTCTGTACTGAACTCTACTGTACTGTACTGAACTCTACTGTACTGAACTCTACTCCTCTCTACCGTTCTGTACTCTACTGTACTGAACTCTACTGTACTGAAACTCCTCTCTACCGTTCTGTACTCTACTGTACTGAACTCTACTGTACTCTACCGTTCTGAACTCTACTCTACTCCTCTCTACCGTTCTGTACTCTACTGTACTGAACTCTACTCCTCTCTACCGTTCTGTACTCTACTGTACTGAACTCTACTGTACTGTACTCTACCGTTCTGAACTCTACTGTACTGAACTCTACTCCTCTCTACCGTTCTGAACTCTACTGTACTGAACTCTACTCCTCTCTACCGTTCTGTACTCTACTGTACTGAACTCTACTCCTCTCTACCGTTCTGTACTCTACTGTACTGAAACTCCTCTCTACCGTTCTGTACTCTACTGTACTGAACTCTACTCCTCTCTACCGTTCTGAACTCTACTGTACTGAACTCTACTGTACTGAACTCTACTGTACTGAACTCTACTCCTCTCTACCGTTCTGTACTCTACTGTACTGAACTCTACTCCTCTCTACCGTTCTGTACTCTACTGTACTGAACTCTACTGTACTGAACTCTACTGTACTGTACTGAACTCTACTGTACTGAACTCCTCTCTACTGTTCTGTACTGTACTGAACTCTACTCCTCTCTACCGTTCTGAACTCTACTGTACTGAACTCTACTGTACTGTACTCTACTCTACTGTACTGAACTCTACTCCTCTCTACCGTTCTGTACTCTACTGTACTGAACTCTACTCCTCTCTACCGTTCTGTACTCTACTGTACTGAACTCTACTGTACTGAACTCTACTCTACTGTACTGAACTCTACTGTACTGAACTCTACTCCTCTCTACCGTTCTGTACTGTACTGTACTGAACTCTACTGTACTGAACTCTACTCCTCTCTACCGTTCTGTACTGTACTGAAACTCTGAACTCTACTACTGAACTGTACTGAACTCTACTGTACTGTACTGAACTCTACTGTACTGAACTCTACTGTACTGTACTGAACTCTACTGTACTGAACTCTACTCCTCTCTACCGTTCTGAACTCTACTGTACTGAACTCTACTGTACTGAACTCTACTGTACTGAACTCTACTCCTCTCTACCGTTCTGAACTCTACTGTACTGAACTCTACTGTACTGAACTCTACTGTACTGAACTCTACTGTACTCTCTACTGTACTGTACTGAACTCTACTGTACTGAACTCCTCTCTACTGTTCTGTACTGTACTGAACTCTACTGTACTGTACTGAACTCTACTGTACTGTACTGAACTGAACTCTACTCCTCTCTACCGTTCTGTACTCTACTGTACTGAACTCTACTCCTCTCTACCGTTCTGTACTCTACTGTACTGTACTGTACTTTATTGAACTCTACTGTACTTTACTGAACTCTACTGTACTGTACTGTACTGTACTGAACTCTACGGTACTGAACTCTACTCCTCTCTACCGTTCTGTACTGTACTGAACTCTACTCCTCTCTACTGTTCTGTACTCCACTGTACTCTACTGTACTGTACTGTACTGTACTGTACTGTACTGTACTGTACTGTACTGAACTCTACTGTACTGAACTCTACAACTCTCTACTGTTCTGTACTCTACTGTACTTTACTGTACTGAACTCTACTGTACTGTACTGAACTCTACTCCTCTCTACTGTTCTGTACTCTACTGTACTTTACTGAACTCTACTCTACTGTACTGAACTCTACTCCTCTCTACTGTTCTGTACTGTACTGTACTTTACTGAACTCTACTCTACTGTACTGAACTCTACTCCTCTCTACTGTACTTTACTGTACTGAACTCTACTGTACTGATCTTTACGGTACTGTACTGGACTCTACTCCTCTACTGTTCTGTTCTGTTCTGTGCTATACTGTACTGTACTGTACTGTACTGTACTGTACTGGACTCTACTCCTCTACTGTTCTGTTCTGTGCTATACTGTACTGTACTGAACTCTACTGTACTGTACTGTACTCTACTCCGCTCTACTGTTCTGTACTGTATTGTACTGTACTGAACTCTACTATACTGAACTCTACTCCTCTCTACTCTACTGTACTATACTCTACTCCTCTCTACTGTTCTGTACTGAACTCTACTATACTAAACTCTACTCCTCTCTACTCTACTGTACTCTACTCCTCTCTACTGTACTGTACTCTACTCCTCTCTACTGTTCTCTGCTGCACTGTACTGTACTGTACTGAACTCTACTATACTGAACTCTACTCCTCTCTACTGTTCTGTACTGTGCTGTACTGTACTGAACTCTACTCCTCTCTTACTGTTCTGGTCTGTACTGTATTGTGCTGTACTGAACTCTACTCCTCTCTACTGTACTGTGCTGTACTTTGATGTTGAAACTTGTGAAACAGACGGTCTATGATTGGTTCAGATTTGGTCCTATGTGGACCAACCAAATTTGGTCTTGTTTTGGGGGCAGAACTCATTAAAATAATAGCCAGTGTGTTGTTTAATACCCAAATATGCAACGGAGGATATTGTATATTTATACCTTTTGGTTGACCTATTTAGGATACATCGTTATGTATTTCTATGTAGTACTGATCCCATGATGAAATTCTGTTACCGGGCGGAAATCCACAACACTTATTGTAAACCGAGTTCAATAACTGTTGTGTCCATTGTGTCATGTCGTAGCCGACACCCCATTCTTTCTGAAGACATCGATGAATCTTAATTTGGAGCAGATATTTTAGACTTTTTGGAAAACAAAAAAAAACGAAGCAATTTTTCCGAAATTCTCGTACCAAACTTTGCATTTGCACAGTTCTTCCAGTTAACAAGGTTTTGTAAAATGTTCTGTGTAAATGTGTTAAAAATAGTCTTTGTGCATAGAGTTGTATGGTTTGTTAAACTTTGAAATCAATGGTTGATGTTTGGAATACATTTTAAGTGATAAATCTTGAGTCTCAACGCCATGCCATTACCATGGAAATGCCCATAACCCAAACTATACCAACAGTAGCTACCTGTTCTCCAGCTCTGGTCTTGATCTGTCTGGTCTTGATCTGGTCTGTGATCAGGGAGAGATTTTAAGTAGTTCCACACCCGTTAATCCAGATTAAGCCTTCATCCAGATAGCCAATCCAGCCTAGATGAGATCAAGTGACCTAAATATTCTCTAGATCAAGGTTAAATTCGCGTTAGAACCATTGCACTAAATTATTCATTTAGCCTTAAGATGTTTTTGGGAAACTGTTCACTGATCGCCATCTTGTCTGTGATTGGCTGTGGAGAACTTCATCCTTGGTAGGTCCAGGCAGATGTACAGATATTTACAATGTCTGGAGAGGTCTTCAGTATGTCAAGGACCACATCAATATGCTATCGATGGGTTGCAGTGACGGTCGGTGCTGTTTTTAAGATCAGGGAGGATGATTTATTTTTGTTTAAATAGCATGGCCTTATTTCTATTACAGCATATCGGTGCATCACTACCAGAGACAGAGACAGAGAGAGACGCAGAGACTGTTGACGTCATGTAAACTATATATTATATCATTTCCAATGTTTATTGAAACATAAATACATTTGCACAATGAGCACATGTTGATTCTCAAATACATTGATACAGTTGTTGGTTAGCTAGCTAGCGAATTGGAGCCATATTAGCATAGACATGGTATCAGTCAGAACACCTCAAGACAAGGTATCAAGAACCAGATGAAACTGGCTCAAACGAGCCACTTACGATTCCCCACAGTTTCTTGTCAATATTGCTAGCTATCTGGCCGTCCAGAATCACAACAAACAAACAGACTTCTGCCCCATTGAAACTCCTGCATCGTTTTCCTGACGTTGTCAGCTAATCTGTCTGTAGGCCCAATGATCATCTGTCCAGGCCTGTGTAGAGGGAGTTTCTAGATGGAACTCACCCAAAGGCTTCAGGGTGAAACAATGGAGGGCGAGGCGTGCCCCGAAAGAAAGAAAGGTAAACATCATTAATCTGTGTTCATGTTGCAGTGATTCAAATATCTCTATAGTTCACCATTTAAAGTCCTGACGTCACCATGGTGAGATGGGCTTTAGGCCACGTCACGGCTAGGCGTATCCCTCGATCCACCCTACATGCTCTCATTCTCTCAGCTCTTTTTTCTCCTTTTCTCTATATTTCTCTCTCAGAGCTGCCAGTCTGCATTCCTGAGCTGTGACAGGATGACTCAGGTGTGTGTTGAGTCAGCGCTCATCGCCCCGAACGGAATTGCCTCAATAGATCAGTGAGAGGTATGAACAGTGACTGTGTTGTTCCTACCCTCTCTCCTTTCTGTTCGGTCTCTGTTCGGGCTCTGTATCTCAGCCCTGATATGTGTTGTGTTATTCCCTGTTGGTAGAGTAGAACTCCCACAGAGAATGATGACAGGGTTAACTGGTGTTCTGATGATGTCATCTCTACAGGCCCAGAGTTGTCACTGTTCTCTCTGTAGCGGTATTCTCTCCTTTTCTACACTAGATGTGGTCAGTGCAGAATCCATATACTTTTTTTTTGAGCGCTAGATGGTGTTAGCTAGCACCAGATGGCGTTAGCTCGAGTTAGGTGGTGTTAGCTCGCGCTAGGTGGCATTCCCTGCACCAAAACTCCTTCATCGTGAGGTCCCTGGCAATTCCCAGCCCTTGTCTCCTCTCGTCCGCTCCTCTAAATGGATTGTAAACATGGAGTTGCCTGTGTTCTCTGTCCTGTCAGACCCCATTTTCTCCTGTTGTGCTGCTCAGTGTTATGTGTCAGCAGGCTCCACAAAGACCTAGGGGATCCCTGGCTGTTAGTAATGTTTTCCTAGACTCTTTTGCATCCTGGATTAGGCCTTTCTCCTTTCCAGACAGGCACCTACATGGACACCTTTCTCACCAATACAGATAGGTTTGTACAGAAACAGCCCCTAGCCTCTACCCCTTAGATCCTAGGGAGAAGGACAGAAAGACCGATCAGGTCTGAGAGGGAGAGTGACCCACCCCTCCTTCCCTCCACCCCTCCCTCTGTCTCTTCCTCCTCTGCCATTTACCACATTAGTTTACCTCTGGTACACCTGGCCAAACCTTCCCATCTGGAAGGTTCTATGGTCAGGCGTTAAGGGTTTATTTGGGACAGGACAGATCAATTCTAAAGCCTCAACCTCCAGCATCCTGTAGGGCAGGGCTATTCAACTGGTGGCCCACGGGCCATATCTGTCCCATTTGATGAATTTAGAAATGTCCCTTTGGTCAATTCTGAACAAAAACATTTTCCCAAAAATTTTAAGAAAGGAATTATAGAAATATTAGGACATGCAGTGTCAGAGTCCAGAATAAATACTGAACAAAAATATAAACGCAACATGCAAAATGTAATCGGTTTTACTGAGTCACTGTTCATATAAGGAATTCAGTCAAATGAAATATATTCATTAGGCCCTAATCTATGGATTTCACATGACTGGAAATACAGATATGCATCTGTTGGTCACCTGCCCCGTTAAAATGTAGGGATCAGGTATTTTTGTGCATTCAAATTGCCATCGATAAAATGCAATTGTGTTGTTTGTCAGTAGCTTATGCCTGCCCATACCATGACCCCACCATGGGGCAGTCTGTTCACAACGTTGACATCAGCAAACCTCTCACCCACACACCATACATGTGGTCTTCGGTTGTGAGGCCGGTAGGACATAATACAAATTCTCTAAAACAACATTTGAGGCGGCTTATGGTAGAGAAATTAACATTATATTTGCTGGCAACCGCTCTGGTGGACATTCCTGCAGTCAACATGCCAATTTCTCACTCCCTCAAAACTTGAGACATCTGTGGCACTGTGTTGTGACATCTGCACATTTTAGAGTGGCCTTTTATTGTCCCCAGAACAAGGTGCACCTGTGTAATGATCATGCTGTTTTTATCAGCTTCTTCAAATGCCACACCTGTCAGGTGGATGGATTATTTTGGCAAATGAGAAATGCTCACTAACAGGGATGTAAAAAATATGTGCACAAAATTTGAGAGAAAGAAACCTTTTTTTTGTGAATATGGAACATTTCTGGGATCTTTTATTTCAGTTCATGAAACATGGGACCAACACTTTACATGTTGCATTTTATATTTTTGTTCAGTGTAAATACACTGTAAATGTATATGATGGTGTGTATGGACAGTGTATGAATAGAAAAGCTGTGTACAGCAGTAGTTATATAGCCCTGACTAGAATACAGTGTTTACATATAAAGTAGGTAAAACAGTATGTAAACATTGTTAAAGCGACCAGTGTTCAATGACTCTATGTACATTGGGCAGCAGTCTGTAAGGTGCAGGGTAGAGTGCCAGGTGGTAGCCGGCTAGTAACAGTGACTAATGTTCAGGGCAGGGTACTGGGCGGATGCCGGCTGATGATAACTATTTAACAGTCTGATGGCCTGGAGATAGAAGCTGTGCTTCAGTCTCTAGGTCTCAGCTTTGATGCACCTGTACTGTCTCCACCTTCTAGATGGTAGTGGGGTGAACAGGTCGTGGCTCGGGTGACCTCGTGTCCTTGATTATCTTCTTGGCCTTCCTGTGACACCAGGTGGGCACGCAGTGTTCCCCTGGTGACTCACCACCCTCTGTAGAGCCCGGACGGTGATACAGGTCGACAGGATGCTCTCAATGGTGCATCTGTAGTAGTTCCTGAGGGTCTTAGGGGCCAAGCTAAACTTCTTAAGCCTCCTTGTGTTGAAGAGGCGCGATGGTGCACCTTCTTCACCACACTGTCTGTGTGTGTGTGGACAATTTTCAGGTTGTCAGTGATGTGCACTGTGAAGAGGCAGCCTTCGTCTGGCCTCATTACCATTTTAAAATGGAAGTTAATATTATCTTTAAATGATTCAATATATATACATGTGTGGTTTGGATAAAGTGCAAAGGTCCATGCATGGCTATCTACCAGTTTATGTGTTCCTGACCTTTCCATGCATGGCTATCTACCAGTTCAGGTGTTCCTGACCTTTCCATGCATGGCTATCTACCAGTTCAGGTGTTCCTGACCTTTCCATGCATGGCTATCTACCAGTTCAGGTGTTCCTGACCTTTCCATGCATAGCTATCTACCAGTTCAGGTGTTCCTGACCTTTCCATGCATGGCTATCTACCAGTTTATGTGTTCCTGACCTTTCCATGCATGGCTATCTACCAGTTCAGGTGTTCCTGACCTTTCCATGCATGGCTATCTACCAGTTAAGGTGTTCCTGACCTTTCCATGCATGGCTATCTACCAGTTCAGGTGTTCCTGACCTTTCCATGCATGGCTATCTACCAGTTCAGGTGTTCCTGACCTTTCCATGCATGGCTATCTACCAGTTCAGGTGTTCCTGACCTTTCCATGCTATCTACCATGGCTACCTTTCTATGGCTATCTACCAGTTCAGGTGTTCCTGACCTTTCCATGCATGGCTATCTACCAGTTCAGGTGTTCCTGACCTTTCCATGCATGGCTATCTACCAGTTCAGGTGTTCCTGACCTTTCCATGCATAGCTATCTACCAGTTCAGGTGTTCCTGACCTTTCCATGCATGGCTATCTACCAGTTTATGTGTTCCTGACCTTTCCATGCATGGCTATATACCAGTTCAGGTGTTCCTGACCTTTCCATTCATGGCTATCTACCAGTTCAGGTGTTCCTGACCTTTCCATGCATGGCTATCTACCAGTTCAGGTGTTCCTGACCTTTCCATGCATGGCTATCTACCAGTTTATGTGTTCCTGACCTTTCCATGCATGGCTATCTACCAGTTTATGTGTTCCTGACCTTTCCATGCATGGCTATCTACCAGTTTATGTGTTCCTGACCTTTCCATGCATGGCTATCTACCAGTTCAGGTGTTCCTGACCTTTCCATGCATGGCTATCTACCAGTTTATGTGTTCCTGACCTTTCCATGCATGGCTATCTACCAGTTTATGTGTTCCTGACCTTTCCATGCATGGCTATCTACCAGTTTATGTGTTCCTGACCTTTCCATGCATGGCTATCTACCAGTTCAGGTGTTCCTGACCTTTGTTGTTTGCTACCGAGTTGGTTGTTCAGGTTTAAACCAGGTGTGGTGTGTTAGATAATTAGCATGTAGTTCAGCCATGCGTTTATTCTCCCTCAGTAGTAGTTCTAATCATCTTCTATTTGATGTAGCTCTGTCTTTTAAACTAAGTTGTACATGAATCATGTTCTATTTGATGTAGCTCTGTCTTTTAAACTAAGTTGTACATGAATCATGTTCTATTTGATGTAGCTCTTGTCTTTTTAACTAAATTGTACATGACGAAATATGGTGATTTTAAACTAATGAATGCAATTAACTAATCATGTTTTCCATAGTGTTACCTGGTCTAATTAACAAAGTAAAGTTATTCTATTTAAATGCTACTTCTCATTGGTTAATAAGTGTGGGTGGGGTTGAGGATCAAAGGGGATAAATGTTTTCCATAGTGTTACCTGGTCTAATTAACAAAGTAAAGTTATTCTAATTAAATGCTACTTCTCATTGGTTAATAAGTGTGGGTGGGGTTGAGGATCAAAGGGGATACATGTTTTCCATAGTGTTACCTGGTCTAATTAACAAAGTAAAGTTATTCTAATTAAATGCTGCTTCTCATTGGTTAATAAGTGTGGGTGGGGTTGAGGATCAAAGGGGATACATGTTTTCCTTTTCTTTCAGCTGAGATTTGAACACCATTTTACATTGTGCTCCACAGACAGTTGATTTAGGCTGTTCTGGTAGACAATATTTAGTCCCAGTAAGGGGAGTTGGGCTCTGTTTAGAGGTGGAAAAGGGGTAATCCCCTAGTTATGCTGTTTACCATTTAGGCCCAGACTTAGATGCAGTAGGAACCCTTTTGAGACATTGAGTTTTAGACTCGACATTTGTCATTTTTTGTGAGTTTTCATGTCCTGAATATTGCTGCTATGGACTGTTTGAGACAAGCCTTATATCCTGAAACCCTATATCTGTAATAAATTCAGGTATTATTTTTGTACAATTGTGGGTCCACTTCATTCCGACCTATCACCTCCCTTGGCTTCTCTGGGTCCGCTATTTTGCATGCACGCTGAGGAACTTGAAGCTTTTCACCCTCTCCACTCATGTGGTCGGGGACGTTCCCTCTCCTGAAGTCCTTGATCAGCTCCTTCATTTGGTTGACATTAAGGGAGTGGTTATTTTCCTGGCACCACTCCACCAGGGCCCTCACCACCTCCCTCCCTGTAGTCTCGTCATTGTTGGTAATCAGGCCTACCTCTGTTACCTGCAAACTTGATGATTGAGTTGGACATGCGCATGGTCACGTAGTCATGGGTGAACAGGGAGTGCAGAAGGGGGCTGAGCACGCACCCTTGTGGGGTCCCCTTGTTGATGATCAGTGTGGTGGAGGTTTTGTTGCCTACCTGTACCACCTGGAGTCGGCCCTTCAGGAAGTCCATGACTCTGTTGCACAGGGCGGGGTTCAGACCCAAGGGCCCCGAGCTTAGTGATGAAATTGGAAGGCACTATGGTGTTGAAGGATGAGCTGTAGTCGATGAACAGCATTCTTACATCGGTATTCTTCTTATCCAGATGGGAAAGGCAGTGCGATTGCTACATCCATGGATCTGTTGGGGCGGTATGTAAATTGTTGTGGGTCTAGGGCAGGGGTGTCGAACTCATTCCATGGTGGGCCAAGTGTCTGTGTGATTTATTATTTTTTTTATGTTTTTTTAAAAAAATTACCTAAAAAAAAACAGGTGAGGGGAGTTCCTTACTAATTAGTGACTTTAATTCTATCAAGTACAAGGGTGGAGCAAAAATCTGCAGACATTCGGTCCTCCATGGAATGAGTTTGACACGTGGTCTAAGGTGTCGGGTAAGATGGAGGTGATATGATCCTTGACTAGTCTCTCAAAGCACTTCATGATGACAGGACTGAGTGCTACGTGGCGATAGACATTTAGGGAAGGTACTTTCACTTTCTTGGGTACAGGAACAATGGTGGGCATTTTGAAGCAAGAGGGGATGACAGACTGGGATAGGGAGAGATTGAATATGTCTGTAAACACTCCAGCCTGCTGGTCTGCACAACTCTGAGGATGCAGCTTGTTATGCCGTCTGGGCCGGCAGCCTTGCGAGGGTTAACATGCTTAAATGTCTTAGTCGTGTCGGCCACGGCGAACGTGAGCGGACATTCCTCCTGAGCAGACAGTCCTCGTAGGCAGACAGTCCTAGTGGGCAGACAGTCCCCGTGTTTCGCTTATCCGAGAGCAAGGCGTTGGTGTGGTTTTCGCCTTTATAGTCTGTGATTTTCTGGAGTCCCTGCCACATACAGTGACTAAGTATTCAACCCCTTTGTTATGGTTTGTTATGGTTTGTTATGGTTCGTTATGGTTTGTTATGGTTTGTTATGGTTTGTTATGGTTTGTTATGGTTTGTTATGGTTTGTTATGGTTCGTTATGGTTTGTTATGGTTTGTTATGGTTTGTTATGGTTTGTTATGGTTTGTTATGGTTTGTTATGGTTTGTTATGGTTTGTTATGGTTTGTTATGGTTTGTTATGGTTCGTTATGGTTTGTTATGGTTCGTTATGGTAAGCCTAAATCCTTAACAAGAAATCACATAAGTTTCATGGACTCACTCTGTGTGCAATGACAGTATTTAACATGCTTTTTGAATGACTACCTCGACCCAATTTGTAAGTCGCTCTGGATAAGAGCGTCTGCTAAATGACTTAAATGTAATGTAAATGTCTGTACCCCACACATACAATTATCTGTAAGATCCCTCAGTCGAGCAGTGAATTTCAAACACAGATTCAACCACAGGGAGGTTTTCCAATGCCTTGCACAGAAGGGCACCTATTGGTAGATGGGTAAAAAAAACTGTAGGAGACATTGAATCTTGAATTGAGAATAGTGAAGTTATTAATTACACTTTGGATGGTGTATCAATACACCCAGCCGCTACAAAGATACAGTGTCCTTCCTAACTCAGTTGCCGGAGAGGAAACCACTTAGGGATTTCACCATGAGGCCAATGGTGACATTAAAACAGAGTTTAATGGCTGTGATAGGAACAAACTGATGGATGAACAACATTGTAGTTCTTCCACAATGCTAACCCAATTGACACAGTGAAGGGAAGGAAACCTGTACAGAATATAAAAAAATCCCAAACATGCATCTTGTTTGCAACAACTAACTAAAGTAAAACTGAAAAAAAATGTGGCAAAGAAATTAACTCAATGTCCTGAATAGAAAGTGTTAAGTTTGGAACAAATCTAACATAACACATTACCGAATACCACTTTTTCAAGCACTGTGGTGGCTGCATCAGGTTGTGGGCAAGGACTTGGGAGTCTTTTAGGATAAAAATAAACGGAATGGAGCTAGACACATGCAAAACCTTGTTCAGTGTGCTTTCCACCAGACACTGGGAGATTAAATCACCTTTCAGCTGGACAATAACCTGAAACACAAGGCCAAATATACACTGGAGTATCTTACCAAGATGACATTGAATGTTCCTGAGTGGCCTAGTTACAGATTTGACTATGGAAAGACTTGAAAATGGCTGTCTAGCAATGATCAACCACCAACTTGACAGAGCTCGAAGAATTTTTTAAATAATGATGTGCAAATATTGTACAATCCAAGTGTTCAAAACTCTTAGACTTAACCAGAAAGACTCACAGCTCTAATCACTGCCAAAGGTTATTCTAACATGTGTTGACTCAGTGGCATGAATACTTATGAACATTAGATATTTAAGTATTTAATTTTTTAAATACATTTGCAAAAATGTCTAAAAACATGTTTTCACTTTTGTCATTGTGGGTTATTGTGTGTACATTTTTGCATTCAGGATGTAACTAAATGTGGAATAAGTCTGGGGGTATGAATGAGTTAATAAACACCATGGATTCAGTAATGGCCATCATAGCATCAAGATCTACTTTTACGTAAGGAAGTTGGGTTTGCTAAGCAAGGATAATAATGCTGTCAAGAGAGAAGCCTTCGTGAGCTTAAGGAAGAGCTGGTTGCCTCCACAAGAAAGCCAACAAATATCTAGCGAAAATGCTTGTTGAGGAGTTTAGATGTTTTGGTGCTATGCTTGTTATTACACACACCTTTCTTCACACACACCTCTACCCTTCACCTGTGCAGGCAGGCAGGCTGGCTGGCTGGCTGGCTGCCTGGCTGGCTGCCTGGCTTGCTGGCTGGCTTGCTGGCTTTCTTCTCAGTAAATAAAAATAATGTCCATGTTAGTAGAACACACACAGTGTTTTCTACATTTTTCCTGTTAATCGTAATTGATCTGTATAGTAGACCAGTCTGCCATGCGTTCTCCTGACCACTGTAACCACTACAATGGCTGCTGGCTTGTTCATGTCGGTTAATGTTGTGTTTGAGTTTGGCAGCGGTTCTTTTATGGGTTACATTATCCTGCTGTAGCTGGGGAGAACAAGGGGATTTTTATTCAACCTTTATTTAACTAGGCAAGTCAGTTAAATCAAATTCTTATTTTACAATGACGGCCTACTCCGGCCAAACCCTAACCCGGACGACGCTGGGCCAATCATGGCCGGATGTGATATAGCCTGGATTCGAACCAGGTACTGTAGTGAAGCCTGGTGTCTCTGTAGCAGAAGAGTTGGGATGTGGCCCTGGGGTCTCTGTAGCAGTAGAGTTGGGACGTGGCCCTGGGGTCTCTGTAGCAGTAGAGTTGGGATGTGGCCCTGGAGTCTCTGTAGCAGTAGAGTTGGGACGTGGCCCTGGGATCTCTGTAGCAGTAGTTGGGACGTGGCCCTGGGGTCTCTGTAGCTGTAGAGTTGGGAAGTGGCCCTGGTGTCTCTGTGTAGCTGTAGAGTTGGGATGTGGCCCTGGGGTCTCTGTGTAGCTGTAGAGTTGGGACGTGATCCTAGTGTCTCTGTGTAGCTGTAGAGTTGGGACGTGGCCCTGGGGTCTCTGTAGCTGTAGAGTTGGGACGTGGCCCTGGTGTCTCTGTTTAGCTGTAGAGTTGGGAAGTGGCCCTGGTGTCTCTGTGTAGCTGTAGAGTTGGGATGTGGCCCTGGGATCTCTGTAGCAGTAGAGTTGGGACGTGGCCCTGGGGTCTCTGTAGCTGTAGAGTTGGGACGTGGCCCTGGTGTCTCTGTGTAGCTGTAGAGTTGGGATGTGGCCCTGGGGTGTAGCTGTAGAGTTGGGATGTGGCCCTGGGGTCTCTGTAGCTGTAGAGTTGGGAAGTGGCCCTGGTGTCTCTGTGTAGCTGTAGAGTTGGGACGTGGTCCTAGTGTCTCTGTGTAGCTGTAGAGTTGGGACGTGGCCCTGGGGTCTCTGTAGCTGTAGAGTTGGGACATGGCCCTGGGATCTCTGTGTAGCTGTAGAGTTGGGACGTGGCCCTGGTGTCTCTGTGTAGCTGTAGAGTTGGGACGTGGCCCTGGGGTCTCTGTGTAGCTGTAGAGTTGGGACGTGGCCCTGGTGTCTCTGTGTAGCTGTAGAGTTGGGACGTGGCCCTGGGGTCTCTGTGTAGCTGTAGAGTTGGGAAGTGGCCCTGGGGTCTCTGTGTAGCTGTAGAGTTGGGAAGTGGCCCTGGGGTCTCTGTGTAGCTGTAGAGTTGGGACGTGGCCCTGGGGTCTCTGTGTAGCTGTAGAGTTGGGAAGTGGCCCTGGGGTCTCTGTGTAGCTGTAGAGTTGGGAAGCTGCTGCCCTGGGGTAGAGTTGGGACGTGGCCCTGGAGTCTCTGTAGCTGTAGAGTTGGGAAGTGGCCCTGGGCCCTGGGGTCTCTGTAGCTGTAGAGTTGGGACGTGGCCCTGGGGTCTCTGTGTAGCTGTAGAGTTGGGAAGTGGCCCTGGGGTCTCTGTGTAGCTGTAGAGTTGGGAAGTGGCCCTGGGGTCTCTGTGTAGCTGTAGAGTTGGGACGTGGCCCTGGGGTCTCTGTGTAGCTGTAGAGTTGGGAAGTGGCCCTGGGGTCTCTGTGTAGCTGTAGAGTTGGGACGTGGCCCTGGAGTCTCTGTAGTTGTAGAGTTGGGAAGTGGCCCTGGGGTCTCTGTAGTTGTAGAGTTGGGACATGGCCCTGGGATCTTTGTGTAGCTGTAGAGTTGGGACGTGGCCCTGGTGTCTCTGTGTAGCTGTAGAGTTGGGACGTGGCCCTGGGGTCTCTGTGTAGCTGTAGAGTTGGGACGTGGCCCTGGTGTCTCTGTGTAGCTGTAGAGTTGGGACGTGGCCCTGGGGTCTCTGTTTAGCTGTAGAGTTGGGAAGTGGCCCTGGGGTCTCTGTGTAGCTGTAGAGTTGGGAAGTGGCCCTGGGGTCTCTGTGTAGCTGTAGAGTTGGGACGTGGCCTGGGGTCTCTGTGTAGCTGTAGAGTTGGGAAGTGGCCCTGGAGTCTCTGTAGTTGTAGAGTTGGGAAGTGGCCCTGGGGTCTCTGTAGCTGTAGAGTTGGGACATGGCCCTGGGATCTTTGTGTAGCTGTAGAGTTGGGACGTGGCCCTGGTGTCTCTGTGTAGCTGTAGAGTTGGGACGTGGCCCTGGGGTCTCTGTGTAGCTGTAGAGTTGGGACGTGGCCCTGGTGTCTCTGTGTAGCTGTAGAGTTGGGACGTGGCCCTGGGGTCTCTGTTTAGCTGTAGAGTTGGGAAGTGGCCCTGGGGTCTCTGTGTAGCTGTAGAGTTGGGAAGTGGCCCTGGGGTCTCTGTGTAGCTGTAGAGTTGGGACGTGGCCTGGGGTCTCTGTGTAGCTGTAGAGTTGGGAAGTGGCCCTGGGGTCTCTGTAGCTGTAGAGTTGGGACGTGGCCCTGGGGTCTCTGTGTAGCTGTAGAGTTGGGAAGTGGCCCTGGGGTCTCTGTGTAGCTGTAGAGTTGGGACGTGGCCCTGGGGTCTCTGTAGTTGTAGAGTTGGGAAGTGGCCCTGGGGTCTCTGTAGCTGTAGAGTTGGGATGTGGCCCTGGGGTCTCTGTGTAGCTGTAGAGTTGGGACGTGGCCCTGGGGTCTCTGTGTAGCTGTAGAGTTGGAACGTGGTCCTAGTGTCTCTGTGTAGCTGTTGAGTTGGGAAGTGGCCCTGGGGTCTCTGTGTAGCTGTAGAGTTGGGACGTGGCCCTGGGGTCTCTGTGTAGCTGTAGAGTTGGAACGTGGTCCTAGTGTCTCTGTGTAGTTGTAGAGTTGGGAAGTGGCCCTGGGGTCTCTGTAGCTGTAGAGTTGGGAAGTGGCCCTGGGGTCTCTGTGTAGCTGTAGAGTTGGGAAGTGGCCCTGGGGTCTCTGTGTGTGACTCTAAGGGCAACAGGAGAAACCCTGTTAACCTGCTGACCAATGAGAAACTGAGCAGCTGCTCGTCTCTTTATCAATTCAAATTCAATTCAATTCAATTCAAGGGTCTTTATTGGCATGGGAAACGTGTTAACATTGTCAAAGCAAGTGAGGTAGATAATATACAAAAGTGAAATAAACAATAAAAATTAACAATAAACATTACACATACAGAAGTTTCAAAACAATAAAGACATTACAAATGTCATATATATACAGTGTTGTAACAATGTACAAATGGTAAAAGTACACAAGGGAAAAATAAATAAGCATAAATATGGGTTGTATTTACAATGGTGTTTGTTCTTCACTGGTTCCCCTTTGCTCGTGGCAACAGGTCTCAAATCTTGTTGCTGTGATGGCACACTGTGGAATTTCACCCAGTATATATGGGAGTTTATCAAATTGGGTTTGTTTTCAAATTCTTTGGATCTGTGTAATCTGAGGGAAATATGTCTCTCTAATATGATCATACATTGGGCAGGAGGTTAGGAAGTGCAGCTCAGTTTCCACCTCATTTTGTGGGCAGTGAGCACATAGCCTGTCTTCTCTTGAGATCCTTGTCTGCCTACGGCGGCCTTTCTCAATAGCAAGGCTATGCTCAAGGAGTCTGTACATAGTCAAAGCTTTCCTTAAGTTTGGGTCAGTCACAGTGGTCAGGTATTCTGCCACTGTGTACTCTCTCTTTATCTCTCTCTCTCTTTTTACTGCCCTCTTTATGGTCCTTCTGTGGCTCAGTTGGTAGAGCATGGCGCTTGTAACGCCAGGGTAGTGGGTTCGATTCCCGGGACCACCCATACGTAAAATGTATGCACACATGACTGTAAGTCGCTTTGGATAAAAGCGTCAGCTAAATGGCATATATTATTATTATTATTATTATTATATTATTTATCTCTCTCTCTCTCTTTCTCTCTCTCTTTCTCTCTCTCTCTTTATCTCTCTCTCTCTTTATCTCTCTCCTTATCTCTCTCTCTGGGGTGAGCAGCGCTCTGCCCTCCCTTCATTATTAATGAGAGGACGTTTTGCTCAGTGTGTTTGTGTGCTTGGACACTAGTGTGGGCGTGTGTGTTTTGCAGATGACTGCGAGCCGGCCGGCTGAGTAGAGGAACGGGAGCCGCCCCCTCTGCCACCTGCAGCCATGAATGGTAAGACCACGGCTTCATTACTCTGTGTGTGTGTCTGTGTGTGTGTGTCTGTGTGTGTCTGTGTGTGTCTGTGTGTGTCTGTCTGTGTGTGTGTGTCTGTCTGTGTGTGTGTGTGTGTGTGTGTGTGTGTGTGTGTGTGTGTGTCTGTCTGTCTGTGTGTCTGTGTGTCTGTGTGTGTGTGTGTGTGTTCGGTCATTTTCCCGCTCTCCCTCAATGGCACATTCAGCTGTATTATAATTATGAGTCTCTACCCTCCAGACTGTCCTCGCTGCAGGAGCAGGTTATAGTTCACTGTGCTGTTCACTGCAGCACCACTCTGTCTCTCACTATCCAGCTCCTGTATCTGTTCTACTGCTGTATCTACTGTACCTGGGTCTGTTCTACTGCTGTATCTACTGTACCTGAGTCTGTTCTACTGCTGTATCTACTGTACCTGAGTCTGTTCTACTGCTGTATCTACTGTCTACTGTACCTGAGTCTGTTCTACTGCTGTATCTACTGTACCTGAGTCTGTTCTACTGCTGTATCTACTGTACCTGAGTCTGTTCTACTGCTGTGTCTACTGTACCTGAGTCTGTTCTACTGCTGTATCTACTGTCTACTGTACCTGAGTCTGTTCTACTGCTGTATCTACTGTACCTGAGTCTGTTCTACTGCTGTATCTACTGTACCTGAGTCTGTTCTACTGCTGTATCTACTGTCTACTGTACCTGAGTCTGTTCTACTGCTGTATCTACTGTACCTGAGTCTGTTCTACTGCTGTATCTACTGTACCTGATACTGTTCTACTGCTGTATCTACTGTCTACTGTACCTGCGTCTGTTCTACTGCTGTATCTACTGTCTACTGTACCTGAATCAGTTCTACTGCTGTATCTACTGTCTACTGTACCTGAATCAGTTCTACTGCTGTATCTACTGTCTACTGTACCTGAGTCTGTTCTACTGCTGTATCTACTGTACCTGAGTCTGTTCTACTGCTGTGTCTACTGTACCTGAGTCTGTTCTACTGCTGTATCTACTGTCTACTGTACCTGAGTCTGTTCTACTGCTGTATCTGCTGTACCTGAGTCTGTTCTACTGCTGTATCTACTGTACCTGAGTCTGTTCTACTGCTGTATCTACTGTCTACTGTACCTGAGTCTGTTCTACTGCTGTATCTACTGTCTACTGTACCTGAATCAGTTCTACTGCTGTATCTACTGTCTACTGTACCTGAATCAGTTCTACTGCTGTATCTACTGTCTACTGTACCTGAGTCTGTTCTACTGCTGTATCTACTGTACCTGAGTCTGTTCTACTGCTGTATCTACTGTCTACTGTACCTGAGTCTGTTCTACTGCTGTATCTACTGTACCTGAGTCTGTTCTACTGCTGTATCTACTGTACCTGAGTCTGTTCTACTGCTGTGTCTACTGTACCTGAGTC
Organism: Oncorhynchus keta; assembly: GCF_023373465.1. Taxonomy (NCBI): domain Eukaryota; kingdom Metazoa; phylum Chordata; class Actinopteri; order Salmoniformes; family Salmonidae; genus Oncorhynchus; species Oncorhynchus keta. Next base: position 11,729,003 of record NC_068455.1, on the reverse strand, counting down.
TGTTCTACTGCTGTATCTAATGTCTACTCTACCTGAGTCTGTTCTACTGCTGTATCTACTGTACCTGAGTCTGTTCTACTGCTGTATCTACTGTACCTGAGTCTGTTCTACTGCTGTATCTACTGTACCTGAGTCTGTTCTACTGCTGTGTCTACTGTACCTGAGTCTGTTCTACTGCTGTATCTAATGTCTACTGTACCTGAGTCTGTTCTACTGCTGTATCTACTGTCTACTGTACCTGAGTCTGTTCTACTGCTGTATCTACTGTACCTGAGTCTGTTCTACTGCTGTATCTACTGTACCTGAGCCTGTTCTACTGCTGTATCTAATGTACCTAAAGTCTGTTCTACTGCTGTATCTACTGTCTACTGTACCTGAGTCTGTTCTACTGCTGTATCTAATGTCTACTGTACCTGAGTCTGTTCTACTGCTGTACCTGAGTCTGTTCTACTGCTGTGTCTACTGTACCTGAGTCTGTTCTACTGCTGTATCTACTGTCTACTGTACCTGAGTCTGTTCTACTGCTGTATCTGCTGTACCTGAGTCTGTTCTACTGCTGTATCTACTGTACCTGAGTCTGTTCTACTGCTGTATCTACTGTCTACTGTACCTGAGTCTGTTCTACTGCTGTGTCTACTGTATCTGAGTCTGTTCTACTGCTGTATCTACTGTACCTGAGTCTGTTCTACTGCTGTATCTACTGTACCTGAGTCTGTTCTACTGCTGTATCTAATGTACCTGAGTCTGTTCTACTGCTGTATCTACTGTCTACTGTACCTGAGTCTGTTCTACTGCTGTATCTAATGTCTACTGTACCTGAGTCTGTTCTACTGCTGTATCTACTGTACCTGAGTCTGTTCTACTGCTGTGTCTACTGTACCTGAGTCTGTTCTACTGCTGTATCTACTGTCTACTGTACCTGAGTCTGTTCTACTGCTGTATCTGCTGTACCTGAGTCTGTTCTACTGCTGTATCTACTGTACCTGAGTCTGTTCTACTGCTGTATCTACTGTCTACTGTACCTGAGTCTGTTCTACTGCTGTGTCTACTGTATCTGAGTCTGTTCTACTGCTGTATCTACTGTACCTGAGTCTGTTCTACTGCTGTATCTACTGTACCTGAGTCTGTTCTACTGCTGTATCTACTGTACCTGAGTCTGTTCTACTGCTGTATCTACTGTACCTGAGTCGTTCCCTCCCTGATACTGTTATGTTGTATCTAACTGTTCTACTGCTGTCCCTCCTCTGATGCTTTTCTGTTGTATCTAACTCTACGATGATGGCCTGACAGACTGTACCTGAGGCCTGACAGACGTGTAGGCCTGACAGACGTTCTACTGCTGTATATATATATATGCCATTTAGCAGACGCTTTTATCCAAAGCGACTTACAGTCATGTGTGCATACATTCTACGTATGGTTCTACTGCTGGTCCCCTGAATCGAACCCACTATCCTGGCGTCTACTGTCTAGCTGTACCATGCTCTACCAACTGTGCTACAGAAGGACCTGTAGGCCTGATAGACTGCTGTAGGCCTGATAGACTGCTGTAGGCCTGACAGACGCTGTATCTAGGCCTGACAGACGTGTAGGCCATGACAGATGTGTCCTGTATCTAGACGTACCTAGGCCTGACAGACTGTAGGCCTTGACGTACCTGGAGGCCTGACCAGTCTGACGCTGTATCTAGGCCTGAGTCAGACGTGCAGGCCTGACAGACGCTGTATCTAGGCCTGATAGACGTGTAGGCCTGACAGACGTGTAGGCCTGACAGACGTGTAGGCCTGAGTCAGACGTGTAGGCCTGACAGACGTGTAGGCCTGACAGACGTCTGCAGGCCTGACAGTCTGTTCTAGGCCTGACAGACGTCTGCAGGCCTGACAGACGTGTAGGCCTGACAGACGTGTAGGCCTGACATACGTGTAGGCCTGACAGACGTGCAGGCCTGACAGACGTTCTAGGCCTGACAGACGTGTAGGCCTGACAGACGTGCAGGCCTGACAGACTGTACCTGAGGCCTGACAGATAGTTTGACACCCTCTCTCCGTCTCCATTGTAGGTGACCTCAGTGTGTGGGCTATCTCTCCAGAAGAGAGGAACAAACATGATAAACAGTTTGACACCCTCTCTCCGTCTCCAGGTGACCTCAGTGTCTGGGCTATCTCTCCAGAAGAGAGGAACAAACATGATAAACAGTTTGACACCCTGTTCTCTCCGTCTCCAGGTGACCTCAGTGTGTGGGCTATCTCTCCAGAAGAGAGGAACAAACATGATAAACAGTTTGACAGTCTGTTCCCTGTATCTCTCCGTCTCCAGGTGACCTCACTGTGTGTGGGCTATCTCTCCAGAAGAGAGGAACAAACATGATAAACAGTTTGACACCCTGTTCTCTCCGTCTCCAGGTGACCTCAGTGTGTGGGTACCTATCTCTCCAGAAGAGAGGAACAAACATGATAAACAGTTTGACACCCTCTCTCCGTCTCCAGGTGACCTCAGTGTGTGGGCTATCTCTCCAGAAGAGAGGAACAAACATGATAAACAGTTTGACACCCTCTCTCCGTCTCCAGGTGACCTCAGTGTCCCTGTGGGCTATCTCTCCAGAAGAGAGGAAGAAACATGATAAACAGTTTGACACCCTCTCTCCGTCTCCAGGTGACCTCAGTGTGTGGGCTATCTCTCCAGAAGAGAGGAAGAAACATGATAAACAGTTTGACACCCTCTCTCCGTCTCCAGGTGACCTCAGTGTGTGGGCTATCTCTCCAGAAGAGAGGAACAAACATGATAAACAGTTTGACACCCTCTCTCCGTCTCCAGGTGACCTCAGTGTGTGGGCCTATCTCTCCAGAAGAGAGGAAGAAACATGATAAACAGTTTGACACCCTCTCTCCGTCTCCAGGTGACCTCAGTGTGTGGGCTATCTCTCCAGAAGAGAGGAACAAACATGATAAACAGTTTGACACCCTCTCTCCGTCTCCAGGTGACCTCAGTGTGTGGGCTATCTCTCCAGAAGAGAGGAAGAAACATGATAAACAGTTTGACACCCTCTCTCCGTCTCCAGGTGACCTCAGTGTGTGGGCTATCTCTCCAGAAGAGAGGAACAAACATGATAAACAGTTTGACACCCTCTCTCCGTCTCCAGGTGACCTCAGTGTGTGGGCTATCTCTCCAGAAGAGAGGAAGAAACATGATAAACAGTTTGACACCCTCTCTCCGTCTCCAGGTGACCTCAGTGTGTGGGCTATCTCTCCAGAAGAGAGGAAGAAACATGATAAACAGTTTGACACCCTCTCTCCGTCTCCAGGTGACCTCAGTGTGTGGGCTATCTCTCCAGAAGAGAGGAACAAACATGATAAACAGTTTGACACCCTCTCTCCGTCTCCAGGTGACCTCAGTGTGTGGGCTATCTCTCCAGAAGAGAGGAAGAAACATGATAAACAGTTTGACACCCTCTCTCCGTCTCCAGGTGACCTCAGTGTGTGGGCTATCTCTCCAGAAGAGAGGAACAAACATGATAAACAGTTTGACACCCTCTCTCCGTCTCCAGGTGACCTCAGTGTGTGGGCTATCTCTCCAGAAGAGAGGAAGAAACATGATAAACAGTTTGACACCCTCTCTCCGTCTCCAGGTGACCTCAGTGTGTGGGCTATCTCTCCAGAAGAGAGGAACAAACATGATAAACAGTTTGACACCCTCTCTCCGTCTCCAGGTGACCTCAGTGTGTGGGCTATCTCTCCAGAAGAGAGGAACAAACATGATAAACAGTTTGACACCCTCTCTCCGTCTCCAGGTGACCTCAGTGTGTGGGCTATCTCTCCAGAAGAGAGGAAGAAACATGATAAACAGTTTGACACCCTCTCTCCCACCATGGGCTACATCTCAGGTACCAAGACACCGCATGCGTCCACACCAACATTTTACTACGTTTTCTCCCCATCTCTCCATACTGTGATGTCTTTTCTGTTGTCTCTCTCTCGTTCTCTCTTTCTCGTTCTCTCTCTCTCGGTCTCTCTCTCTTGCTCTCTCTCGTTTGCTCTCTCTTTCTCTCTCTTGTTCTCGCTCTTTCTCTTTCTCTCTCTTGTTCTCGCTCTTTCTCTTTCTCTCTCTTGCTCTCTCTCTCTTGCTCTTCTCTCTTGCTCTCTTGCTCTCTCTCTCTCTCTCTTGCTCTCTCTCTCTCTCTCTCTCTCTCTCTCTCTCTCTCTCTCTCTCCCTCTCTCTTGTTCTCTCTCTCCAGGGGAGCGGGCCAGGAAGTTCTTCTTGCAGTCGGGTCTTCCCTCCTCGGTTCTTGCAGAGATATGGTACAGACAGACAGACAGACAGACAGACAGACAGACAGACAGACAGACAGACAGACAGACAGACAGACAGACAGACAGACAGACAGAGGAATTTCCAGGTGACTAAAGGAGAGCAGTCGTTGATAAGGTCATTTTAAAAGATTTTACAAGTTGCTCAACAGAGAATTATAATATTATTAACCTTAATCCTTAACAGTCTAAGCTGGATGGAGGGGGGTTATTTAGCTATTTGATTTTGATGAAACATTTGATTTGATTTATTAGGATCTCCATTAGCCAATGGCGACAGCTAGTCTTACTGTGGTCCGACATTACAGACAAAACCATTGAATTTGGCCTTACTGCTATTAGCACATAGAAATGCATTGGATACCAGATTCATACATGGAAAAACAGATGGTCAAAAATATATCAGAGAATAAAGTTTCATTTAAAGTTTCTGTCCTGTATCTGAGAGATATAAGAAAGACCAGGGTTGTTATTATTATTATTATCATTTGTTTATTTAATTTATTTTGGCGATAAACTACTTCCATATCCAGTCTCTTCAGAAAGTATTCACACCCCTGGACTTTACATTTAGTTACTTCCTGAATATAGAATGGATTACATTGTCACTGGCCAGTAATAGATTACATTGTCATCGCCAGCCAGTAATAGATTACATTGTCACCATTGTCACTGGCCAGTAATAGATTACATTGTCACTGGCCAGTAATAGATTACATTGTCACCGACCAGTAATAGATTACATTGTCACCGGCCAGTAATATATTACATTGTCACTGGCCAGTAATAGATTACATTGTCACACACAATACCCAATACTGTCAAAGTGGAATTATGTTTTTCAACACTTTTACAAATTAATACAAAATGAAAAGCTAAAATGTCTTGAGTCAACAGTTATTCAATCCCTTTGTTATTGCCTAAATAAGTGAATGGGTAAAATGTGCTTAACAAGTCACTGTGTGTGCAGTAATAGTGTTTAGCATGATTTTTGAATGACTACCTCATCTCGGTACTCCACACATCTGTAGGGTCCCTCAGTCGAGCAGTGAATTTCAAACACAGATTCAACTACAAAGACCAGGGAGGTTTTCCATTGCCTCACAAAGAAGGGCACCTATTGGTAGATACAGATATTTTTTAAAGCAGACATTGAATATCCCTTTGAGCATAGTGACATTATTAATTACACTTTGGATGATGTATCAATACACCCAGTCACTACAAAGATACAGGCGTCCTTCCTAACTTAGTTTCCGGAGAGGAAGGAAACCGCTCAGGGATTTCACCATGAGGCCAATGGTGACTTTAAAACAGTTAGAGTTTAATGGCTGTGATAGGAGAAAACTGAGGATGGATCAACAACATTGTAGTCACTCCACAATACTAACCTAAATGACAGTGAAAAGAATGGAAACCTGTACACAATAAAAATATTCAAAAACATACATCCTGTTTGCAACAATGCACTAAAGTAATACTGCAAAAATGTGGCAAAGAAACTACCTTTTATCCTGAATACAAAGTGTTAGGTTTGGGGAAAATCCAATACAACAACACATTACTGAGTACAACTCTCCATATTTTCAAGCATAGACATGGCTGCATCATGTTATGGGTATGCTTGTCATTATTAAGGACGGGAGTTTTTCAGGATAAAAAGAAACAGAATGGAGCTAAGCACTGGCAAAATCAGTCGGCTTTCCACCAGACACTGGGAGAAGAATTCACCTTTCAGCAGGATAATAACCTAAAACACAAGGCCAAATATACACTGGATTTTCTTACCAAGATGACAGTGAAGAAGAGTCCTGTAAACGCCAGCTGAGAGGCACTTAGGAAGTCCGCTACTGAATCACACACCGTCACAGAATACAGTAATAGTCCTCAGCCCTTGCGCCTCCAGTCAAACACTATAAACATTTATGAGAACAATCCATAACATTCTACCCGCACCTTGCGTGTGACTGGAACGAATTGCAAAAATCGCTGAAGTTGGAGACTTTTATCTCCCTCACCAACTTCAAACATCAGCTATCTGAGCAGCTAACCGATCGATGCAGCTGTCCATAGTCTATTGGTAAATAGCCCACCCATTTTCACCTACCTCATCCCCATACTGTTTTTATTCATTTACTTTTCTGCTCTTTTGCACACCAATATCTCTACCTGTACATGACCATCTGATCATTTATCACTCCAGTGTTAATCTGCAAAATTGTAATTATTCGCCTACCTCCTCATGCCTTTTGCACACAATGTATATAGACTCCCTTTTTTTCTACTGTGTTTTTGACTTGTTAATTGTTACTCCATGTGTAACTCTGTGTTGTTTACTCCATGTGTAACTCTGTGTTGTCTGTTCAGACTGCTATGCTTTATCTTGACCAGGTCTCAGTTGCAAAAGATAACTTGTTCTCAACTAGCCTACCTGGTTAAATAAAGGTGTTCTCAACTAGCCTACCAGGTTAAATAAAGGTGTTCTCAACTAGCCTACCTGGTTAAATAAAGGTGTTCTCAACTAGCCTACCTGGTTAAATAAAGGTGTTCTCAACTAGCCTACCAGGTTAAATAAAGGTGTTCTCAACTAGCCTACCTGGTTAAATAAATGTGTTCTCAACTAGCCTACCTGGTTAAATAAAGGTGTTCTCAACTAGCCTACCAGGTTAAATAAAGGTGTTCTCAACTAGCCTACCTGGTTAAATAAAGGTGTTCTCAACTAGCCTACCAGGTTAAATAAAGGTGTTCTCAACTAGCCTACCTGGTTAAATAAAGGTGTTCTCAACTAGCCTACCAGGTTAAATAAAGGTGTTCTCAACTAGCCTACCTGGTTAAATAAAGGTGTTCTCAACTAGCCTACCAGGTTAAATAAAGGTGTTCTCAACTAGCCTACCTGGTTAAATAAAGGTGTTCTCAACTAGCCTACCTGGTTAAATAAAGGTGTTCCCAACTAGCCTACCAGGTTAAATAAAGGTGTTCTCAACTAGCCTACCAGGTCAAATAAAGGTGTTCTCAACTAGCCTACCAGGTTAAATAAAGGTGTTCTCAACTAGCCTACCAGGTTAAATAAAGGTGTTCTCAACTAGCCTACCTGGTTAAATAAAGGTGTTCTCAACTAGCCTACCAGGTTAAATAAAGGTGTTCTCAACTAGCCTACCTGGTTAAATAAAGGTGTTCTCAACTAGCCTACCAGGTTAAATAAAGATGTTCTCAACTAGCCTACCTGGTTAAATAAAGGTGTTCTCAACTAGCCTACCTGGTTAAATAAAGGTGTTCTCAACTAGCCTATCTGGTTAAATAAAGGTGTTCTCAACTAGCCTACCAGGTTACCAACTAGCCTAGGTTAAATAAAGGTGTTCTCAACTAGCCTACCTGGTAAATAAAGGTGTTCTCAACTAGCCTACCAGGTTAAATAAAGGTGTTCTCAACTAGCCTACCTGGTTAAATAAAGGTGAAATCAATAAAATAAACTAACACTGGCAGATTGTGCCTACCAGGTTTAAAGAAAGGGTTAAAAAATATAACAAATGCTAAACATTAACTTTATTCACAGGAAAATATAACATGCTAAACACACACAGTACACACACACACACACACACACACACACACACACACACACACACACACACACACACACACACACACACACACACACACACAGACGTGTGCTGGCATTCGATCTTGTGACCAGCTGCTCTCCAGCAACACACAGAGTAAGGAAGTAACACGTAATCAATATGTCTAGATGTTTGGATGGATATATGGATATTCCATAGTAATGACCCTCTCTGACCCCCAGGGCGCTGGCTGACATGGGTAAGGATGGGAAGATGGACAGGTTGGAGTTCTCCATCTCCATGAAGCTCATTAAGCTCAAACTGCAGGGCACGCCCCTTCTCCCAACTTTACCAATCATCATGAAGCAACCGCCAGTGCCCGCCCTTAACCCCTCCTCTACGGACGCCATGTCCGCCTCGCGCCACGGTACTTTAAAACAGACACGCGGACACACATGCGTAGACTTCTCTTCTGTTCTCAGTATGTCTGTAGATGCTTCATCTTAATATTTATTTTGTCTCTTTAATGTTGTGTGTCTCTCCAGGAATGGGTTCCGTGCCAAACCTTTCTATGATGCCTGGAGGCATCGCCATGCTCACCCCTAACCTCTCATCCATGACACCTATTAGCGGCCTCACCCCCATGATCCCAACAGCTACAGGCATGGCCCCCCTGGTTTCCACGTCAACGATGCCCATTCCCTTGCTGCCGTCCATTGGCAGCCCCGCTTTGCCCAACGGCACTATGAGTATTCTACAGCAATTCCCACCAGGGTACATGGGGACAGGTAAGTCTCTGTCTCTGTATGTCTCTCTGTTTCTCTGTATGTCTCGCTCTGTCTCTGTATGTCTCTCTCTGTCTGTCTCTGTATGTCTCTCTCTGTCTGTCTCTGTATGTCTCTGTCTGTCTCTGTATGTCTCTGTATGTCTCTCTCTGTCTGTCTCTGTATGTCTCTCTCTGTCTGTCTCTGTATGTCTCTCTCTGTCTGTCTCTGTATGTCTCTCTCTGTCTGTCTCTGTATGTCTCTCTCTGTCTCTGTATGTCTCTCTCTCTCTGTCTCTGTATGTGTCTCTGTGTCTCTCTTTGTGTCTCTCTCTCTGTCTCTGTATGTGTCTCTCTGTGTCTCTCTCATCAGTGGTTTTCAGCAGGTGTGTTGCAAAACGTTCCCTCATCTTATACACCCGGTTGATTAGATTTGGGAGCACCAGTGTCTCCTAAAGACAGCATCATACATTGAACTCATCTTTTATCCATGTTTCAGGCAGTTGTTACAGTTGTATAATTTATTTTTAAAGTCATTTTGATCATTTATTTCACCTGTGAGAATCGTTAGCACTGATCAGGCTGAGCTGTACCACGGCCTCTGTCACAGAGACGGAGCATGGCTTTAAAACGTAGAATCTCGCTTGTCTCAAACTGTTGAAAAGTAATATAATATTAATATTATAATATTAACAGGGCTGCATTTCTATCTATCTCGTATTCACAGGGTGCTCTTAAAGGGATACACATTCATCATGATGAGTAAGGAACTTATTCACAGGACGCTCTTAAAGGGATACACACATTCATCATGATGAGTAAGGAACTTATTCACAGGACGCTCTTAAAGGGATACACACATTCATCATGATGAGTAAGGAACTTATTCACAGGGCGCTCTTAAAGGGATACACACATTCATCATGATGAGTAAGGAACTTATTCACAGGGCGCTCTTAAAGGGATACACACATTCATCATGATGAGTAAGGAACTTATTCACAGGACGCTCTTAAAGGGATACACACATACATCATGATGAGTAAGGAACTTATTCACAGGGCGCTCTTAAAGGGATACACACATTCATCATGATGAGTTAGGAACTTATTCACAGGACGCTCTTAAAGGGGTACACACATTCATCATGATGAGTAAGGAACTTATTCACAGGACGCTCTTAAAGGGATACACACATTCATCATGATGAGTAAGGAACTTATTCACAGGGCGCTCTTAAAGGGATACACACATTCATCATGATGAGTAAGGAACTTATTCACAGGGCGCTCTTAAAGGGATACACACATTCATCATGATGAGTAAGGAACTTATTCACAGGGCGCTCTTAAAGGGATACACACATTCATCATGATGAGTAAGGAACTTATTCACAGGACGCTCTTAAAGGGATACACACATACATCATGATGAGTAAGGAACTATGAAAATAATGAGTTTATTAAAAATTTGTAATTTTTTTATTATGGATCAGGGTCGTTAGGAAAAAATAGGTGTGCAGCACTGGTCTTTCTTTCATCAAGGTGTGTCCCGGTTCAATAAAGGTTGGGAACCAGTGCTCTATATTTCATTAATACTGTTAGCTCCAATGGCAATACCTTAACAAGGCCCGGCGAGCAGTCTGTCTAGAAAGGAAATGAGAGGAAGTGCTGTGTCACCAGGCTCTACTGAGTGGATATCATGCTGTATTTGTAATGAAACCATACAATGTTAATATAAATGGCCTTCATAAGGAACTCAATCAACGTGTGTGTCCAGGCATGTCTCTCTCTGCACCGTACGTATCCTCTCCTCTGGGTCCCTCTGCACCGTACGTATCCTCTCATCTGGGTCCCTCTGCACCGTACGTATCCTCTCCTCTGGGTCTCTCTGCACCGTACGTATCCTCTCCTCTGGGTCTCTCTGCACAGTACGTATCCTCTCCTCTGGGTCTCTCTGCACCGTACATATCCTCTCCTCTGGGTCTCTCTGCACAGTACGTATCCTCTCCTCTGGGTCCCTCTGCACCGTACGTATCCTCTCCTCTGGGTCTCTCTGCCATACGTATCCTCTCCTCTGGGTCTCTGCACCGCACGTATCCTCTCCTCTGGGTCTCTCTGCACCGTACGTATCCTCTCCTCTGGGTCCCTCTGCACAGTACGTATCCTCTCCTCTGGGTCCCTCTGCACCATACGTATCCTCTCCTCTGGGTCCTCTGCACCGTACGTATCCTCTCCTCTGGGTCTCTCTGCACAGTACGTATCCTCTCCTCTGGGTCCCTCTGCACCATACGTATCCTCTCCTCTGGGTCTCTCTGCACCGTACGTATCCTCTCCTCTGGGTCTCTGCACCGTACGTATCCTCTCCTCTGGGTCCCTCTGCACAGTACGTATCCTCTCCTCTGGGTCCTCTGCACAGTACGTATCCTCTCCTCTGGGTCCCTCTGCACAGTACGTATCCTCTCCTCTGGGTCTCTCTGCACCGTACGTATCCTCTCCTCTGGGTCCCTCTGCACCACGTATCCTCTCCTCTGGGTCTCTCTGCACCGTACGTATCCTCTCCTCTGGGTCTCTCTGCACCGTACGTATCCTCTCCTCTGGGTCCCTCTGCACCGTACGTATCCTCTCCTCTGGGTCTCTCTGCACCGTACGTATCCTCTCCTCTGGGTCTCTCTGCACCGTACGTATCCTCTCCTCTGGGTCTCTCTGCACAGTACGTATCCTCTCCTCTGGGTCCCTCTGCACCGTACGTATCCTCTCCTCTGGGTCCCTCTGCACCGTACGTATCCTCTCCTCTGGGTCCCTCTGCACAGTACGTATCCTCTCCTCTGGGTCTCTCTGCACCGTACGTATCCTCTCCTCTGGGTCTCTCTGCACCGTACGTATCCTCTCCTCTGGGTCTCTGCACCAGTGTATCCTCTCCTCTGGGTCCCTCTGCACAGTACGTATCCTCTCCTCTGGGTCTCTCTGCACAGTACGTATCCTCTCCTCTGGGTCTCTCTGCACCGTACGTATCCTCTCCTCTGGGTCTCTCTGCACAGTACGTATCCTCTCCTCTGGGTCTCTCTGCACCGTACGTATCCTCTCCTCTGGGTCCCTCTGCACAGTACGTATCCTCTCCTCTGGGTCTCTCTGCACCGTACGTATCCTCTCCTCTGGGTCTCTCTGCACAGTATGTATCCTCTCCTCTGGGTCCCTCTGCACAGTACGTATCCTCTCCTCTGGGTCTCTCTGCACAGTACGTATCCTCTCCTCTGGGTCTCTCTGCACCGTACGTATCCTCTCCTCTGGGTCTCTCTGCACAGTACGTATCCTCTCCTCTGGGTCTCTCTGCACCGTACGTATCCTCTCCTCTGGGTCTCTGCACCGTACGTATCCTCTCCTCTGGGTCCCTCTGCACCGTACGTATCCTCTCCTCTGGGTCTCTCTGCACCGTACGTATCCTCTCCTCTGGGTCTCTCTGCACCGTACGTATCCTCTCCTCTGGGTCTCTCTGCACCGTACGTATCCTCTCCTCTGGGTCTCTCTGCACAGTACGTATCCTCTCCTCTGGGTCTCTCTGCACCGTACGTATCCTCTCCTCTGGGTCTCTCTGCACAGTACGTATCCTCTCCTCTGGGTCTCTCTGCACAGTACGTATCCTCTCCTCTGGGTCTCTCTGCACAGTACGTATCCTCTCCTCTGGGTCTCTCTGCACCGTACGTATCCTCTCCTCTGGGTCTGTCTGCACCGACGTATCCTCTCCTCTGGGTCTCTCTGCACCGTACGTATCCTCTCCTCTGGGTCTCTCTGCACAGTACGTATCCTCTCCTCTGGGTCCCTCTGCACCACGTATCCTCTCCTCTGGGTCCCTCTGCACCGTACGTATCCCTCTCCTCTGGGTCTCTCTGCACAGTACGTATCCTCTCCTCTGGGTCCCTCTGCACCGTACGTATCCTCTCCTCTGGGTCTCTCTGCACCGTACGTATCCTCTCCTCTGGGTCTCTGCACCGTACGTATCCTCTCCTTTGGGTCCCTCTGCACAGTACGTATCCTCTCCTCTGGGTCCCTCTGCACAGTACGTATCCTCTCCTCTGGGTCCCTCTGCACAGTACGTATCCTCTCCTCTGGGTCTCTCTGCACCGTACGTATCCTCTCCTCTGGGTCCCTCTGCACCGTACGTATCATCTCCTCTGGGTCTCTCTGCACCGTATGTATCCTCTCCCTGGGTCTCTGCACCGTACGTATCCTCTCCTCTGAGTCCCTCTGCACCGTACGTATCCTCTCCTCTGGGTCTCTCTGCACCGTACGTATCCTCTCCTCTGGGTCTCTCTGCACCGTACGTATCCTCTCCTCTGGGTCTGTCTGCACACACGTATCCTCTCCTCTGGGTCTCTGCACCGTACGTATCCTCTCCTCTGGGTCTCTCTGCACCGTACGTATCCTCTCCTCTGGGTCTCTGCACCGTACGTATCCTCTCCTCTGGGTCCCTCTGCACAGTACGTATCCTCTCCTCTGGGTCCCTCTGCACAGTACGTATCCTCTCCTCTGGGTCTCTCTGCACCGACGTATCCTCTCCTCTGGGTCTCTCTGCACATACGTATCCTCTCCTCTGGGTCTCTCTGCACCGTACGTATCCTCTCCTCTGGGTCCCTCTGCACAGTACGTATCCTCTCCTCTGGGTCTCTCTGCACCGTACGTATCCTCTCCTCTGGGTCCCTCTGCACAGTACGTATCCTCTCCTCTGGGTCCCTCTGCACAGTACGTATCCTCTCCTCTGGGTCTCTCTGCACCGTACGTATCCTCTCCTCTGGGTCTCTCTGCACAGTACGTATCCTCTCCTCTGGGTCTCTCTGCACAGTACGTATCCTCTCCTCTGGGTCTCTCTGCACAGTACGTATCCTCTCCTCTGGGTCCCTCTGCACAGTACGTATCCTCTCCTCTGGGTCCCTCTGCACAGTACGTATCCTCTCCTCTGGGTCCCTCTGCACAGTACGTATCCTCTCCTCTGGGTCTCTCTGCACAGTACGTATCCTCTCCTCTGGGTCCCTCTGCACAGTACGTATCCTCTCCTCTGCGTCTCTCTGCACCGTACGTATCCTCTCCTCTGGGTCCCTCTGCACTACGTATCCTCTCCTCTGGGTCTCTCTGCACCGTCGTATCCTCTCCCCTGGGTCTCTCTGCACCGTACGTATCCTCTCCTCTGGGTCCCTCTGCACCGTACGTATCCTCTCCTCTGGGTCTCTCTGCACAGTACGTATCCTCTCCTCTGGGTCTCTCTGCACAGTACGTATCCTCTCCTCTGGGTCTCTCTGCACCGTACGTATCCTCTCCTCTGGGTCCCTCTGCACAGTACGTATCCTCTCCTCTGGGTCTCTCTGCACAGTACGTATCCTCTCCTCTGGGTCTCTCTGCACCGTACGTATCCTCTCCTCTGGGTCTCTCTGCACCGTACGTATCCTCTCCTCTGGGTCTCTCTGCACCGTACGTATCCTCTCCTCTGGGTCTCTCTGCACCGTACGTATCCTCTCCTCTGGGTCTCTCTGCACCGTACGTATCCTCTCCTCTGGGTCTCTCTGCACCGTACGTATCCTCTCCTCTGGGTCTCTCTGCACAGTACGTATCCTCTCCTCTGGGTCCCTCTGCACCGTACTATCCTCTCCTCTGGGTCTCTCTGCACCGTACGTATCCTCTCCTCTGGGTCTCTGCACCGTACGTATCCTCTCCTCTGGGTCCCTCTGCACAGTACGTATCCTCTCCTCTGGGTCCCTCTGCACAGTACGTATCCTCTCCTCTGGGTCCTCTGCACAGTACGTATCCTCTCCCTCTGGGTCTCTGCACCGTACGTATCCTCTCCTCTGGGTCCCTCTGCACTGTACGTATCCTCTCCTCTGGGTCTCTCTGCACCGTACGTATCCTCTCCTCTGGGTCTCTCTGCACCGTACGTATCCTCTCCTCTGGGTCCCTCTGCACCGTACGTATCCTCTCCTCTGGGTCTCTCTGCACCGTACGTATCCTCTCCTCTGGGTCTCTCTGCACCGTACGTATCCTCTCCTCTGGGTCTCTCTGCACCGTACGTATCCTCTCCTCTGGGTCTCTCTGCACAGTACGTATCCTCTCCTCTGGGTCCCTCTGCACCGTACGTATCCTCTCCTCTGGGTCCCTCTGCACCGTACGTATCCTCTCCTCTGGGTCTCTCTGCACCGTACGTATCCTCTCCTCTGGGTCCCTCTGCACCGTACGTATCCTCTCCTCTGGGTCTCTCTGCACCGCACGTATCCTCTCCTCTGGGTCTCTGCACCGTACGTATCCTCTCCTCTGGGTCCCTCTGCACAGTACGTATCCTCTCCTCTGGGTCCCTCTGCACAGTACGTATCCTCTCCTCTGGGTCTCTCTGCACCGTACGTATCCTCTCCTCTGGGTCTCTCTGCACAGTACGTATCCTCTCCTCTGGGTCTCTCTGCACCGTACGTATCCTCTCCTCTGGGTCCCTCTGCACAGTACGTATCCTCTCCTCTGGGTCTCTCTGCACCGTACGTATCCTCCCCTCTGGGTCTCTCTGCACAGTATGTATCCTCTCCTCTGGGTCCCTCTGCACAGTACGTATCCTCTCCTCTGGGTCTCTCTGCACAGTACGTATCCTCTCCTCTGGGTCTCTCTGCACCGTACGTATCCTCTCCTCTGGGTCTCTCTGCACAGTACGTATCCTCTCCTCTGGGTCTCTCTGCACAGTACGTATCCTCTCCTCTGGGTCCCTCTGCACAGTACGTATCCTCTCCTCTGGGTCCCTCTGCACAGTACGTATCCTCTCCTCTGGGTCCCTCTGCACAGTACGTATCCTCTCCTCTGGGTCTCTCCGCACAGTACGTATCCTCTCCTCTGGGTCCCTCCGCACAGTACGTATCCTCTCCTCTGGGTCCCTCTGCACAGTACGTATCCTCTCCTCTGGGTCTCTCTGCACCGTACGTATCCCTCCTCTGGGTCTCTCTGCACCGTACGTATCCCTCTCCTCTGGGTCTCTCTGCACCGTACGTATCCTCTCCTCTGGGTCTCTCTGCACCGTACGTATCCTCTCCTCTGGGTCTCTCTGCACCGTACGTATCCTCTCCTCTGGGTCTCTGCACCGTACGTATCCTCTCCTCTGGGTCCCTCTGCACAGTACGTATCCTCTCCTCTGGGTCTCTCTGCACCGTACGTATCCTCTCCTCTGGGTCTCTCTGCACAGTATGTATCCTCTCCTCTGGGTCCCTCTGCACAGTACGTATCCTCTCCTCTGGGTCTCTCTGCACAGTACGTATCCTCTCCTCTGGGTCTCTCTGCACAGTACGTATCCTCTCCTCTGGGTCTCTCTGCACCGTACGTATCCTCTCCTCTGGGTCTCTCTGCACAGTACGTATCCTCTCCTCTGGGTCCCTCTGCACAGTACGTATCCTCTCCTCTGCGTCTCTCTGCACCGTACGTATCCTCTCCTCTGGGTCCCTCTGCACAGTACGTATCCTCTCCTCTGGGTCTCTCTGCACAGTACGTATCCTCTCCTCTGGGTCTCTCTGCACCGTACGTATCCTCTCCTCTGGGTCTCTCTGCACCGTACGTATCCTCTCCTCTGGGTCTCTCTGCACCGTATGTATTCTTTCCTCTGGGTCTCTCTCCTGGGATCAACAAAGCTACATCACTGTTTGACTCAAGCAGGTAACACAGCCACACACACACAGCTAAACACACAGCCGCACGCACACACACACACACACACACACACACACACACACACACACACACACACACACACACACACACACACACACACACACACACACACACACACACACACACACACACACACACACACACACACACACACACACACACACACACACACACACACTCAAAATAGAATCAGACTCTGATCTCTACTCATTTAGATGCCAATGGACTATTTCTATAACTCCATTATATGATCCCTTTCTCCTCTACCTCCATCCCCTCTACCTCCATCCCTTTCTCCCTCTACCTCCATCCCTTTCTCCCTCTACCTCCATCTCCCTCTACCTCCATCCCTTTCTCCCTCTCCCTCCATCTCTCTACCTCCATCCCTTTCTCCCTCTACCTCCATCCCCCTCTACCTCCATCCCCCTCTACCTCCATCCCCTCTTCCTCCCCCATCTCTCTCTACCTCTGTCTCCTCTCCCTCCATCTCTCTCTACCTCTGTCCCCTCTCCCTCCATCCCCTCTACCTCTGTCTCCTCTACCTCCATCCCCTCTACCTCCCCATCTCTCTCTACCTCTGTCTCCTCTCCCTCCATCTCTCTCTACCTCTGTCCCCTCTCCCTCCATCCCCTCTACCTCCATCCCCCTCTACCTCCATCCCTTTCTCTCTCTACCTCTATCCCTCTACCTCCATCCCTTTCTATCTACCTCTGTCCCCTCTCCCTCCATCTCTCTACCTCCATCCCTTTCTCTCTCTACCTCCATCCCTTCTCTATCTACCTCTGTCCCCTCTCCTCCATCTCTCTACCTCCATCCCTTTCTCTCTCTACCTCCATCCCCTCTACCTCCATCCCCTCTACCTCCATCTATCTCTACCTCCATCCCTTTCTCTCTCTACCTCCATCCCCCTCTCCCTCCATCTCTCTCTACCTCCATCCCTTTCTCTCTCTATCTCCATCCCCCTCTACCTCCATCTCTCTCTACCTCTGTCCCCTCTCCCTCCATCCCTCTCTACCTCCATCCCTTTCTCTCTCTACCTCATCCCCCTCTACCTCCATCCACTTCTCCCTCCATCTCTCTCTACCTCCATCCCTTTCTCTCTCTACCTCCATCCCCCTCTACCTCCATCTCTCTCTACCTCTGTCCCCTCTCCCTCCATCTCTCTCTACCTCCATCCCTTTCTCTCTCTACCTCATCCCCCGCTACCTCTATCCCCCTCTCCCTCCATCTCTCTCTACCTCCATCCCTTTCTCTCTCTACCTCCATCCCTTTCTCTCTCTACCTCCATCCCCTCTCCCTCCATCTCTCTCTACCTCCATCCCTTTCTCTCTCTACCTCCATCCCTTTCTCTCTCTACCTCCATCCCTTTCTCTCTCTACCTCCATCCCCTCTACCTCCAACCCCTCTACCTCCATCCCTCTCATCCCTCCATCCCTCTCTACCTCCACCCCCCTCTACCTCCATCCCTCCCTCTGACCTCATCCCCCAAATACTCTCCAGTTTCTCTCTACCATCATCCCCAGGTGGGTGCTCTGGGAAATGTAGGCAAACAGATGAGTCAGTCAAGGGTCTACCTCATCCCTCTCTCTATAGGTTCTCTCTACCTCATCCCAGTTTATCTCTCCAGGTATAGGTCTGCAGTCTACCTCATCCCTCTCTCCTTCTCTCTCTCCATCCATCCCTCTCTACCTCCATCCTTCTCTACCTCCATCCCTCTCTCTGGTCCCTAGCTCCAACTCGTCCTCTACCACCTCCCTGGCAGGTAGTTCTCCGAAGACCGCTCCCTCTGACTGGGCCGTGCCTCACGCCTCGCGTCTCAAATACAGACAGCAGTTTAACAGCCTGGACAAGCACATGACGGGATACCTCACAGGTGGGTGCTGCTGGGAAATGTAGGCAAACAGATGAGTGGCAGTCCAAGGGTGGCTATAGGTAATGTAGTTTACCTCTGTCAGGTATAGGTAATGCAGTTTATCTCTCAGTCAGGTATAGGTAATGCAGTTTATCTCTCAGCCAGGTATAGGTCATGCAGTTTACCTCACAGACAGGTATAGGTAATGCAGTTTATCTCTCAGTCAGGTATAGGTAATGCAGTTTATCTCTGTCAGGTATAGGTAATGCAGTTTATCTCAGTCAGGTATAGGTAATGTAGTTTACCTCTCAGCCAGGTATAGGTCATGCAGTTTACCTCACAGACAGGTATAGGTCATGCAGTTTACCTCACAGACAGGTATAGGTAATGCAGTTTATCTCTCAGTCAGGTATAGGTAATGCAGTTTATCTCTGTCAGGTATAGGTAATGCAGTTTATCTCAGTCAGGTATAGGTAATGTAGTTTACCTCTCAGCCAGGTATAGGTCATGCAGTTTACCTCACAGACAGGTATAGGTAATGTAGTTTACCTCAGACATGTATAGGTAATGTAGTTTACCTCACAGAAATGTATATGTAATGTAGTTTACCTCACAGACAGGTATATGCAATGCAGTGGACCTCAGACATGTATAGGTAATGTAGTTTACCACACACATGTATAGGTAATGTAGTTTACCACACACATGTATAGGTAATGTAGTTTACCACATACATGTATAGGTAATGTAGTTCGCCACAGACATGTATAGGTAATGTAGTTTACCTCACAGAAATGTGTAGGTAATGTAGTTTACCTCAGACATGTATGGGTAATGTAGTCACAGACAGGTGGGTCACTGGATATTACAGCTATATGAGAGATGGTTGATGTAAATGAAGCCGTTAGCTTGGTGAAGAAAAGGAAGAAACTACAGCAGACTATTGAAGGTACAGTGCAGTCTAAAATGTCATGTGTTTTGATCTACATCCACTGGCCAGTTTATTAGGCACAGTAAGGTACCTAATTGTTACACAGAAATGATTTAGATATTGAGATAAACATGAGATAAATATGGCTGACCTTTTTAAGATGCGCCTTGTGATAGGTTGATAGAATTGCATTCTGGGTCTTTTTTTTTTTTTTTTTTTTTTTTTTACTGTCAAATTCAATCAATCAAGGTTATGCCAAAAGGCGACAAGGGAAGTCATTTATTTCAGTTATGAGAAATGGACTGAGGTTGCTTTGTTCTGTGTGTTTCAGGTCCGCAAGTGAGGAATGCCATGGCAACCACTCTGCTCACTCATACACAGCTGGCCACCATCTGGTGAGTACACCTTCATCATCAACTTGTACCTGTATAAGAACGTTTGACCACAGTAGTGTGTGTGTGTGTGTGTGTGTGTGTGTGTGTGTGTGTGTGTGTGTGTGTGTGTGTGTGTGTGTGTGTGTGTGTGTGTGTGTGTGTGTGTGTGTGTGTGTGTGTGTGTGTGTGTGTGTGTGTGTGTGTGTGTGTGTCAGGTCCCTGGCTGATGTAGATAAGGATGGGACGCTAAGAGGAGAGGAGTTTATTCTGGCCATGCATCTAGTGGACGTGGCCAAGACCGGACGACCCTTACCACACACACTACCGACAGATCTAATTCCACCATCAGAGAGGTACACACACACACACACACACTACCAACAGATCTACTACCACCATCAGATATACACTCACTCACACTCACTGTTTCTTGTAGGGGTTCTGTGAATGGAACCAGTTTGTCTCTCTATGCTGGCATCACAGAAGAACTGGAGGCTGAGCCACCACAGAAAACCAAAAACAACCGTACGTACACACTCACACATTCACACAGTCTCACTCACACACTCTCATACTCTCACTTACACTCTCTGTCTGTCTCTGTCTCTTGCGTCTCTCTCTCTCTCTCTGTCTGTCTGTCTTTTTCTCTCTCTGTCTCTGTCTCTTTCTTCTTTCTCTATCTGTCTCTTTGTCTGTCTGTCTCTTTCTCTGTCTGTCTGTTTCTTTCTATCTCTCTCTCTCTGTCTGTCATTCTGTCTGTCTGTCTGTCTGTCTGTCTGTCTGTCTGTCTGTCTGTCTCTTTGTCTCTCTGTTTGTCTGTCTGTCTGTCTCTTTCTCTTTGTCTCTCTGTTTGTCGGTCTGTCTGTCTCTTTCTCTCTCTGTTTGTCGGTCTGTCTGTCTCTTTCTCTCTCTGTTTGTCGGTCTGTCTGTCTCTTTTCTCTCTCTCTGTTTGTCGGTCTGTCTGTCTCTTTCTCTCTCTGTTTGTCGGTCTGTCTGTCTGTCTCTCTTTCTCTCTCTCTGTTTGTCGGTCTGTCTGTCTCTTTCTCTCTCTGTTTGTCGGTCTGTCTGTCTCTTTCTCTCTCTGTTTGTCGGTCTGTCTCTTTCTCTTTCTCATTCCCTTTCTCTTGTTCTTTCTCTCTTTCTTTCTTTCTCTCTTTCCCTCTCATTCGTTCTTTCTCTCTTGTTCTCTTTCTCTCTTTCTCTCTCTCATTCCCTCTCTCGTTCTTTCTCTCTCTTGTTCTCTTTCTCTCTTTCTCTTTCTCTCTTTCTCTCTCTCATTCCCTCTCTCGTTCTTTCTCTCTTGTTCTTTCTCTCTCTCTCTTTCTCATTCCCTCTCTCGTTCTTTCTCTCTCTTGTTCTCTTTCTCTTTTTCTATTTCTCTCTCTCATTCCCTCTCTCGTTCTTTCTCTCTTGTTCTCTTTCTCTCTCTTTCTCTCTCTCATTCCCTCTCTCGTTCTTTCTTTCTCTTTCTCTCTTTCATTCCTTTCTCTCTCTTGTTCTCTTTCTTCTTCTCTCTCTCTTCCCTCTCTCGTTCTTTTCTCTCTTTTTCTTTCTCTCTCATTCCCTCTCTTTTTCATTTTTTTCATTCTCTCTCGTTCTTTTCTCTCTTGTTCTCTTTCTCTTTCTCTCTCATTCCCTCTCTCATTCTTTCTCTCTTGTTCTTTCTCTCTCTTGTTCTCTTTCTCTCTCTCTTTCATTCCCTCTCTCGTTCTTTCTCTCTCTTGTTCTCTTTCTCTTTCTCTCTTTCTCTCTCTCATTCCCTCTCTCGTTCTTTCTCTCTCTTGTTCTCTTTCTCTCTTTCTCTCTCTCATTCCCTCTCTCGTTCTTTCTTTTCTCTTTCTCTTTTCATTCCCTCTCTCGTTCTTTCTCTCTCTTGTTCTCTTTCTCTTTCTCTCTTTCTCTCTCTCATTCCCTCTCTCGTTCTTTCTCTCTCTTGTTCTCTTTCTCTTTCTCTCTCATTCCCTCTCTCGTTCTCTCTCTTGTTCTCTTTCTCTTTCTCTCTTTCTCTCTCTCATTCCCTCTCTCGTTCTTTCTCTCTCTTGTTCTCTTTCTTTCTCTTTCTCTCTCATTCCCTCTCTCGTTCTTTCTCTCTCTTGTTCTCTTTCTCTCTTTTCTCTCTCTTTCTCTCTTTCTCTCTCTCTTGTTTCTTTCCTCTCTCATTCTTTATTTCTCTCTTGTTCTTTTCTCTCTTTCTCTTTCTCTCTCTCATTCCCTCTCTCGTTCTTTCTCTCTTGTTCTCTCTTTTTCTCTTTCTCTCTCTTTCTCTCTCTCATTCCCTCTCTCGTTCTTTCTCTCTCTTGTTCTCTTTCTCTCTTTCTCTTTCTCATTCCCTCTCTCGTTCTTTCTCTCTCTTGTTCTCTTTCTCTTTTTCTATTTCTCTCTCTCATTCCCTCTCTCGTTCTTTCTCTCTTGTTCTCTTTCTCTCTTTCTCTCTCTCATTCTTTCTTTCTCTTTCTCTCTTTCATTCCCTCTCTCGTTCTTTCTCTCTGTTGTTCTCTTTCTCTCTTTCTCTCTCTTTCTCATTCCCTCTCTTGTTCTTTCTCTCTCTTTTTCTCTTTCGCTCTCTCATTCCCTCTCTCGTTCTTTCTCTCTCTTGTTCCCTTTCTCTCTCTCACTCTCTCCATCCCTCTCTCTCTTTCACAGTGTCGTTTGAGGATAAGTTCAAGGCCAACCTGGCGCGAGGGAACGTAGAGCTGGAGAAAAGAAGACAGGCTCTGCAGGATGCACAGAGGAGAGAGGATGAGAAACGCCAGCAGAAGGAGAGGGAGGAGCGAGAGAGGAGAGAGAGGGAGGTCAAGGAGCAAGAGGAGAGGATGAGGAAGGAGGAAGAGAGGAGGATGGAGTGGCAGAGGGAGCTGGAGAGACAGAAAGAGGAGGAGAGGCTGAAGGAGATGGAGAGAAAAGAGGTGAAGAGGCGTGTTCTTTCAGGCACTCTAAATGTCACTGGGTGGGTCGAGCCCTGAATGCTGATTGGCTGTCAGCTGTGGTATATCAGACTGTATACCACGGGTATGACAAGACATTTATTTTGACTGCTCTAACGACGTTGGTAACCAGTTTATAACAGCAGTAAGGCACCTCGGGTGTTTGCGTTGTGCCTAAGAACAGTCGTCAGTCGTGGCCATATACCAAACCCTCGCGGTCCTTATTGTTTAAGTATGAGTGAGTCCGTCCGTGTGTGTGTTCCCCAGGCGGCGCAGCGTGAGCTGGAGCTCCAGAGGAAGGAGGAGCTGGAGAGGAGGAGGAGAGGAGAGCTGCAGCGCCAGAAGAGTCGGGAACAGGAAGACGTCAGCCAACTAAAGGCCAGGAAGAGGAGTCTGGAGATGGAGTTAGAGGCTGTGGTGAGACTCACACATATATTTGACATTTGACTCTCTTATCCAGAGCCACTTAGAGAAGCAATTTTCTTGCTCGAGCTCACTTCGACACGTTTTCCCATCAAGTCGGCTCGGAGAATCAGACCAGTTGCTGGCCCAACACCCTTAACCGCTAGGCTACCTGCCTCTCTACACACACGCATGGACAGAGACTATACACACACACACACACTATACACACACATTATACACACACTACACACACTATATATACATTACCCTTCAAAAGTTTTGGGTCACTTAGAAATGTACTTGTTTTTGAAAGCAAAGCACATTTTTTTTGTCCATTTTAAAATAACATCAAATTGATCAGAAATACAGTGTAGAGATTGTTAATGTTGTAAATGACTATTGTAGCTGGAAACAGCAGATTTTTTATGGAATATCTACATAGGCGTACAGAGACCCATTATCAGCAACCATCACTCCTGTGTTCCAATGGCACGTTGTGTTAGATAATCCAAGTTTATCATTTTAAAAGGCTAATTGCTCATTAGAAAACCCTTTTACAATTATGTTAGCACAGCTGAAAACTGTTGTTCTGATTCAAGAAGCAATACAACGGGCCTTATTTAGACTCGTTGAGTATCTGGAGCATCAGCACTTGTGCGTTCGATTACAGGCTCAAAATGGCCAGAAACAAAGACCTTTCTTCTGAAACTCATCAGTCTATTCTTGTTCTGAGAAATGCAGGCTATTTCATGTGAGGAATTGCCAAGAAACTGAAGATCTTGTGTACTACTCTCTTTACAGAACAGCGCAAACTGGTTCTAACCAGAGTAGAAAGAGGAGTGGGAGGCCCTGGTGCACAACTGAGCAAGAGGACAAGTACATTAGAGAGTCTAGTTTGTGAAACAGACGCATCACAAGTCCTGAACTGGCAGCTTCATTAAATAGTACCCACAAAATACCAGTCTCAACATCAACAGTGAAGAGGCGACTCCGGTATGCTGGCCTTCTAGGCAGAGTTTCAAAGAAAAAGCCATATCTCAGACTGGCCAATAAAAATAAAAGATTAAGATGGGCAAAAGAACACAGACACTGGACAGAGGAACTCTGCCTAGAAGTCTGTATGTCTCTCTCTCCCAGCATAACAAACACAGACAGATCTCTGAGCGGCTGTATGTCTCTCTCTCCCAGGGTAACAAACACAGACAGATCTCTGAGCGGCTGTATGTCTCTCTCTCCCAGCGTAACAAACACAGACAGATCTCTGAGCGGCTGTATGTCTCTCTCTCCCAGCGTAACAAACACAGACAGATCTCTGAGCGGCTGTATGTCTCTCTCTCCCAGCGTAACAAACACAGACAGATCTCTGAGCGGCTGTATGTCTCTCTCTCCCAGCGTAACAAACACAGACAGATCTCTGAGCGGCTGTATGTCTCTCTCTCCCAGGGTAACAAACACAGACAGATCTCTGAGCGGCTGTATGGATCTCTCCCAGAGTAACAAACAAGGAAGGTGCAAAGCAGATCTCTGAGCTGAGCTGGCCAAACACAGACAGAGAGCGGCTGTAGTCTCTCTCTCCCACACAAGCCAGACAGGATCTCAACTCCCTGCAGAGACAACAGACAGATCTCTGGTGTGTATCTGTCTCTTGTCTGTCTGTCTGTCTGTCTCTGTCAGCTCTGTCTCTGTCTTGCCCCTCCAGGGTAATGACAGCATCTACTGCTCCTGTGCTTCCCAGGACAAACCAGACAGATCTCTGAGCTGTCTCTCTCTCCCAGCATAACCCAGCTGACTCCAGAACACACAGACAGACTCAGTGACAAAACTGAAGGACATGGCCCTCCCAGCAACAACACAGACAGGTACTGACTGAGACTGGGTAACAAACACAGACAGATTTGGCTGGGATGTGTAGAAGGAAGGTACTAGTGAGTGTATGGATGGGGTGCCAGACAGGATATCAACTCCCTGCAGAGACAACTAGAGGTGTGTATCTGTCTCTGTCTTTGCCTGTCTGTCTGTCTCTGTCGCTCTGTCTCTGTCTTGCCCCTCCTAATGATGCATCTACTGCTCCTGTGCTTCAGGAGAACCAGAGGAAGCTGTCCCAGCTGACTCCAGAACAGCAGAGACTCAGTGACAAACTGAAGGACATGGCCCTCAACAACCTGCCAGGTACTGACTGAGACTGGGGCTAAGTTTGGCTGGGGTGTAGGCTATACTAGGGTGTATGGATGGGGTGTAAGGCTATACTAGGGTGTATAGATGGGGTGTAAGGCTATACTAGGGTGTATGGATGGGGTGTAGGGCTATGCTAGGGTGTATGGGTGGGGTAGAGCGCTATACTAGGGTGTATAGGTGGGGTAGAGGGCTATGCTAGGGTGTATGGGTGGGGTGTAGGCTATACTAGGGTGTATGGGTGGGGTGTACAGTTGGACTGGGGTATATTATAGGGCTATATTAGGCCATGTTCTACATTCAATCAAACATGATTGAATTGGACTTCCATGTTTGAAGACATACAGTGCCCTCAGAAAGTATTCATACCCCTTGACTTATTCCACATTTTGTCGAACCAGCCTGACTTTTTTTCTCTCTCACTCATCTAAACACAATACCCCGTAATGACAAAGTGAAAACATGTTTATAGAAATGTTTGCAAATTTATTGAAATGAAATACCGTATTATATCTAATTGACATAAGTATTTAAATTCTTCAGTCAATACTTTGGCGTCGATTACAGCTTTGAGTCGTCTATCAGCTTCACACGTCTGGATTTGGGGGATTTTCTCAAGCTCTGTTAAGTTAAATGGGGAGCGGCGGTGAACAGCAATCTTCAAGTCTTTCCACAGATTTTCAATGGGATTCAAGTCTGTGCTTTGGCTGGGCCACTCAAGGACTTTAACATTCTTGTTCCGAAGGCATTCCAGTGTTTCTTTGGCTGTATGCTTGGGGTAATTGTCCTGTTGGAATGTAAATCTTCGCCCCCAGTCTATGGTAGTCAAGAATTTGCCTGTATTTGGCTCCATTCATTGTTCCCTCTGTCCTTACCAGTCTCCTTGTCGCTGAAAAGAATCCCCATAACATGATGCTGCCACCACCATGCTTCACAGCAGGGATGATCTGTGCCTGGTTTTCTCCAGACATGGCTCTTTGCATTCAGGCCAACATTTTTTGTCTCATCAGATCACAGAATCTTTTGCCTAATGCTCTGAGTCTTTTTTCCTTTTTTTAAACTCCCAGGCATGCTGTCATGTGCCGCCTTCTCACGATGGGCTTCCGTCTGGCCACTCTCCCATAAAGCCCAGATTGGTGAAGGGCTGGCTGTAGAGACTGTTGTCCTTCTGGCAGATTCTCCCATCGCAGCCAAGGAACTCTGTAGTTCTGTCAGAGTGGTCATTGGGTTCTGGGTCACCTCCCTTACAAACGTCCTTCTTGCCTGGTTGCTCAGTTTGGTTGGACGGCCAGCTCCAGGCACAGTCTGGATAATTCAAATTTCCCAACGATAGAGACAGCTGTGCTCTTGGAATCTTTCAACACTAGAAATAGTTTTTTTTTCACCCTTCCCCAGATATGTGCCTCATCACAATTATATCTCAGGAGTTCTCCGGACAGTTCCTTGGACGATTGCTACATTTGATATTTACAAAGAATGTTTTCACTTTGTCGTTCTAGGGTATTGTGTGTTGACAAAAATGTGGAACAAGTCAAGAAGTGTGAATACTTTCTGACGGCACTGTAGTGAGTGTTACTAAACATTCCCCTCCTGTCACTCGCTGGGTTGTAAACTCGTCTTCCTGCTGTACCCAGTCTCCACCATATCCACTCTCAAACGCAGCACCAGCCAGAAGGATGGAGCCTGTCGGGACCTGAAGCAACAGCTGGATGCTCTGGAGAAAGAGACGGCTGCTAAACTGGCTGACATGGATCATTACCTGAAGGACATACAGGTATGTACAGACCAGTGCAGCTCAGCTGGTTGTCTACGCCAAAGCCTCAGTTCCTTTTAACACTCACTCTAGTTACTCGCTCAAATGTTGTGGTAAAATGTTGAAGTATAACAGTCTACCTGTATTAAAGTGAATATATGACAGGGCTTTCCGACCCTGTTCCTGGAGAGATACCCTCCTGTAGGTTTTAACTCCAACCCTGTTCCTGGAGAGCTACCCTCCTGAAGGTTTTAACTCCGACCCTGTTCCTGGAGAGATACCCTCCTGAAGGTTTTAACTCCGACCCTGTTCCTGGAGAGATACCCTCCTGTAGGTTTTAACTCCGACCCTGTTCCTGGAGAGCTACCCTCCTGAAGGTTTTAACTCCGACCCTGTTCCTGGAGAGATACCCTCCTGAAGGTTTTAACTCCGACCCTGTTCCTGGAGATCTACCCTCCTGAAGGTTTTAACTCCGACCCTGTTCCTGGAGAGATACCCTCCTGAAGGTTTTAACTCCGACCCTGTTCCTGGAGAGCTACCCTCCTGAAGGTTTTAACTCCAACCCTGTTCCTGGAGAGCTACCCTCCTGTAGGTTTTAACTCCAACCCTGTTCCTGGAGAGCTACCCTCCTGAAGGTTTTAACTCCGACCCTGTTCCTGGAGAGCTACCCTCCTGAAGGTTTTAACTCCGACCCTGTTCCTGGAGAGATACCCTCCTGAAGGTTTTAACTCCGACCCTGTTCCTGGAGAGATACCCTCCTGAAGGTTTTAACTCCAACCCTGTTCTCAGAGAGCTACCCTCCTGAAGGTTTTAACTCCAACCCTGTTCCTGGAGAGATACCCTCCTGTAGGTTTTAACTCCAACCTTGTTCCTGGAGAGCTACCCTCCTGTAGGTTTTCACTCCAACCTTGTTCCTGGAGAGCTACCCTCCTGAAGGTTTTAACTCCAACCCTGTTCCTGGAGAGCTACCCTCCTGAAGGTTTTAACTCCGACCCTGTTCCTGGAGAGCTACCCTCCTGAAGGTTTTAACTCCAACCCTGTTCCTGGAGAGATACCCTCCTGTAGGTTTTAACTCCAACCTTGTTCCTGGAGAGCTACCCTCCTGAAGGTTTTAACTCCGACCCTGTTCCTGGAGAGATACCCTCCTGTAGGTTTTAACTCCAACCTTGTTCCTGGAGAGCTACCCTCCTGTGGTTGGAAAAAAAATCTTACATTTGGACTCATCAGACCAAAGGACAGATTTCCACCAGTCTAATGCACATTGCTCGTGTTTCTTGGCCCAAGCAAGTGGTTTCTTTGCAGCAATTCAACCATGAAGGCCTGATTCATGCAGTCTCATCTGAACAGTTCATGTTGAGATGTGTCTGTTACTTGAACTCTGTGAAGAATTTATTTGGGCTGCAATCTGAGGCTGGTAACTCTAATGAACTTATCCTCTGCAGCAGAGGTAACTCTGGGTCTTCCATTCCTGTGGCGGTCCTCACGAGAGCCAGTTTCTTCATAGCGCTTGATGGTTTTTGCGACTGCACTTTAAGAAATGTCCTGGATTGACTGACCTTCATGTCTTAAAGTAATGATGGACTGTCGTTTCTCTTTGCTTATTTGAGTTGTTCTTGCCATAATATGGAATTGGTATTTTACTAAATAGGTATTTTACTAAATAGGGCTATCTTCTCTATACCACCCCTATCTTGTCACAACACAACTGATTGGCTCTAACGCATTAAGAAGGAAACAAATTCTACTAATTAACTTTTAACAAGGCACAGCTGTAAATTGAAATAGATTCCAGGTGATTACCTCATGGAGCTGGTTGAGAGAATGGCAAGAGTGTGAAAAGCTGTCATCAAGGCAAAGGGTGGCTACTTTGAAGAATCTCAAATATAAAATATATTTTGATTTGTTTAACACTTTTTTGGGGGGTCTCTACATGTTTCTATACGTGTCATTTTATAGTTTTGATGTCTTCACTATTATTCTACAAATTATTCTACACTATTATTCTAGTAAAAAATAAAGAAAAACCCTTGAATGAGTATGTGTCCAAACAGTTCTGACTGGTACAGTACTGTACTATATATATATTTCTCTCTCTTGTTGTCTAAACCACTCCGAGTTGTCCAACCCTCTCATCCCAGTGCTCGCTGTGCCATCCTGTTAGATCCTTTGCTGTCACCAGTTAATAAAAGAAGTGTAGTGTAAATGTAATGGATCGTGTTGTGATTCTGAATGTGTGACCGTGTGACTATGTGGTGAAATGTGCCCTCTTGTTGATGTGGTAACATCAGGAACTGAGAGAGAACCAGCGGAAACAGCAGTCGGCTCTGGATAAACTACGGAGCATCAAAGAGGACAAAGGGAGAGAACTGGAGAGACAGAGGGAGCAGGAGGAGAGGAAGAGGAGGGAGGTGGAGGAGGAGAGGAAAAGGAGGGAGGAGGAGGAGAGGAGAGAGGAGGAGGAGGCCAAAAGGTGAACAGCTCTCCCCTCTGCCTAACACACAGACATGCTCAAGCATTATCTGGTCTTTGACATAGGCCTGTCTGTCTTTTCCCTATCTCCTCTCTCTCTCTCTCTCTCTCTCTCTCTCTCTCTCTCTCTCTCTCTCTCTCTCTCCCCAGGCGTATTAAGCTCCAGAAGGAGCGTCAGTGGCAGGAGAAGCTGAAGAGAGAGGAGGAGGAGAGACAGAGGAGGCTGCAGGAAGAAAGAGAGGCCAAACTGAGAGAGGAGGAGGAGAAGGAGACACAAGCCCGCCTCTTAGCTGCTAAAGAAAAGGTAGAACGAGAAAGCAGAGAGGAGGAAGAGGAGAGGAAAAGGAGGGAGGAGGAGAGAAGACAGGAGGAAGAAGAGAGGAAGAGGAGGGAGGAAGGGGAGAGGAAGAGGAGGGAGGAGAGGGAGGAAGAGGAGCGGAAGAGGTTAGAGGAGGAGAGGGAGGAAGAGAAGAAAAGGCAGGAAGAGGTGGAGAGCAAGAGGTGTGAGGAGGACAAGAAGAGATTGAAGAGGAAGGATGAGGAGAGGAGGAGGCAGCAGGAGGAAGAAGCGAAGAGGAAGCTGGAGGAGGAGAGGAGAAGCAGAGAGGAGGAGGTGGCGGCGTTGCGCCAGCAGGGGCGTGCAGGGAAAACAGACATCCACGACAAACTGTCAGCCCTTCTTGGAGGACTAGAGGAGAGGAAAGGTAAGGAGGAACCACTAGACTATTAAACTGTTCTATTAGACCTTTATTAGGATATGGAAAACTGATAGCCACGTGGTTGCTCTGGTCAATTTGAGATTATTATATTTTAAAATGTTAACTGAGGTGACATCATGAGGTGCTGCTGTGTGATTGGCTGTTCCAGGCGGTCTGAAACCCCAGGCCACAGAGCACAGGAAGTCTGCGATGCTCACTTGCTTCCGGGCGCTCTACCCTTTCACCGCTCGCAACCTGGAAGAACTCAGCTTTGAAGCCGATGAGGTCATTGAGGTTAGAACCATACGGATGACAATTTATTTCTGGATTTAATTCTACACTCTGCTTCTCTGTTGTCTGACTGTTGTGTGCCAATTCATCTGTTTGTGTGTGTCTAGGTGGATGAGAGTACGGAGCGAGAGCAGGGTTGGCTGTTCGGGAGTCGTCAGGGGAAGATGGGCTGGTTCCCAGAGAGTTATGTAGAGAGACATTTCAAATCAGAGAGACCTGCTACTGTTACTACCACTGCACAGGCCCTCAAACCACAGCTCTCCACCCCCATCAACACAGGGTAGGTTGGATAACACACACACACACACACACACACACACACACACACACACACACACACACACACACACACACACACACACACACACACACACACACACACACACACACACACACACACACACACACACACACACACACACTGTTTCTAGCCATAGGTATTTCTCATAGGTGTGGAGCGTGTAACCTTTCCTCAACCCTGATGAGACATTGATATGGTGATTCATGTAAATACTGTACTGCTGACTGAAAAGTTCATGACCTCTAAACCTTCGTGTCTTCCAGGAAACCCGGGGGAGATGCTTCTATGTCAACAGGACAGAACTCCGCCTTCACGCCTACACACGCCCCTCACCCCACCCCCTCGGAGCAGGTACAGGTAGAGAAGGAGTGGGAGGAGCCAATTGAAGCCAGGGTAGTGTTGGTTCTGTTTTTCTGTGCTCTGTTTTATTTACTTAACGTATAAGGAACACTCAATGTGCACTTATAAATCATAATTTTAATCAAAATACAGCTGTAGACAGAAGTCAAAGCTCAAACATCACACATAAACTGATGTCTCTTCTTAGTTTTCTTATAGCCCTTCCCCACCCTGTTCTCAGAGAGCTACCCTCCTGAAGCTACCCTCCTGTTGTTCTGCACCTGAAGGTTTTCTTATAGCCCTTCCCAACCCTGTTCTCAGAGAGCTACCCTCCTGAAGCTACCCTCCTGTTGTTCTGCACCTGAAGGTTTTCTTATAGCCCTTCCCCACACTGTTCTCAGAGAGCTACCCTCCTGAAGCTACCCTCCTGTTGTTCTGCACCTGAAGGTTTTCTTATAGCCCTTCCCAACCCTGTTCTCAGAGAGCTACCCTCCTGTTGTTCTGCACCTGAAGGTTTTCTTATAGCCCTTCCCAACCCTGTTCTCAGAGAGCTACCCTCCTGCTACCCTTGTTCTGCACCTGAAGGTTTTCTTATAGCCCTTCCCAACCCTGTTCTCAGAGAGCTACCCTCCTGTTGTTCTGCACCTGAAGGTTTTCTTATAGCCCTTCCCCACCCTGTTCTCAGAGAGCTACCCTCCTGTTGTTCTGCACCTGAAGGTTTTCTTATAGCCCTTCCCAACCCTGTTCTCAGAGAGCTACCCTCCTGTTGTTCTGCACCTGAAGGTTTTCTTATAGCCCTTCCCAACCCTGTTCTCAGAGAGCTACCCTCCTGTTGTTCTGCACCTGAAGGTTTTCTTATAGCCCTTCCCCACCCCCTGTTCTCAGAGAGCTACCCTCCTGTTGTTCTGCACCTGAAGGTTTTCTTATAGCCCTTCCCCACTACTGACCAATTTGACCCAACAGTGGGTAGGTAGGTGGTCAAAATGGCCAGTATGGAGATTTAATGGCTCCACCACATTTTCTAAACCCAGAGGTGCAATATAACAAGATATTCGGGAATGCTTGTGAAGCAGACCAGCCCGGGATTTGAGGTTAGAGAGTTCAATGAGATATATATATATATATATATATCATTATATATAATTATTTTTTTTAAATGTATTTAACCTTTATTTAACTAGGCAAATACTTACATACAATGACGGCCTACCGTGGAACAGTGGGTTTAACTGCCTTGTTCAGGTGCAGAACAACAGATATTTACAGTGTCAGGTCAGGTCAGGGATTCAATCCAGCAACCTTTCGGTTTGGCCCAACACTCTAACCACTAGGCTACCTGCTGCCCCATTATAGTCTAAAACAACTATTAATCAATGAGAAAAGTGAAACATCATTTTCTCTGTATCTAACGTAGATCTGAGCTGTTGTCTGACGTAGTTGAACAAGCTAATACCCCAACTTCCTTTTCATTTTTGTCAAAAACAACTTTTATATGGAAGGAGTGTCTTTTGATTTGATGACCTTCTGCAGTCCTGCGCGAGACAACTGTTAGACCTGATGACGTGTTTCTGCGTATGAGCTTAGCTAGTCAATGTCGCCATGACATCGCCTACAAGTGTGATCATAACACCGCACACAGATCATGTTGCTACGCGACCGGACGGATTCCACTACCATGACTACCTTGGATTTAAAAAGGAAACGACTGGTGTTAGGAATATGATTACACTGATCTAGTACTTTTTGATCCATGAGTGAAAAACGTATTGTTTTATTACCTACAATATCCCAATTTAAATTTGCTATCTACCTTCTGCTATCTACCTCTCTCTCTCTTTCCCTCCCTCAATCTTATCTCCCTCCATCCTTCCTCCTCTTGCTCTAGGTGGTGGGTAACCTGCAGGCCCAGGCTCGGTGTTCATGGACAGCTAAGACAGAGAGCCATCTAAACTTCAGTAAGGATGATTTGATCTGGGTGCTGGAGCAGCAGGACAGCTGGTGGCTGGGGGAGCTCAACGGGGTTCAGGGCTGGTTCCCCAAAACATACGTCACACTCCTGGGAGACAATGACAACAC
Source organism: Oncorhynchus keta (assembly GCF_023373465.1). Classification (NCBI taxonomy): domain Eukaryota; kingdom Metazoa; phylum Chordata; class Actinopteri; order Salmoniformes; family Salmonidae; genus Oncorhynchus; species Oncorhynchus keta. The sequence continues at coordinate 11,696,109 of NC_068455.1, read as the reverse complement.
CACTGCGTAAATACATACATACACACGCACGCGTACACCCCCAAATCAAAACAGATTACCGTCCATTTCGAATCCCACCGTACCTTCTCCGCTATGCAATCTTTTTTCAGAGCTGGTCATTGTTGCACCTCAGTCATGCCCAAGGTCCTAAACGATATCATAACCGCCAGTGTTAAGAGACAATACTGTGCAGCTGTATTCATCGACCTGGCCAAGGCTTTCGACTCTGTCAATCACCACATTCTTATTGGCAGACTCAACAGCCTTAGTTTCTCAAATGACTGCCTCGCCTGGTTCACCAACTACTTCTCAGATAGAGTTCATTGTGTCAAATCGGAGGAGGGCCTGTTGTCCGGACCTCTGGCAGTCTCTATGGGGGTGCCACAAGGTTAAATTCTTGGACCGACTCTCTTCTCTGTATACATCAATGATGTTGCTCTTGCTGCTGGTGATTCTCTGATCCGCCTCTATGCAGATGACACCATTCTGTATACTTCTGGCCCTTCTTTGGACACTGTTTTGACAACCCTCCAGGCAAGCTTCAATGCCATACAACTCTCCTTCCGTAAACTCCAACTGTTCTTATATGCAAGTAAAACTAAATGCATGTTCTTCAACCGAACACCTGCCCGTCCGTCCAGCATCACTACTCTGGACGGTTCTGACCTAGAATATGTGGACAGACTCACATTAAGCATCTCCAATCCAAAATTAAATCTAGAATCGGCTTCCTATTTCGCAACAAAGCATCCTTCACTCATGCTGCCAAACATACCCTCATTAATCTGACTATCCTACCAATGTCGTTTGTCTCGTCTCAGCCTGACGTATTCTCCCCCAAATGAAGTGGAGGCCTCAGATGCTGCTCAACTGGAAGGTACTCCTCTCGCTCTCTCTCTTTCTCTCGCCCTCTTTCTCTCGCCTTCTTTCTCTCGCCCTCTCTCTCGCCCTCTCTCTCTCTCTCTCTCTCACGCCCTCTCTCACGCCCTCTCTCTCTCGCCCTCTCTCTCGCCCTGACGCTCTCTCGCCCTTTCTCGCACTCTCTCGCCCTGGAGCTCTCTCGCCCTGACGCTCTCTCGCCCTCTGTCTGTCTCTCTCTCGCCCTCTGTCTGTCTCTCTCTCGCCCTCTGTCTGTCTCTCTCTCGCCCTCTGTCTGTCTCTCTCTCGCCCTCTCTTTGTCTCTCTCTCGCCCTCTCTTTGTCTCTCTCTCGCCCTCTCTCTGTCAATTCAATTCAATTCAATTCAAGGGCTTTATTGGCATGGGAAACATGTGTTAACATTGCCAAAGCAAGTGAGGTAGACAACATACAAAGTGAATATATGAAGTGAAAAACAAGAAAAATTAACAGTAAACATTACACATACAACAGTTTCAAAACAGTAAAGACATAACAAATGTCATATATATATATATATATATATATATATATATATATATATATATATATATATATATATATACACAATGTACAAACAATTAAAGGACACAAGATAAAATAAATAAGCATAAATATGGGTTGTATTTACAATGGTGTTTGTTCTTCACTGGTTGCCCTTTTCTCGTGGCAACAGGTCACAAATCTTGCTGCTGTGATGGCACACTGTGGAATTTCACCCAGTAGGTATGGGAGTTTTTCAAAATTGGATATGTTTTCGAATTCTTTGTGGATCTGTGTGATCTGGGGAAATATGTCTCTCTAATATGGTCATACATTGGGCAGGAGGTTAGGAAGTGCAGCTCAGTTTCCACCTCATTTTGTGGGCAGTGAGCACATAGCCTGTCTTCTCTTGAGAGCCATGTCTGCCTACGGCGGCCTTTCTCAATAGCAAGGCTATGCTCACTGAGTCTGTACATAGTCAAAGCTTTCCTTAATTTTGGGTCAGTCACAGTGGTCAGGTATTCTGCCGCTGTGTACTCTCTGTGTAGGGCCAAATAGCATTCTAGTTTGCTCTGTTTTTTTGTTAATTCTTTCCAATGTGTTAAGTAATTATCTTTTTGTTTTCTCATGATTTGGTTGGGTCTAATTGTGCTGTTGTCCTGGGGCTCTGTAGGGTGTGTTTGTGTTTGTGAACAGAGCCCCAGGACCAGTTTGCTTAGGGGACTCTTCTCCAGGTTCATCTCTCTGTTTGTGATGGCTTTGTTATGGAAGGTTTGTGAATCGCTTCCTTTTAGGTGGTTGTAGAATTTAATGGCTCTTTTCTGGATTTTGATAATTAGTGGGTATCGGCCTAATTCTGCTCTGCATGCATTATTTGGTGTTTTACGTTGTACACGGAGGATATTTTTGCAGAATTCTGCGTGCAGAGTCTCAATTTGGTGTTTGTCCCATTTTGTGAAGTCTTGGTTGGTGAGCGGACCCCAGACCTCACAACCATAAAGGGCAATGGGCTCTATGACTGATTCAAGTATTTTTAGCCAAATCCTAATTGGTATGTTGAAATGTATGTTTCTTTTGATGGCATAGAATGCCCTTCTTGCCTTGTCTCTCAGATCGTTCACACCTTTGTGGAAGTTACCTGTGGCGCTGATGTTTAGGCCAAGGTATGTATAGTTTTTTGTGTGCTCTAGGGCAACAGTGTCGAGATGGAATTTGTATTTGTGGTCCTGGTGACTCGACCTTTTTTGGAACACCATTATTTTGGTCTTACTGAGATTTACTGTCAGGGCCCAGGTCTGACAGAATCTGTGCATAAGATCTAGGTGCTGCTGTAGGCCCTCCTTGGTTGGTGACAGAAGCACCAGATCATCAGCAAACAGCAGACATTTGACTTCGGATTCTAGCAGGGGAGGCCGGGTGCTGCAGACTTTTCTAGTGCCCGCGCCAGTTCGTTGATATATATGTTGAAGAGGGTGGGGCTTAAGCTGCATCCCTGTCTAACCCCACGACCCTGTGTGAAGAAATGTGTGTGTTTTTTGCCAATTTTAACCGCACACTTGTTGTTTGTGTACATGGATTTTATAATGTCATATGTTTTACCCCCAACACCACTTTCCATCAGTTTGTATAGCAGACCCTCATGCCAAATTGAGTCGAAGGCTTTTTTGAAATCAACAAAGCATGAGAAGACTTTGCCTTTGTTTTGGTTTGTTTGGTTGTCAATTAAGGTGTGCAGGGTGAATACATGGTCTGTTGTACGGTAATTTGGTAAAAAGCCAATCTGTCTCTCTCTCGCTCTCTCTCTGTCTCTCTCTCGCCCTCTCTCTGTCTCTCTCTCGCCCTCTCTCTCTCTCTCTCTCGCCCTCTCTCTGTCTCTCTCTCGCCCTCTCTCTGTCTCTCTCTTGCCCTCTCTCTTGCCCTCTCTCTCGCCCTCTCTCTGTCTCTCTCTTGCCCTCTCTCTCGCCCTGACGCTCTCTCGCCCTGACGCTTTCTCGCCCTCTCTCGCCCTGACGCTTTCTCGCCCTCTCTCGCCCTGACACTCTCTCGCCCTCACACTCTCTCGCCCTGACGCTCTCTCGCCCTGACGCTCTCTCGCCCTGACGCCCTGACGCTCTCTCGCCCTCTCTCGCGCTCTCCCTCTCACTCTCTCACCCTCGGTCTCTCGAGAGGTCATGGTTTGTATCATCCAATAAGAATGTCTCTCTGAGATGTCATGGTTTGTATCATCCAATAGAATATCTCTCTGAGAGGTCATGGTTTGTATCATCCAATAGAATATCTCTCTGAGAGGTCATGGTTTGTATCATCCAATAAGAATGTCTCTCTGAGAGGTCATGGTTTGTATCATCCAATAAGAATGTCTCTCTGAGAGGTCATGGTTTGTATCATGCAATAGAATATCTCTCTGAGAGGTCATGGTTTGTATCATCCAATAAGAATGTCTCTCTGAGAGGTCATGGTTTGTATCATCCAATAAGAATGTCTCTCTGAGAGGTCATGGTTTGTATCATCCAATAGAATATCTTTCTGAGAGGTCATGGTTTGTATCATCCAATAAGAATGTCTCTCTGAGATGTCATGGTTTGTATCATCCAATAAGAATGTCTCTCTGAGAGGTGATGTTTTGTCTCACCAATCAGAGTACATGGCGCTGTACACCTATGAGAGCCCAGAGCATGGCGACCTGACGTTTAGAGAGGGTGATGTGATCCTGGTGACCCAGAGAGAGGGAGAGTGGTGGAGTGGAGGCATCGGAGACCGCACTGGAGTGTTCCCTTCTAACTACGTCAAACCCAAAGAGACCGACGTAAGATATACACACACACACACACACACACATCCTTGACTTTAACTTGTATCTGACCTTTTTTCTATAACTTGTTACTTCAGACATCCAGCAGCCCAGGGAAGCCAGGACAGCCTGGGAAGAAGCCAGGTGAGTCAACTGGAGAAATGCATATCCACACTCTGTTCCTTTCAACACTTCCTCTAAATCTGATGTTACTCCCTACATTTGTGTGCGTGCGTGCGCGTGCGTGCGTGTGTGTGTGTTTGTGTGTGTGTGTGTCTGTGTGTGTGTGTTTGTGTGCGCGTGCGTGTGTGTGTGTCTGTGTGTGTGTCTGTGTGTGTGTGCGAGCGTGCGCATGTGTGTGTGTGAGCGTGCGCATGTGTGTGTGTGTGTCTGTGTGTGTGTCTGTGTGTGTGTGTGTGTGTTTGTGTGCGCGTCTGTGTGTGTGTGTGTGCGTGCGTGCGTGCGCGTGTGTCTGTGTGTGCGTGCGTGCGCGTGTGTCTGTGTGTGTGTGTCTGTGTGTGTGTGTGTGTGCAGAGTTAGCCCAGGTGAGCAATGCCTACACGGCCACAGGAACAGAGCAGCTCAGCCTTGCACCAGGACAGCTCATCCGCATCCTCAGCAAAGATTCCTCCGGCTGGTTGCTCGGAGAACTGCAGGTTGGCTGATTGATTGATTAATGGTTGTTTTAGACTCTAATGAAATAAGGCAATATGATTTTGGCTGTGTTGATTTACAGTTATTGAATTAAGATCTGATCTGATTGGTCAAAAGACCAATTAGTGAAAACAACATCAGAATTTGGCTACCTGTCTAAATGCAGCATTAGATTGATACATATGATTGACTGATTGTTTGGTTGACTGATTGTTTGGTTGACTGGTTGACTGATTGTTTGGTTGACTGGTTGACTGATTGTTTGGTTGACTGATTGTCTGGTTGACTGATTGTCTGGTTGACTGGTTGACTGATTGTTGTCTGGTTGACTGGTTGACTGATTGTCTGGTTGACTGATTGTCTGGTTGACTGATTGTGTTGACTGATTGTCTGGTTGACTGATTGTCTGGTTGACTGATTGTCTGGTTGACTGATTGTCTGGTTGACTGGTTGACTGATTGTTTGGTTGACTGATTGTCTGGTTGACTGATTGTCTGGTTGACTGATTGTCTGGTTGACTGATTGTCTGGTTGACTGATTGTTTGGTTGACTGATTGACTGGTTGACTGGTTGTCTGGTTGACTGATTGTTTGGTTGACTGATTGACTGGTTGACTGGTTGTTTGGTTGACTGGTTGACTGGTTGACTGATTGTTTGGCTGACTGATTGTTTGGTTGACTGATTGACTGGTTGACTGGTTGACTGATTCACTGATTGACTGGTTGACTGGTTGACTGATTGACTGGTTGACTGGTTGACTGATCTCTCTCGGTCTCTAAGGCGCGAGGAAAGAAGCGTCAGAAGGGTTGGTTTCCTGCCTCACATGTCAAGATGCTGGGATCTAACAGCGGCAAGTCCACTCCAGCACCTCTACCAGGTAACATACACACACACACACCTTTTAGTAGGTAAGAAAAGAGAATGTATAGTTTACAAGGAGGCTGGTGGGAGGAGCTATAGGAGGACAGGCTCATTGTAATATCTGGAATGGAATCAATGGAACCGTATCAAACACATCACACATGGAAACCATGTTTGAGTCCGTTCCATTTATTCCATTCTAGCCAATACAATGAGGCTGTCCTCCATATAGCTCCTCCCATCAGCCGACACTGCCTCCCCCCTACCCCCTCTCTCTCCCCCTGCTCTTGCTCTCTCTCCTCCAGTGTGTCAGGTCATTGCCATGTACGACTACAAAGCAGCCAACGAGGATGAGATGAGCTTCTCCAAAGGTCAGATGATCAGTGTGTTCGACAAGAACGACCCCGATTGGTGGAAAGGAGAGGTCAATGGGATCACCGGTCTGTTCCCAACCAATTACGTCAAGATGACCACCGTTGACTCCGATCCCAGCCAGCAATGTGAGGACATTACTATTTTGATGTTTTTCCGAAGACGTCATTTCTCAAAGTGGAATGTTCACAAGACAGACAGACAGACAGACAGACACAAGGTACATCCCAGTACACATGACGGGTATATGGAAGATACCAGTAAGCCCAGTGGGCAAGGCAAGATGAGTCTAACCAGTCTAAAGGTTAGGGGTTGAGGTAAGGGTTTAGCATTATAAAGGTTAGGGGTTGAGGTAAGGGTTTAGCAGTATAAAGGTTAGGGGTTAGGGTAAGGGTTTAGCAGTATAAAGGTTAGGGGTGGGGTTAGGGTTTAGCAGTATAAAGGTTATGGGTTAGGGTTAGGGTTGAGCAGTATAAAGGTTAGGGTAAGGGTTTAGCAGTATAAAGGTTAGGGGTTAGGGTAAGGGTTTAGCAGTATAAAGGTTAGGGTAAGGGTTTAGCAGTATAAAGGTTAGGGTAAGGGTTTAGCAGTATAAAGGTTAGGGGTTAGGGTAAGGGTTTAGCAGTATAAAGGTTAGGGTAAGGGTTGAGCAGTATAAAGGTTAGGGGTTAGGGTTAGGGTTGAGCAGTATAAAGGTTAGGGGTGAGGTTAGGGTTTAGCAGTCTAAAGGTTAGGGGTGAGGTTAGGGTAAGGGTTTAGCGGTATAGGGGTTAGGGTAAGGGTTTAGCAGTATAAAGGTTAGTGGTTAGGGTAAGGGTTTAGCAGTATAAAGGTTAGGGGTGGGGTTTAGCAGTATAAAGGTTAGGGGTTAGGGTAAGGGTTTAGCAGTATAAAGGTTAGGGTAAGGGTTTAGCAGTATAAAGGTTAGGGGTTAGGGTAAGGGTTTAGCAGTATAAAGGTTAGGGTAAGGGTTTAGCAGTATAAAGGTTAGGTAAGGGTTTAGCAGTATAAAGGTTAGGGGTTAGGGTAAGGGTTTAGCAGTATAAAGGTTAGGGGTGGGGTTAGTGGTGAGGTTAGGGTAAGGGTTTATTAGTATAAAGGTTATGGTAAGGGTTTAGCAGTATAAAGGTTAGGGGTTAGGGTTTAGCAGTATAAATGTTAGGGGTAAGGGTTTAGCAGTATAAAGGTTAGGGTAAGGGTTTAGCAGTATAAAGGTTAGGGGTTAGGGTAAGGGTTTAGCAGTATAAAGGTTAGGGGTGGGGTTAGTGGTGAGGTTAGGGTAAGGGTTTATTAGTATAAAGGTTATGGTAAGGGTTTAGCAGTATAAAGGTTAGGGGTTAGGGTTTAGCAGTATAAATGTTAGGGGTAAGGGCTTAGCAGTATAAAGGTTAGGGGTTAGGGTAAGGGTTTAGCAGTATAAAGGTTAGGGGTTAGGGTAAGGGTTTAGCAGTATAACGGTTAGTGGTTAGTTGAGTCTGTGACCAGCCCATTAGAATAGAGTTGAGCCTGTGACCAGCCCATTAGAATAGAGTTGAGCCTGTGACCTGCCCATTAGAATAGAGTTGAGCCTGTGGTCAGCCCATTAGAATAGAGTTGAGCCTGTGGTCAGCCCATTAGAATAGAGTTGAGCCTGTGACCAGCCCATTAGAATAGAGTTGAGCCTGTGACCAGCCCATTAGAATAGAGTTGAGCCTGTGACCAGCCCATTAGAATAGAGTTGAGCCTGTGACCAGCCCATTAGAATAGAGTTGAGCCTGTGACCAGCCCATTAGAATAGAGTTGAGCCTGTGACCAGCCCATTAGAATAGAGTTGAGCCTGTGACCAGCCCATTAGAATAGAGTTGAGCCTGTGACCAGCCCATTAGAATAGAGTTGAGCCTGTGACCAGCCCATTAGAATAGAGTTGAGCCTGTGACCAGCCCATTAGAATAGAGTTGAGTCTGTGACCAGCCCATTAGAATAGAGTTGAGTCTGTGACCAGCCCATTAGAATAGAGAATAGAGCTTTAGTAGGACGCAGAGAAAGAGCAGTCTAACCCCTGGACAGTGCTTGGTTGTCCAACAACCTCCCCTAGTTTGCATAGATTTGTTAGTTTCCTAGTTTCCTGTTAAGTGTTACAGCAGCTAGCTATTTCAATCTGGCTTGATCATGCAGTGAAACAGCATGGGAACACAGCAGAGAAATGTCATCCGTCAGTAATCATTATAATATAGTCAGTGCCAGTGGATTAAGGTGCAGTTATAACTTGGTTTGTTCTGCACTGACACAGCAAACCTTAGATAGTTAGGATTCAAAGATGGTATGAATCTTCACAATCTATTCATATATTCAGCTTCCAAACAGACACAGAGGCCCGAGCAAATGAGTTGTTAGAATTTAATCAATAATGATTCATCTTTCCAGTTGAATGCAGAACAATGTGGCCATAGCGAACTATCCCTCATTACTGAATCAGTAAAGAATCAGGGAGAGATGGTGGGTTCTATCCTCATTACTGAATCAGTAAAGAATCAGGGAGAGATGGTGGGTTCTATCCTCATTACTGAATCAGTAAAGAATCAGGGAGAGATGGTGGGTTCTATTCCTCATTACTGAATCAGTAAAGAATCAGGGAGAGATGGTGGGTTCTATCCTCATTACTGAATCAGTAAAGAATCAGGGAGAGATGGTGGGTTCTATTCCTCATTACTGAATCAGTAAAGAATCAGGGAGAGATGGTGGGTTCTATTCCTCATTACTGAATCAGTAAAGAATCAGGGAGAGGTGGTGGGTTCTATTCCTCATTACTGAATCAGTAAAGAATCAGGGAGAGATGGTGGGTTCTATTCCTCATTACTGAATCAGTAGAGAATCAGGGAGAGATGGTGGGTTCTATTCCTCATTACTGAATCAGTAAAGAATCCGGGAGAGATGGTGGGTTCTATTCCTCATTACTGAATCAGGGAGAGATGGTGGGTTCTATTCCTCATTACTGAATCAGTAAAGAATCAGGGAGAGATGGTGGGTTCTATTCCTCATTACTGAATCAGTAAAGAATCAGGGAGAGATGGTGGGTTCTATTCCTCATTACTGAATCAGTAAAGAATCAGGGAGAGATGGTGGGTTCTATTCCTCATTACTGAATCAGTAAAGAATCAGGGAGAGATGGTGGGTTCTATTCCTCATTACTGAATCAGTAAAGAATCAGGGAGAGATGGTGGGTTCTATTCCTCATTACTGAATCAGTAAAGAATCAGGGAGAGATGGTGGGTTGTATTCCTCATTACTGAATCAGTAAAGAATCAGGGAGAGATGGTGGGTTCTATTCCTCATTACTGAATCAGTAAAGAATCAGGGAGAGATGGTGGGTTCTATTCCTCATTACTGAATCAGTAAAGAATCAGGGAGAGATGGTGGGTTCTATTCCTCATTACTGAATCAGTAAAGAATCAGGGAGAGATGGTGGGTTCTATTCCTCATTACTGAATCAGTAAAGAATCAGGGAGAGATGGTGGGTTCTATTCCTCATTACTGAATCAGTAAAGAATCAGGGAGAGATGGTGGGTTCTATTCCTCATTACTGAATCAGTAAAGAATCAGGGAGAGATGGTGGGTTCTATTCCTCATTACTGAATCAGGGAGAGATGGTGGGTTCTATTCCTCATTACTGAATCAGTAAAGAATCAGGGAGAGATGGTGGGTTCTATTCCTCATTACTGAATCAGTAGAGAATCAGGGAGAGATGGTGGGTTCTATTCCTCATTACTGAATCAGTAAAGAATCAGGGAGAGATGGTGGGTTCTATTCCTCATTACTGAATCAGTAGAGAATCAGGGAGAGATGGTGGGTTCTATCCTCATTACTGAATCAGTAAAGAATCAGGGAGAGATGGTGGGTTCTATTCCTCATTACTGAATCAGTAAAGAATCAGGGAGAGATGGTGGGTTCTATTCCTCATTACTGAATCAGTAAAGAATCAGGGAGAGATGGTGGGTTCTATTCCTCATTACTGAATCAGTAAAGAATCAGGGAGAGATGGTGGGTTCTATTCCTCATTACTGAATCAGTAAAGAATCAGGGAGAGATGGTGGGTTCTATTCCTCATTACTGAATCAGTAAAGAATCAGGGAGAGATGGTGGGTTCTATTCCTCATTACTGAATCAGTAGAGAATCAGGGAGAGATGGTGGGTTCTATTCCTCATTACTGAATCAGTAAAGAATCAGGGAGAGATGGTGGGTTGTATTCCTCATTACTGAATCAGTAAAGAATCAGGGAGAGATGGTGGGTTCTATTCCTCATTACTGAATCAGTAAAGAATCAGGGAGAGATGGTGGGTTCTATTCCTCATTACTGAATCAGTAGAGAATCAGGGAGAGATGGTGGGTTGTATTCCTCATTACTGAATCAGTAAAGAATCAGGGAGAGATGGTGGGTTCTATTCCTCATTACTGAATCAGTAAAGAATCAGGGAGAGATGGTGGGTTCTATTCCTCATTACTGAATCAGTAAAGAATCAGGGAGAGATGGTGGGTTCTATTCCTCATTAGTGAATCAGTAAAGAATCAGGGAGAGATGGTGGGTTCTATTCCTCATTACTGAATCAGTAAAGAATCAGGGAGAGATGGTGGGTTCTATTCCTCATTACTGAATCAGTAAAGAATCAGGGAGAGATGGTGGGTTCTATTCCTCATTAGTGAATCAGTAAAGAATCAGGGAGAGATGGTGGGTTCTATTCCTCATTACTGAATCAGTAAAGAATCAGGGAGAGATGGTGGGTTCTATTCCTCATTAGTGAATCAGTAAAGAATCAGGGAGAGATGGTGGGTTCTATTCCTCATTACTGAATCAGTAGAGAATCAGGGAGAGATGGTGGGTTCTATTCCTCATTACTGAATCAGTAAAGAATCAGGGAGAGATGGTGGGTTCTATACCTCATTACTGAATCAGTAAAGAATCAGGGAGAGATGGTGGGTTCTATTCCTCATTACTGAATCAGTAAAGAATCAGGGAGAGATGGTGGGTTCTATTCCTCATTACTGAATCAGTAAAGAATCAGGGAGAGATGGTGGGTTCTATTCCTCATTAGTGAATCAGTAAAGAATCAGGGAGAGATGGTGGGTTCTATACCTCATTACTGAATCAGTAAAGAATCAGGGAGAGATGGTGGGTTCTATTCCTCATTAGTGAATCAGTAAAGAATCAGGGAGAGATGGTGGGTTCTATTCCTCATTACTGAATCAGTAGAGAATCAGGGAGAGATGGTGGGTTCTATTCCTCATTACTGAATCAGTAAAGAATCAGGGAGAGATGGTGGGTTCTATTCCTCATTACTGAATCAGTAAAGAATCAGGGAGAGATGGTGGGTTCTATTCCTCATTAGTGAATCAGTAGAGAATCAGGGAGAGATGGTGGGTTCTATTCCTCATTATTGAATCAGTAAAGAATCAGGGAGAGATGGTGGGTTCTATTCCTCATTACTGAATCAGGGAGAGATGGTGGGTTCTATTCCTCATTACTGAATCAGTAAAGAATCAGGGAGAGATGGTGGGTTCTATTCCTCATTACTGAATCAGTAAAGAATCAGGGAGAGATGGTGGGTTCTATTCCTCATTAGTGAATCAGTAAAGAATCAGGGAGAGATGGTGGGTTCTATTCCTCATTACTGAATCAGTAAAGAATCAGGGAGAGATGGTGGGTTCTATTCCTCATTACTGAATCAGGGAGAGATGGTGGATTCTATTCCTCATTAGTGAATCAGTAAAGAATCAGGGAGAGATGGTGGGTTCTATTCCTCATTACTGAATCAGGGAGAGATGGTGGGTTCTATTCCTCCTTACTGAATCAGTAAAGAATCAGGGAGATATGGTGGGTTCTATTCCTCATTACTGAATCAGTAAAGAATCAGGGAGAGATGGTGGGTTCTATTCCTCATTAGTGAATCAGTAAAGAATCAGGGAGAGATGGTGGGTTCAGCGAGAGAATCAGGGAGTGACCCACCATCCCTAGCAGAGGGAGGTGACAGATGAAGGGGGACAGCCACAGAGACCCACCATCCCTAGCAGAGGGAGGGGACAGCCACAGAGACCCACCATCCCTAGCAGAGGGAGGTGACAGATGAAGGGGGACAGCCACAGAGACCCACCATCCCTAGCAGAGGGAGGTGACAGATGAAGGGGACAGCCACAGAGACCCACCATCCCTAGCAGAGGGAGGGGACAGCCACAGAGACCCACCATCCCTAGCAGAGGGAGGGGACAGATGAAGGGGGACAGCCACAGAGACCCACCATCCCTAGCAGAGGGAGCGGACAGATGAAGGGGGACAGCCACAGAGAAATTCACTAGATCCCTCAAATTCAAGTCTGGACCAGCAGGTTCCAGACCTCTTAGAGTAAGATTTGAATACTGCTACACTAGATAAACATTAGGGTCATTGCTCTTATAGTAGCAGTCAATGTTTGGTGGTTCATGTCTCATTCCATGAGACTTGAAAAAAACATGCAGGGCTTGACATTAACCTGTTTATCCACTTGTCCTTCAGACAAGGTGACAGAAAATGTTGGCAACTTAACTTATTCCCTGTCTAAGAAAAACAACACTGCCCCTGTTAAGAAGATGGTCCTTCTGTGGCTCTGTTGGTAGAGCATGGCGCTCTGTTCTCAGGGTCTGTTCTCTCTGGACCACCCTCTCGTAGAATGTATGCACACATGACTGTAAGTCGCTCTGGATAATCTCAGCTAAATGGCATATATTATTATTATTATTATTATTATTAAGAAGAAAAAAAGCTCTCTGTTCTCTCTGTTCTCTCTCTCTGTTCTCTCTCTCTCTCCTTTCTCCCTCAGGGTGTGCTGACCTAAACAGTCTGGAGTCTATGAGTCCCCAGGAGAGGAAGAGACAGGGTTACATCCACGAGCTCCTCCAGACAGAGGAGAGATATGTAGAGGACTTACAGATAGTCATGGAGGTAGCTAAACACACACACACACACACACACAGACACACACACACACACACACACAGACACACACAGACACACACACACACACACACACACACACACAGACACACACACACACACACACACACACACACACACACGTTGATGTACTCTACTCTACTGTACTCTGTGTGTTCAGGTGTTCCATAAGCCCATGTCTGAGTCTGGCCGTCTGACGGAAGCAGAGATGGTCATGATCTTTGTCAACTGGAAGGAGCTCATCGCCTGCAACACCAAACTGCTGAAGTACGTACAGTTGTACAGGGTGTGAGTTTAGGGGGTCATGAGTTACAGTAGTACAGGGGTGAGTTTAGGGGGTCATGTGTACAGTAGTACAGGGTGTGAGTTTAGGGTGTGGGGGTGTTATCATGTATACAGTAGTACAGGGTGTGAGTTTAGGGGGGGGGGGGTGTTATCATGTATACAGTAGTACAGGGTGTGAGTTTAGGGTGGGGGGTGTTATCATGTATACAGTAGTACAGGGTGTGAGTTTAGGGGTGGGGGGTGTTATCATGTATACAGTAGTACAGGGTGTGAGTTTAGGGTGGGGGGGGGTGTTATCATGTATACAGTAGTACAGGGTGTGAGTTTAGGGTGGGGGTGGGGGTGTTATCATGTATACAGTAGTACAGGGTGTGAGTTTAGGGGGGTGTTATCATGTATACAGTAGTACAGGGTGTGAGTTTAGGGGGGTGTTATCATGTATACAGTAGTACAGGGTGTGAGTTTAGGGGGGTGTTATCATGTATACAGTAGTACAGGGTGTGAGTTTAGGGTGGGGGGGGTGTTATCATGTATACAGTAGTACAGGGTGTGAGTTTAGGGGGGGGGTGTTATCATGTATACAGTAGTACAGGGTGTGAGTTTAGGGGGGGGGGTGTTATCATGTATACAGTAGTACAGGGTGTGAGTTTAGGGTGGGGGGTGTTATCATGTATACAGTAGTACAGGGTGTGAGTTTAGGGGGGGGGGTGTTATCATGTGTACAGTAGTACAGGGTGTGAGTTTAGGGTGGGGGTGTTATCATGTATACAGTAGTACAGGGTGTGAGTTTAGGGGGGTGTTATCATGTATACAGTAGTACAGGGTGTGAGTTTAGGGTGGTGGGGGGGTGTTATCATGTATACAGTAGTACAGGGTGTGAGTTTAGGGTGGGGGGGTGTTATCATGTATACAGTAGTACAGGGTGTGAGTTTAGGGGGGGGGGGGTGTTATCATGTGTACAGTAGTACAGGGTGTGAGTTTAGGGTGGGGGGGGTGTTATCATGTATACAGTAGTACAGGGTGTGAGTTTAGGGGGGGTGTTATCATGTATACAGTAGTACAGGGTGTGAGTTTAGGGTGGGGGGTGTTATCATGTATACAGTAGTACAGGGTGTGAGTTTAGGGGGGTGTTATCATGTATACAGTAGTACAGGGTGTGAGTTTAGGGTGGGGGGTGGGGGGTGTTATCATGTGTACAGTAGTACAGGGTGTGAGTTTAGGGGGGGTGTTATCATGTGTACAGTAGTACAGGGTGTGAGTTTAGGGTGGGGGGTGTTATCATGTATACAGTAGTACAGGGTGTGAGTTTAGGGGGGTTATCATGTGTACAGTAGTACAGGGTGTGAGTTTAGGGGGGTGTTATCATGTATACAGTAGTACAGGGTGTGAGTTTAGGGGGGGTTATCATGTGTACAGTAGTACAGGGTGTGAGTTTAGGGTGGGGGGGGGGGGGTGTTATCATGTGTACAGTAGTACAGGGTGTGAGTTTAGGAGGGGGGTGTTATCATGTATACAGTAGTACAGGGTGTGAGTTTAGGGGGGTGTTATCATGTGTACAGTAGTACAGGGTGTGAGTTTAGGGGGGTGTCATCATGTGTACAGTAGTACAGGGTGTGAGTTTAGGGTGGGGGGGGTGTTATCATGTATACAGTAGTACAGGGTGTGAGTTTAGGGGGGTGTTATCATGTGTACAGTAGTACAGGGTGTGAGTTTAGGGTGGGGGCGGGGTGTTATCATGTGTACAGTAGTACAGGGTGTGAGTTTAGGGGGGGGGGTTATCATGTGTACAGTAGTACAGGGTGTGAGTTTGGGGGGGGTGTTGTTATCATGTGTACAGTAGTACAGGGTGTGAGTTTAGGGGGTGTTATCATGTGTACAGTAGTACAGGGTGTGAGTTTAAGGGGGGGCATCATGTATACAGTAGTACAGGGTGTGAGTTTAGGGGGGTTATCATGTATACAGTAGTACAGGGTGTGAGTTTAGGAGGGGGTCATCATGTATACAGTAGTACAGGGTGTGAGTTTAGGGGGTTCATGTATACAGTAGTACAGGGTGTGAGTTTAGGGGGGTTATCATGTATACAGTATGTTTATTTGTAGCCCAGGCGGTAAGAACATTTGTGTGTGTGTGTGTGTGTGTGTGTGTGTGTGTGTGTGTGTGTGTGTGTGTGTGTGTGTGTGTGTGTGTGTGTGTGTGTGTGTGTGTGTGTGTGTGTGTGTGTGTAGGGCCCTGCAGGTACGTAAGAAGACGGGGGGCATCAACATGCCTGTCCAGGTTATAGGGGACATCTTGGCATCAGAGCTGCCTCACCTCCAGCCTTACATCCAGTTCTGCTCCTGTCAACTCAACGGAGCGACCCTGCTACAGAGTAGGACTGACAACCAACAGGACTTTAAAGACTTCCTCAAGGTGAGTGAAAAGACAGGGGGGGTATAGGGGAGACGAGAGAATGGGAGGACAGGGAGAGTAGAGAGAAGGGGAGGACAGGGGAGAGTAGAGAGAAGGGGAGGACAGGGGAGAGTAGAGAGAAGGGGAGGACAGGGGAGAGTAGAGAGAAGGGGAGGACAGGGAGAGTAGAGAGAAGGGGAGGACAGGGAGAGTAGAGAGAAGGGGAGGACAGGGAGAGTAGAGAGAAGGGAGGACAGGGAGAGTAGAGAGAAGGGGAGGACAGGGAGAGTAGAGAGAAGGGAGGACAGGGGAGAGTAGAGAGAAGGGGAGGACAGGGAGAGTAGAGAGAAGGGGAGGACAGGGAGAGTAGAGAGAAGGGGAGGACAGGGAGAGTAGAGAGAAGGGGAGGACGGGAGAGTAGAGAGAAGGGGAGGACAGGGAGAGTAGAGAGAAGGGGAGGACAGGGAGAGTAGAGAGAAGGGGAGGACAGGGGAGAGTAGAGAGAAGGGGAGGACAGGGAGAGTAGAGAGAAGGGGAGGACAGGGGAGAGTAGAGAGAAGGGGAGGACAGGGGAGAGTAGAGAGAAGGGGAGGACAGGGAGAGTAGAGAGAAGGGGAGGACAGGGAGAGTAGAGAGAAGGGGAGGACAGGGAGAGTAGAGAGAAGGGGAGGAGAGAGAGAGAAGGGGAGGACAGGGGAGAGTAGAGAGAAGGGGAGGACAGGGAGAGTAGAGAGAAGGGGAGGACAGGGGAGAGTAGAGAGAAGGGGAGGACAGGGAGAGTAGAGAGAAGGGGAGGACAGGGAGAGTAGAGAGAAGGGGAGGACAGGGAGAGTAGAGAGAAGGGGAGGACAGGGAGAGTAGAGAGAAGGGGAGGACAGGGGAGAGTAGAGAGAAGGGGAGGACAGGGGAGAGTAGAGAGAAGGGGAGGACAGGGAGAGTAGAGAGAAGGGGAGGACAGGGGAGAGTAGAGAGAAGGGGGTACAGGGGAGAGTAGAGAGAGGGGAGGACACGGGAGAGTAGAGAGAAGGGGAGGACAGGGGAGAGTAGAGAGACGGAGAGGACAGGGGAGAGAGGGGGAGGACAGGGGAGAGTAGAGAGAGGGGGAGGACATGGGAGAGTAGAGAGAGGGGAGGACAGAGAGAGTAGAGAGAGTGGAGGACAGGGGAGAGTAGAGAGACGGGGAGGACAGGGGAGAGGGGGAGGACAGGGGAGAGTAGAGAGGGGGAGGACGGGAGAAAGGGGGAGGACAGGGGAGAGTAGAGAGACGGGGAGGACGGGAGAAAGGGGGAGGACAGGGGAGAGAGGGGAGGACAGGGGAGAGTAGAGAGACGGGGAGGACGGGAGAAAGGGGGAGGACACGGGAGAGTAGAGAGACGGGGAGGACGGGAGAAGGGGGAGGACAGGGGAGAGAGGGGGAGGACAGGGGAGAGTAGAGAGACGGGGAGGACGGGAGAAAGGGGGAGGACACGGGAGAGTAGAGAGAGGGGGAGGACAGGGGAGAGAGGGGGAGGACAGGGAGAGTAGAGAGAGGGGGAGGACAGGGGGAGAGGGGAGGACGGGGAGAGTAGAGAAAGGGGGAGGACACGGGGGAGAAAGGGGGAGGACAGGGGAGAGAGGGGGAGGACAGGGGAGAGTAGAGAGAGGGGGAGGACAGGGAGAGTAGAGAGAGGGGGGGAGGACAGGGGAGAAAGGGGGAGGACAGGGGAGAGAGGGGGAGGACAGGGGAGAGTAGAGAGAGGGGGAGGACAGGGGAGAGTAGAGAGAGGGGGAGGACAGGGGAGAAAGGGGGAGGACAGGGGAGAGTAGAGAGGGGGAGGACAGGGGAGAGGGGAGGACAGGGAGAGAGAGAGGGGAGGACAGGGAGTGTAGAGAGAGGGGAGGACAGGGAGAGAGGGGAAGGACAGGGGAGAGTAGAGAGAGGGGGAGGACAGGTGAGAGAGGGGAGGACAGGGAGTGTAGAGAGGGGAGGACAGGGAGTGTAGAGAGAGGGGAGGACAGGTGAGAGAGGGGAGGACAGGGAGTGTAGAGAGAGGGGAGGACAGGGGAGAAAGGGGGAGGACAGGGGAGAGTAGAGAGAGGGGGAGGACAGGGGAGAGAGGGGGAGGACAGGGAGAGTAGAGAGAGGGGAGGACAGGGAGTGTAGAGAGAGGGGAGGACAGGGGAGAGAGGGGGAGGACAGGTGAGAGAGGGGAGGACAGGTAACACATCTAAATAGAATGAAGAGAGGAAGAATAGGTCAGGAGAACATGCAGTGAGAGAAAGAGGAGGAAAGTGATGAATGAACTTCATTTATTTTCCTGATCCTGTCGAGTTGTGCTGATTTATGCATGAAAAGTTGTACGTTCATATTGAAACCAATGTGTTTCCTCCTTCAGAAAATCGCCACAGACTACCGCTGTAAAGGCATGCCCTTATCCAGCTTCCTGCTGAAGCCCATGCAGAGGATCACACGCTACCCTCTACACATCAAGAACGTAAGAGAGAGTAAACGTGTGACTGTGTGCTCATGATTACATGAACATGTCATTCAGCAGAAACTCGTATCCAAGGTTACGTACAGTAGAGAGTGAATCGAACCCACAGCCCTGCCATGCTCGACCCACTGAGCCACGTGGGTCTATTTATCTATAGTACCTGGGTGTGTATTGGTATTGTGGGTCTATTTATCTATAGTACCTGGGTGTGTATTGGTATTGTGGGTCTATTTATCTATAGTACCTGGGTGTGTATTGGTATTGTGGGTCTATTTATCTATAGTACCTGGGTGTGTATTGGTATTGTGGGTCTATTTATCTATAGTACCTGGGTGTGTATTGGTATTGTGGGTCTATTTATCTATAGTACCTGGGTGTGTATTGGTATCGTGGGTCTATTTATCTATAGTACCTGGGTGTGTATTGGTATTGTGGGTCTATTTATCTATAGTACCTGGGTGTGTATAGGTATTGTGGGTCTATTTATCTATAGTACCTGGGTGTGTATAGGTATTGTGGGTCTATTTATCTATAGTA
>NC_068455.1:11584909-11672409 GCF_023373465.1 Oncorhynchus keta | reverse complement strand
ACACACACACACACACACACACACACACACACACACACACACACACACACACACACACACACACACACACACACACACACACACACACACCACGGACATGCTGACACACACACACACACACACCACGGACATGCTGACACACACACACACACACACACACACACACACACACACACACACACACACACACACACACACACACACCACGGACATGCTGACACACACACACACACACACACACACACACACACCACAGACACGCTGACACACACACACACCACGGACATGCTGACACACACACCACAGACACGCTGACACACACACACACCACGGACACGCTGACACACACACACCACAGACATGCTGACACACACACACACCACAGACATGCTGACACACACACACACACACCTCAGACACGCTGACACACACACACACACACCACGGACATGCTGACACACACACACACACCACGGACATGCTGACACACACACACACCACAGACACGCTGACACACACACACACACCACGGACACGCTGACACACACACACACACACACACCACAGACATGCTGACACACACACCACAGACATGCTGACACACACACACACACCACAGACACGCTGACACACACACACACACACCACGGACATGCTGACACACACACACACACACCACAGACATGCTGACACACACACACACCACAGACATGCTGACACACACACACACACCACGGACACGCTGACACACACACACACCACGGACACGCTGACACACACACACACCACAGACATGCTGACACACACACACACACCACAGACATGCTGACACACACACACACCACAGACATGCTGACACACACACACACACCACAGACACGCTGACACACACACACACACACCACGGACACGCTGACACACACACACACACACACCACAGACATGCTGACACACACACCACAGACATGCTGACACACACACACCACAGACATGCTGACACACACACACCACAGACACGCTGACACACACACACCACGGACACGCTGACACACACACACACACACACACCACAGACATGCTGACACACACACCACAGACATGCTGACACACACACACCACGGACACGCTGACACACACACACACACACACCACAGACATGCTGACACACACACCACAGACATGCTGACACACACACACCACAGACATGCTGACACACACACACCACAGACACGCTGACACACACACACACACACCACGGACACGCTGACACACACACACACCATAAACATGCTGACACACACACACACACACACACACACACACACACACACACACACACACACACACCACGGACATGCTGACACACACACCACAGACATGCTGACACACACACACACACCACAGACATGCTGACACACACACACACACACACACACACACACACACACACACACACACACACACACACCACAGACACGCTGACACACACACACACACACACACCACAGACATGCTGACACACACACACACACACCACAGACATGCTGACACACACACACACCACAGACATGCTGACACACACACACACACCACGGACACGCTGACACACACACACACCACGGACACGCTGACACACACACACACCACAGACATGCTGACACACACACACACACCACAGACATGCTGACACACACACACACCACAGACATGCTGACACACACACACACACACCACAGACACGCTGACACACACACACACACACCACGGACACGCTGACACACACACACACACACACCACAGACATGCTGACACACACACCACAGACATGCTGACACACACACACCACAGACATGCTGACACACACACACCACAGACACGCTGACACACACACACCACGGACACACTGACACACACACACACACACACACACCACAGACATGCTGACACACACACCACAGACATGCTGACACACACACACCACGGACACGCTGACACACACACACACACACACCACAGACATGCTGACACACACCACAGACATGCTGACACACACACACCACAGACATGCTGACACACACACACCACAGACACGCTGACACACACACACACACACCACGGACACGCTGACACACACACACACCATAAACATGCTGACACACACACACACACACACACACACACACACACACACCACGGACACGCTGACACACACACACACCACAGACATGCTGACACACACACACACACCACAGACATGCTGACACACACACACACCACAGACATGCTGACACACACACACATACCACGGACATGCTGACACACACACACCACGGACATGCTGACACACACACACACACACACACACACACACACACACACACACACACACACACACACACACACACACACACACACACACACACACACACACACACACACACACACACACACACCACGGACATGCTGACACACACACACACACACACCACGGACATGCTGACACACACACACACACACACACACACACACACACACACACACACACACACACACCACGGACATGCTGACACACACACACACACACACACACACACACACACACACCACAGACACGCTGACACACACACACACCACGGACATGCTGACACACACACCACAGACACGCTGACACACACACACACCACGGACACGCTGACACACACACACCACAGACATGCTGACACACACACACACCACAGACATGCTGACACACACACACACACACCTCAGACACGCTGACACACACACACACACACCACGGACATGCTGACACACACACACACACCACGGACATGCTGACACACACACACACCACAGACACGCTGACACACACACACACCACGGACACGCTGACACACACACACACACACACACCACAGACATGCTGACACACACACACACACCACAGACACGCTGACACACACACACACACCACGGACACGCTGACACACACACACACACACACACCACAGACATGCTGACACACACACCACAGACATGCTGACACACACACACACACCACAGACACGCTGACACACACACACACACACCACGGACATGCTGACACACACACACACACACCACAGACATGCTGACACACACACACACCACAGACATGCTGACACACACACACACCACGGACACGCTGACACACACACACACCACGGACACGCTGACACACACACACACCACAGACATGCTGACACACACACACACACCACAGACATGCTGACACACACACACACCACAGACATGCTGACACACACACACACACACCACAGACACGCTGACACACACACACACACACCACGGACACGCTGACACACACACACACACACACCACAGACATGCTGACACACACACCACAGACATGCTGACACACACACACCACAGACATGCTGACACACACACACCACAGACACGCTGACACACACACACCACGGACACGCTGACACACACACACACACACACACCACAGACATGCTGACACACACACCACAGACATGCTGACACACACACACCACGGACACGCTGACACACACACACACACACACACCACAGACATGCTGACACACACACCACAGACATGCTGACACACACACACCACAGACATGCTGACACACACACACCACAGACACGCTGACACACACACACACACACCACGGACACGCTGACACACACACACACCATAAACATGCTGACACACACACACACACACACACCACGGACATGCTGACACACACACCACAGACATGCTGACACACACACACACACCACAGACATGCTGACACACACACACACACACACACACACACACACACACACACACACACACACACACACACACACACCACAGACACGCTGACACACACACACACACACACACCACAGACATGCTGACACACACACACACACACACCACAGACATGCTGACACACACACACACACACACACACACACACACACACACACACACACACACACACACACACACACACACACACACACACACACACACACACACACACACACACCACAGACATGCTGACACACACACACACCACAGACATGCTGACACACACACACACACACACACACACACACACACACACACACACACACACACACACACACACACACACACACACACACCACGGACATGCTGACACACACACACACACACCACAGACATGCTGACACACACACACACACACACACCACGGACATGCTGACACACACACGCACACACCACAGACATGCTAACACACACACACACACACCACAGACATGCTGACACACACACACACACACACCACAGACATGCTGACACACACACACACACACACACACACACACACCACAGACATGCTGACACACACACACACCACAGACATGCTGACACACACACACACACACCACAGACATGCTGACACACACACACACACACACACACACCACAGACATGCTGACACACACACACACACACACACACACACACACACACACACACACACACACACACACACACACACACACACACACACACACACACACACACACACACACACACACCACAGACATGCTGACACACACACACACCACAGACATGCTGACACACACACACACACACCACAGACATGCTGACACACACACATACACACACCACAGACATGCTGACACACACACACACACACACACACACACACACACACACACACACACACACACACACACACACACACACACACACACACACACACACACACACACACCACAGACATGCACACACACACACACACACACACACACACACACACACACACACACACACACACACACACACACACACACACACACACACACACACACACACACACCACAGACATGCTGACACACACACACACACCACAGACATGCTGACACACACACACACACACACACACACACACACACACACACACACACACCACAGACACGCGTTAGTTCCAAGTGGTTGAAGATACAGAAACGACACTTCCTGTTGGAAAAGCGTCTCTCATCGGAGCCCATTTAAATGAAATGCATCCGTCTCCATCATAATGGTTATGACTTGTATTATGTCATACAAAAAGAAAACATTCTTTACCCCAGGATACTACAACTGGTGACTATCATTCTTTACCCCAGGATACTACAACTGGTGACTATCATTCTTTAGCCCAGGATACTACAACTGGTGACTATCATTCTTTAGCCCAGGATACTACAACTGGTGACTATCATTCTTTAGCCCAGGATACTACAACTGGTGACTATCATTCTTTAGCCCAGGATACTACAACTGGTGACTATCATTCTTTACCCCAGGATACTACAACTGGTGACTATCATTCTTTACCCCAGGATACTACAACTGGTGACTATCATTCTTTACCCCAGGATACTACAACTGGTGACTATCATTCTTTACCCCAGGATACTACAACTGGTGACTATCATTCTTTACCCCAGGATACTACAACTGGTGACTATCATTCTTTAGCCCAGGATACTACAACTGGTGACTATCATTCTTTACCCCAGGATACTACAACTGGTGACTATCATTCTTTACCCCAGGATACTACAACTGGTGACTATCATTCTTTACCCCAGGATACTACAACTGGTGACTATCATTCTTTACCCCAGGATACTACAACTGGTGACTATCATTCTTTACCCCAGGATACTACAACTGGTGACTATCATTCTTTAGCCCAGGATACTACAACTGGTGACTATCATTCTTTAGCCCAGGATACTACAACTGGTGACTATCATTCTTTAGCCCAGGATACTACAACTGGTGACTATCATTATTTAGCCCAGGATACTACAACTGGTGACTATCATTCTTTACCCCAGGATACTACAACTGGTGACTATCATTCTTTAGCCCAGGATACTACAATTGATGACTATCATTCTGTAGCCCAGGATACTACAACTGGTGACTATCATTCTTTACCCCAGGATACTTCAACTGGTGACTATCATTATTTACCCCAGGATACTACAACTGGTGACTATCATTCTTTACCCCAGGATACTACAACTGGTGACTATCATTCTTTACCCCAGGATACTACAACTGATGACTATCATTCTTTACCCCAGGATACTACAACTGGTGACTATCATTCTTTACCCCAGGATACTACAACGGGTGACTATCATTATTTACCCCAGGATACTTCAACTGGTGACTATCATTCTTTACCCCAGAATACTACAACTGGTGACTATCATTTTTATAACAGGATACTTCAACAGGTGACTATCATTCTTTACCCCAGGATACTACAACTGGTGACTATCATTCTTTACCCCAGGATACTACAACTGGTGACTATCATTATTTACCCCAGGATACTACAACTGGTGACTATCATTCTTTACCCCAGGATACTACAACTGGTGACTATCATTTTTATAACAGGATACTTCAACAGGTGACTATCATTCTTTACCCCAGAATACTACAACTGGTGACTATCATTCTTTACCCCAGGATACTACAACTGGTGACTATCATTCTTTACCCCAGAATACTACAACTGGTGACTATCATTCTTTACCCCAGGATACTTCAACAGGT
Source organism: Oncorhynchus keta (assembly GCF_023373465.1). Taxonomy (NCBI): domain Eukaryota; kingdom Metazoa; phylum Chordata; class Actinopteri; order Salmoniformes; family Salmonidae; genus Oncorhynchus; species Oncorhynchus keta. The sequence continues at coordinate 11,665,751 of NC_068455.1, read as the reverse complement.
GACTATCATTCTTTACCCCAGAATACTACAACTGGTGACTATCATTCTTTACCCCAGGATACTACAACTGGTGACTATCATTCTTTACCCCAGGATACTACAACTGGTGACTATCATTCTTTACCCCAGAATACTTCAACAGGTGACTGTCATTCTTTACCCCAGAATACTACAACTGGTGACTATCATTCTTTACCCCAGAATACTACAACTGGTGACTATCATTCTTTACCCCAGGATACTACAACTGGTGACTATCATTCTTTACCCCAGGATACTTCAACAGGTGACTGTCATTCTTTACCCCAGAATACTACAACTGGTGACTATCATTCTTTACCCCAGAATACTACAACTGGTGACTATCATTCTTTACCCCAGGATACTACAACTGGTGACTATCATTCTTTACCCCAGGATACTACAACTGGTGACTATCATTCTTTACCCCAGGATACTACAACTGGTGACTATCATTCTTTACCCCAGGATACTACAACTGGTGACTATCATTCTTTACCCCAGGATACTACAACTGGTGACTATCATTCTTTACCCCAGGATACTACAACTGGTGACTATCATTCTTTACCCCAGGATACTACAACTGGTGACTATCATTCTTTACCCCAGGATACTACAACTGGTGACTATCATTCTTTACCCCAGAATACTACAACTGGTGACTATCATTTTTATAACAGGATACTACAACTGGTGACTATCATTCTTTACCCCAGGATACTACAACTGGTGACTATCATTCTTTAGCCCAGGATACTACAACTGGTGACTATCATTCTTTACCCCAGGATACTACAACTTGTGACTATCATTCTTTACCCCAGGATGAGAGGCTTATGAAGCCTGTGTATAATGTCATGGTTATGAGAGGCTTATGAAGCCTGTGTATAATGTCATGGTTATGAGAGGCTTATGAAGCCTGTGTATAATGTCATGGTTATGAGAGGCTTATGAAGCCTGTGTATAATGTCATGGTTATGAGAGGCTTATGAAGCCTGTGTATAATGTCATGGTTATGAGAGGCTTATGAAGCCTGTGTATAATGTCATGGTTATGAGAGGCTTATGAAGCCTGTGTATAATGTCATGGTTATGAGAGGCTTATGAAGCCTGTGTATAATGTCATGGTTATGAGAGGCTTATGAAGCCTGTGTATAATGTCATGGTTATGAGAGGCTTATGAAGCCTGTGTATAATGTCATGGTTATGAGAGGCTTATGAAGCCTGTGTATAATGTCATGGTTATGAGAGGCTTATGAAGCCTGTGTATAATGTCATGGTTATGAGAGGCTTATGAAGCCTGTGTATAATGTCATGGTTATGAGAGGCTTATGAAGCCTGTGTATAATGTCATGGTTATGAGAGGCTTATGAAGCCTGTGTATAATGTCATGGTTATGAGAGGCTTATGAAGCCTGTGTATAATGTCATGGTTATGAGAGGCTTACGAAGCCTGTGTATAATGGCATGGTTATGAGAGGCTTACGAAGCCTGTGTATAATGTCATGGTTATGAGAGGCTTATGAAGCCTGTGTATAATGTCATGGTTATGAGAGGCTTATGAAGCCTGTGTATAATGTCATGGTTATGAGAGGCTTATGAAGCCTGTGTATAATGTCATGGTTATGAGAGGCTTATGAAGTGCGTTGTTTCCTCCTGTAGCCGGTGTTCCTCAACGAGATTCTAGTGAAGCTGCCTGACTCCTCCAGTGAAGAGCCCTTCTTCCACATCTCCAACATAGACCGAGTCTACAGCCTCAAAACAGAGAACATCAACGAGAGGTGTACACACACACACACACACACACACACACACACACACACACACACACACACACACACACACACACACACACACACACACACACACACACACACACACACACTACACAGGCACACACTTCTATGCAGGCAGTGACACATTCCGTTGTCCTTGCTCACGGTGTGTTGTCCGTTCTGCAGGACGGCCTGGGTCCAGAAGATCAAGGCTGCGTGTGAGGACTTCTTCCAGATGGACAAGAAGAAGAGAGCAAAGGCCTACCAATGTAGGACTCCACACACACACACACACACCAATAGTAAAATCAGTAGTTCTAGTAATAGTCTGACTCCTCCCCCTGTGTTTTCTGACTCCTCCCCCTGTGTTTTCTGACTCCTCCCCCGGTGTATTCTGACCACTCCCCCTGTGTATTCTGACTCCTCCCTCTGTGTAATCTTACCCCTCCTGTGTATTCGGACTCCTCCTCCTGGGTATTCGGACTCCTCCCCCTGGGTATTCGGTCTCCTCCCCCTGGGTATTCGGTCTCCTCCCCCTGGGTATTCGGTCTCCTCCCCCTGGGTATTCGGACTCCTCCCCCTGGGTATTCGGACTCCTCCCCCTGGGCATTCGGACCCCTCCCCCTGGGTATTCGGACTCCTCCCCCTGGGTATTCTCACCCCTCCTCTGTATTTTCACCCCTTCTCCTGTGTATTCTGACTCCTCCTCCTGTGTATTCTGACTCCTCCTCCTGTGTATTCTGACTCCTCCTCCTGTGTATTCCGACTCCTCCTCCTGTGTATTCTGACTCCTCCTCTTGTGTATTCTGACCCCTCATCCTGTGTATTCTGACCCCTCCTCCTCTGTATTTTCACCCCTTCTCCTGTGTATTCTGACTCCTCCTGTGTATTCTGACCCCTCATCCTGTGTATTCTGACCCCTCCTCCTCGGTATTCTGACTCCTCCTCCTCTGTATTCTCACCCCTCGTCCTCCTCTGTATTCTCACCCCTCCTCCTCTGTATTCTCACCCCTCCTCCTGTGTATTCTGACCCCTCCTCCTCTGTATTCTCATCCCTCCTCCTCTGTATTCTCACCCCTCCTCCTGTGTATTCTGACCCCTCCTCCTCTGTATTCTCACCCCTCCTCCTCTGTATTCTCACCCCTCCTCCTGTGTATTCTGACCCCTCCTCCTCTGTATTCTCATCCCTCCTCCTCTGTATTCTCACCCCTCCTCCTGTGTATTCTGACCCCTCCTCCTCTGTATTCTCATCCCTCCTCCTGTGTATTCTGTGTGTCTCCAGCTCGTTCTCTGAAGGCCAGTGGAATCGGCTGTCTGTTAGTCACCGTCCTGGGGGCCACTGAACTGAAGTCCAGCAAACCCAACGGTCAGGCTTATGCACATCATGCAGTACATGGTTTACCCACACAGCACACATGAACTAGTACCATCTAACCACATCATGGATGTTGTCATGGTAACACTGTAACTCTTGTACAGACTGTTCATCTTTTGAGCACTGGTATGTAATAAAACCCTTCTCCTTTCACCTCCTCCTCCTTGTCCTCCCCTTCATCCTACCCTCCCAACCCTCCTCCTCTCCTCCCTCCTCCTAGGTAAGAGTAACCCTTACTGTGAGGTGACCATGGGAGCTCAGAACTACACCTCCAAGACTCTGAGTGACACAGTCAACCCCAAGTGGAACTTTAACTGTCAGTTCAACATCAGAGACCTGTACCAGGAAGTGCTCTGTATCACCATCTTCCAGAGGGAGCAGTTCTCCCCTGACGGTCAGCACACTCACTCACTCACTCACTCACTCACTCACTCACTCACTCACTCACTCACTCACTCACACACACACACACACACACACACACACTCACACTCACACACTCACACACAGTCACTCACACTCACGCACACTCACACACAGTCACACACACACAGTCACACGCACACTCACACACAGTCACGCACACACACACACACACACAGTCACACTCAGTCACACACACACAGTCACACTCACACACACACACAGTCACACTCAGTCACACACACACAGTCACACTCACACACACAGTCACACACACACTCACACACACAGTCACACTCACACTCACCCTCACACACACACTCACGCACACACACACACAGTCACACTCACAGTCACACACACACACAGTCACACTCACACACACAGTCACGCACACACAGACAGTCACACTCAGTCACACACACACACACAGTCACGCACACACAGTCACACACACACACACACACACACACACACACACACACACACACACACAGTCACACTCACTCACGCACACTCACACACAGTCACGCACACACACACACACAGTCACACTCACAGTCACACACACACAGTCACACTCACACACACAGTCACACACACACACACACAGTCTTGTACAGCTAACCTTGTGGGGGACACACAATTCAGTCCCTTTCAAAATCCTATTTTCCCTAACCCCTAACCCGTACTCTTACCCTAACCCCAAAACATAACCTTAAACCTAACCCTAGGTCCTAACCCTTAACGTGATTCTAACCCCAACACTTATAAACCCCCCTGATTCTCACCATAAACCCCCTAGAAATAACACTTGACCTCGTGGGGACTAACAAAATGTCCCCAGTTGGTCCAATTTGAGTTTGTTTTCTATGGGTAATGTGTCAAACAGCTAACTAGTCTCTCAGACGGCTAACTAGTCTCTCAGACCTCAGACGGCTAACTAGTCTCTCAGACGGCTAACTTGTTTCTCCTCTCGGCCGTTACCCAGACTTCCTGGGTCGTACGGAGGTTCCCGTGGCAACCATAAAGGAGGAGTTGGAGAACAAGGGGCTAGTGACACGCCGCTTGCCGCTCCATGAGGTCCCCACTGGAGAGGTGTGGGTCTGCCTCGACCTGCAGCTCTTCCAAAACAGTGCATCCAAATAAGGACATCCTGGCCAACACTGGACGCCCAAATAAGGCCTTCTTGACCTGCAGCCACATGGGGAGGGACTTGTTATATAATGTATCTAACTGCTGGTCTTGGGTCAGATACTTATTAATCCTGCTAATGGTTAAGGTTGGGATCTGGGCTTGGGCTGGGGCTAACTTTTACCTGGAGCTGCAATGGTGATGGGGAACCCTCCCTCCTCGTCTGAGGTCAGACCATTCTTGGCAATGATCTGAGGACAGTTTAGTCTTTTACACGCTGGTGTGTGACTGGTGGTGAGCACGGTTTGGTTAGTGTGAAGCTGATCCTAGATCTGTAGTGGTTCTACTTGTATCAGCACTAACACTGATGGCCTGTCTATGCTCTCCTCTGCTACGGACTGGCTCCTCATTCTGCCAAGTTTTTATTTTGTGAACTCAACCCAGGCCAATGTTGGGCGAAACTATTTATTTAGTGAAGGATCGTCGTCTTAACTCTATATTTGTTCAAGCTAAGATGTTGTTTGGGAAGGTAAATACCAGGTCAAATGGGGAGGGAGGTTAGGTGTTTCCTGCCATGAAGGGTCTCACGTCCAGCGATAAACGATCTCAGGACTTGTTTTCCCTGCTGGGCGTTTTATATTACTGCATCATAACCGGCTGCTTTTCTTAGAACTCAGTCTGGTGGCACAGATCTCCTAATTAACGGTAGTTTTAAAACCAACTCTCTTTCTTTGCAGTATGAATGTTCTGTCGACCTTAAGGAGATCTTGTTCTTTAGTTGTGGTGTAGTTGCTTCAGAAACACTCTAAAAGGAAAACGGGTCTTTAGTTGTGGTGTAGTTGCCTCAGAAACACTCTAAAAGGAAAACGGGTCTTTAGTTGTGGTGTAGTTGCCTCAGAAACACTCTAAAAGGAAAACAGGTCTTTAGTTGTGGTGTAGTTGCCTCAGAAACACTCTAAAAGGAAAACAGGTCTTTAGTTGTGGTGTAGTTGCCTCAGAAACACTCTAAAAGGAAAACGGGTCTTTAGTTGTGGTGTAGTTGCTTCAGAAACACTCTAAAAGGAAAATGGGTCTTTAGTTGTGGTGTAGTTGCCTCAGAAACACTCTAAAAGGAAAACGGGTCTTTAGTTGTGGTGTAGTTGCTTCAGAAACACTCTAAAAGGAAAACGGGTCTTTAGTTGTGGTGTAGTTGCCTCAGAAACACTCTAAAAGGAAAACAGGTCTTTAGTTGTGGTGTAGTTGCCTCAGAAACACTCTAAAAGGAAAACGGGTCTTTAGTTGTGGTGTAGTTGCCTCAGAAACACTCTAAAAGGAAAACGGGTCTTTAGTTGTGGTGTAGTTGCCTCAGAAACACTCTAAAAGGAAAACGGGTCTTTAGTTGTGGTGTAGTTGCCTCAGAAACACTCTAAAAGGAAAACGGGTCTTTAGTTGTGGTGTAGTTGCCTCAGAAACACTCTAAAAGGAAAACAGGTCTTTAGTTGTGGTGTAGTTGCCTCAGAAACACTCTAAAAGGAAAACGGGTCTTTAGTTGTGGTGTAGTTGCCTCAGAAACACTCTAAAAGGAAAACGGGTCTTTAGTTGTGGTGTAGTTGCCTCAGAAACACTCTAAAAGGAAAACGGGTCTTTAGTTGTGGTGTAGTTGCCTCAGAGACACTCTAAAAGGAAAACGGGTCTTTAGTTGTGGTGTAGTTGCCTCAGAAACACTCTAAAAGGAAAACAGGTCTTTAGTTGTGGTGTAGTTGCTTCAGAAACACTCTAAAAGGAAAACAGGTCTTTAGTTGTGGTGTAGTTGCCTCAGAAACACTCTAAAAGGAAAACGGGTCTTTAGTTGTGGTGTAGTTGCCTCAGAAACACTCTAAAAGGAAAACAGGTCTTTAGTTGTGGTGTAGTTGCCTCAGAAACACTCTAAAAGGAAAACGGGTCTTTAGTTGTGGTGTAGTTGCCTCAGAAACACTCTAAAAGGAAAACGGGTCTTTAGTTGTGGTGTAGTTGCCTCAGAAACACTCTAAAAGGAAAACGGGTCTTTAGTTGTGGTGTAGTTGCCTCAGAAACACTCTAAAAGGAAAACGGGTGTTTAGTTTTACTCCACTCCTCCTTTTCATAAAGAGGTTTAGACTGCAGGAACATGTGTTTCCGTTTCGCTTTTTAAATCATAGTGAATAAGATGATATGGACCTGATCCTAGATCAGCACTAGCTTGGTCCCAGATCTGTTTGTGTTTTTGCCTACTCCAATGTCATTGTCAAGTCAGACTTCATGTTCTGCATGACGATTCCATAAGGAGTTGGCCAGAGAGCAGTAACAGCTAGATCTGCACTGCTATTCTGAGACACTCAGTGAATATGGACCCAGAAGCCTCCAGTGGCTCTATAACCACTAGCTCCACCCAGGGGTGTGGTCACAGAAGCCTCCAGTGGCTCTATAACCACTAGCTCCACCCAGGGGTGTGGTCACAGAAGCCTCCAGTGGCTCTATAACCACTAGCTCCACCCAGGGGTGTGGTCACAGAAGCCTCCAGTGGCTCTATAACCACTAGCTCCACCCAGGGGTGTGGTCACAGAAGCCTCCAGTGGCTCTATAACCACTAGCTCCACCCAGGGGTGTGGTCACAGAAGCCTCCAGTGGCTCTATAACCACTAGCTCCACCCAGGGGTGTGGTCACAGAAGCCTCCAGTGGCTCTATAACCACTAGCTCCACCCAGGGGTGTGGTCACAGAAGCCTCCAGTGGCTCTATAACCACTAGCTCCACCCAGGGGTGTGGTCACAGCCGGAGTGGCTCTTATTTGTTTTCATCTATGTGACTATAACTATGCAGAGGTTTGAATCAGCCTTTCATCACAGCATTATAATCAGTGTCTGAATAGTCTTAGTAGCCTTTCATATTTTACCACATGAACAAAGAAAGGATCGTGAGAATAGTCTTTGAAGGATAAGACTCCATTGAACTAATATATGTTAAACATTTATTTTTAATAATAATCATAAAAAAATGTGTAAGAAAGGAATGGACATGATTTAGCTGGACAGCTACATTATACTGATCTACCAGAGATGTTCTTCTTAAATCATTGTTTTAATTTAAGCTGCACAAGTCTTCTATTGGGCTGTTATTCATTTGAGGTTGAACTGTAAGTCCTGTGGTGTGTCGATTTTAACTCTGTGTACTGATTTACTGTGCTAACAAGAGTGCATAACTCTGTGTACTGATTTACTGTGCTAACAGAGTGCATAACTCTGTGTACTGATTTACTGTGCTAACAGAGTGCATAACTCTGTGTACTGATTTACTGTGCTAACAGAGTGCATAACTCTGTGTACTGATTTACTGTGCTAACAGAGTGCATCCTACTGCCTGATATGCAGCGTGTTCACAATGGGCACAGCACTCACTGATTCTGGGTTCTCTGAGGATAATAAAAGGTGTGTAAAACAAACCGGCTAAGCGTGTTGAGTTGTATTTTGTTGCATAGCAGTAGTAATACTAGTAGGTTAGTTTAGTGGTTTGAGTGTAGGCCTGTGACATGTTGAGGCATGTTTTTAGTCTACTTTTGGGGCAATATTTCCAAAGAACCACATTGCATTAATCATCAGTATAGGCATACACCAGAACAGGAAGTCTGTGCCTCTGATACACAGGTAGGCATACATCAGAACAGGAAGTCTGTGCCTCTGATGCACAGGTAGGCCTACATCAGAAAAGGGACTGCTTGGAGAGCGATGGGAAGACCCGATCTTAAACCCTTTCTGAGTTGACCTTTTATGTAAAACAAGGTTTTTGAACATTACACTGGACAGTTTCACCGACGTTGCGTGTAATGTCACTCGACAGTCCCCTGATTTAACGTGCAAAGCGTTGCCCGACGGGATAAAGGGGGGGGGGGTCTTTTGATGCCGTGCATCATCCATTATTCAGGTGTGGTGACTCCTCTGTGTCCTCGCTGGTGACTCCTCTGTGTCCCCGCTCCAGACCACACGCACATGCAGACAAAAACACACACAGGCACGCATCAGTTCTCCGGCTACCAAAACAACAGCTGTCTGATTAGCACCACAAGTGTATAAAGTTCTACCTTCACATTATGCTGCGGGCTCTTGGGTAATGATTCCCCCCAAGGACAAGTGTTTATATGCCTGCATATGAGCTACTTTAATAGCTGTTGTTCCTGGAACATTTGGAAGTGTCTCGCTTTGAACTCTTCTATAAAAGGTGCGCTGGGTGCATTTCAAATAAGTACAGGAAAGTATTCAGACCCCTTGACTTTTTCCAAATTTTTGTTAGGTTAAAGGTTATTATAAAATTGATCAAATGTTGCTTTGTCATTATGGGGTTTTGTGTGTATATCTGATGAGGGGGAGAATATTTTTTTATTTTTTTTAATAAAAAAATTATATTACACTTACATAAGTATTCAGACCCTTTACTCAGTACTTTGAAGCATATTTGGCAACGTTTACAGCCTCGAGTCTTCTAGGGTATGAAGCTACAAGCTTGGCACACCTGTATTTGGGGTGTTTCTCCCATTCTTCTCTGTAGATCCTCTCAACCTCTGTCAGGTTTGAAGGGGAGCGTTGCTGCACAGCTATTTTCACGTCTCTCCAGAGATGTTTGATCGGGTTCAAGTCTGCGCTCTGGCTGGGCCACTCAAGGACATTCAGAGACTTGTCCAGAAGCCACTCCTTCGTTGTCCTGGCTGTGTGCTTAGGGTCGTTGTCTTTCTGGAGAACCTTCACCCCAGTCTGATGTCCTGAGCACTCTGGAGCAGGTTTTCATCAAGGACGTTTGGCATTCAGGCCAAAGAGTTCAATCTTGGTTTTATCAGAACAGAGAATGTTGTTTCTCATGGTCTGAGAGTCTTTATGTGCCTTTTGGCAAACTCCAAGCGGGCTGTCATGTGCCTTTTACTGAGGAGTGGTTTCTGTCTGGCCACTCTACCACAAAGGCCTGATTGGTGGAGTGCTGCAGATGGTTGTTTTTCTGGAAGGTTCTCCCATCTCCACAGAGGAACGCTGGAGCTCTGTCAGAGTGACCATCGGATTCTTGATCACCTCCCTGACCAAGGCCCTTCTCCCCCGATTGGCCGGGCAGCCAATCGGGGGAGAATGATGGAAGAATGATGGAGTCTACTGTGTTCTTGGTGACCTTCAATACTGCAGAAATGTTTTGGTACCCTTCCCCAGATATTTGCCTCGACAGAATCCTGTCTCGGAGCTCTACGGACAATTCCTTCGACCTCATGGCTTGGTTTTTGCTCTGACATGCATTGTCAACTGTGGGACCTTATATAGACAGGTGTGTGCCTTTCCAAATCATGTCCAATCAATTGAATTTACCACAGGTGGACTCCAATCATCTCAAGGATGATCAATGGAAACGGGATGCACCTGAGCTCAATTTCGAGTCTCATAGTAATGGGTCTGAACATTTATGTAAATTATTTAAATGGACTGATTTCCTTCATATGAACTGTAACTCAGTAAAATCGTTGAAATTGTTGCATGTTATGTTTATATTATGTCAGTTCTTTGTGGATCATGTCCAGAGTGGACGACATCATTGGCTCCGTTCCAAAACCTTTTCCAACTGTGACCTGTCTTAAACGTTTGGACCCAAGCCGCATCCTTTAGTGAGCACTTCCAGTTTGTCTCTCGGATCACGTGTTCTTGAGACGTCAACACATGGTTTTGAGAGACGACGGCGGCGGTGGGGGTGGTAGCAGCGTATATATTTTCACGGTGTTTGACTTCTGTTTTAATGATGATGATACATCTCTGTATGATGTGTTAGGTATCTTTGTGGATCTCCAGTGTGAATATATATATATATATATATATATTTCCAAAACATATATTTTAGATATGGGTGGTCCCGGGAATCAAACCCAATATCCTGACATTGCAATCACCATGCCAACTGAGCTAAAGAGGACAACCACGAAGATGACTAATAATCGTCTTGTTTTTATTCCTCTTCCTCCTCTCTTTTTGTTTCTTTCTTTAGAACTTTTATTATTTATTTATTTTATTAGGTTATTTTATGATGTGAAGCACTTTGTTACTTGTACTGAAAATAAATAAAGTTATTATGATGAGTATTGTAATAGTCATCTGTTGACACTGGTCTCAGCCAGCCTGTTGTTCATGATGCCCAGCGCTCCCACTCCTCCAGAAAATCCATTCAGTCTGTTTTGGTTGGAAACGGACGGCCGAGGGATCCCATTGGTTGCTGCCTCCGACAGCTGCTTCTGCATCAGTGCCAGGTTCACCTGCAGAGGAGGGAAGAGGTTCACATGATACTTTAATAACTATAATGAACAAAAATATAAATGCAACATGCAACAGCAAACCGCTCACCCACACAACACCTGTGATTACTGTATGCCTCGCTGTATGTCTCTCTCAAATGTCAATATGCCTTGTATACTGTTGTTCAGGTTAGTTATCATTGTTTTAGTTTACAATGGAGCCCCTAGTTCCACTCTTCATACCCCTGATACCTCCTTTGTCCCACCTCCCACACATGCGGTGACCTCACCCATTACAACCAGCATGTCCAGAGATACAACCTCTCTCATCATCACCCAGTGCCTGGGCTTACCTCCGCTGTACCCGCACCCCACTATACCCCTGTCTGCGCATTATGCCCTGAATATATTCTACCATGCCCAGAAATCTGCTCCTTTTATTCTTTGTCCCCAACGCTCTAGGCGACCAGTTTTGATAGCCTTTAGCCGCACCCTCATACTACTCCTTCTCTGTTCCGCGGGTGATGTGGAGGTAAACCCCTGCATGTCCCCAGGCACCCTCATTTGTTGACTTCTGTGATCGAAAAAGCCTTGGTTTCATGCATGTCAACATCAGAAGCCTCCTCCCTAAGTTTGTTTTACTCACTGCTTTAGCACACTCTGCTAACCCTGATGTCCTTGCCGTGTCTGAATCCTGGCTCAGGAAGGCCACCAAAAATTCTGAGATTTCCATACCCAACTATAACATCTTCCATCAAGATAGAACTGCCAAAGGGGGAGGAGTTGCAGTCTACTACAGAGATAGCCTGCAAAGTAATGTCATACTTTTCAGGTCCATACCCAAACAGTTCGAACTACTAATTTTGAAAATTACTCTCTCCAGAAATAAGTCTCTCACTGTTGCCGGCTGCTACCGACCCCCCTCAGCTCCCAGCTGTGCCCTGGACACCATTTGTGAATTGATCGCCCCCCCCATCTAGCTTCAGAGTTTGTTCTGTTAGGTGACCTAAACTGGGATATGCTTAACACCCCGGCAGTCCTACAATCTAAGCTAGATGCCCTCAATCTCACACAAATCATCAAGGAACCCACCAGGTATAACCCTAAATCTGTAAACAAGGGCACCCTCATAGATGTCATCCTGACCAACTGGCCCTCCAAATACACCTCCGCTGTCTTCAACCAGGATCTCAGCGATCACTGCCTCATTGCCTGTATCCGCTACGGAGCCGCAGTCAAACGACCACCCCTCATCACTGTCAAACGCTTCCTAAAACACTTCTGTGAGCAGGCCTTTCTAATCGACCTGGCCCGGGTATCCTGGAAGGACATTGACCTCATCCCGTCAGTTGAGGATGCCTGGTCATTCTTTAAAAGTAACTTCCTCACCATTTTAGATAAGCATGCTCCGTTCAAATGCAGAACTAAGAACAGATATAGCCCTTGGTTCACTCCAGACCTGACTGCCCTCGACCAGCACAAAAACATCCTGTGGCGGACTGCAATAGCATCGAATAGTCCCCGCGATATGCAACTGTTCAGGGAAGTCAGGAACCAATACATGCAGTCAGTCAAGAAAGCTAAGGCCAGCTTCTTCAGGCAGAAGTTTGCATCATGTAGCTCCAACTCCAAACTGTTCTGGGACACTGTGAAGTCCATGGAGAACAAGAGCACCTCCTCCCAGCTGCCCACTGCACTGAGGCGAGGTAACACGGTCACCACCGATAAATCCATGATTATCGAAAACTTCAACAAGCATTTCTCAACGGCTGGCCATGCCTTCCGCCTGGCTACTCCAACCTCGGCCAACAGCTCCGCCCCCCCCGCAGCTACTCGCCCAAGCCTCTCAAGGTTCTCCTTTACCCAAATCCAGATAGCAGATGTTCTGAAAGAGCTGCAAAACCTGGACCCGTACAAATCAGCTGGGCTTGACAATCTGGACCCTCTATTTCTGAAACTATCCGCCGCCATTGTCGCAACCCCTATTACCAGCCTGTTCAACCTCTCTGTCATATCGTCTGAGATCCCCAAGGTTTGGAAAGCTTCCACAGTCATCCCCCTCTTCAAAGGGGGAGACACCCTGGACCCAAACTGTTACAGACCTATATCCATCCTGCTTTGCCTATCTAAGGTCTTCGAAAGCCAAGTCAACAAACAGGTCACTGACCATCTCGAATCCCACCGTACCTTCTCCGCTGTGCAATCTGGTTTCCGAGCCGGTCACGGGTGCACCTCAGCCACGCACAAGGTACTAAATGATATCATAACCACCATCGATAAAAGACAGTACTGTGTAGCCGTCTTCATCGACCTTGCCAAGGCTTTCGACTCTGTCAATCACCATATTCTTATCAGCAGACTCAGTAGCCTCGGTTTTTCGGATGACTGCCTTTCCTGGTTCACCAATTACTTTGCAGACAGAGTCCAGTGTGTCAAATCGGAGGGCATGCTGTCCGGTCCTCTGGCAGTCTCTATGGGGGTGCCACAGGGTTCAATCCTCGGGCCGACTCTTTTCTCTGTATATATCAATGCTGTTGCTCTTGCTGCGGGCGATTCCCTGATCCACCTCTACGCAGACGACACCATTCTATATACATCCGGCCCGTCCTTGGACACTGTGCTATCTAACCTCCAAACGAGCTTCAATGCCATACAACACTCCTTCCGTGGCCTCCAACTTCCGTGTCTCCGGAAGGTCAATCACCACCTTCCGGAGACACCTGAAACCCCACCTCTTTAAGGAATACCTAGGATAGGATAAAGTAATCCTTCTCACCCCCCTTAAAAGATTTAGATGCACTATTGTAAAGTGTCTGTTCCACTGGATGTCATAAGGTGAATGCACCAATTTGTAAGTCGCTCTGGATAAGAGCGTCTGCTAAATGACTTAAATGTAAATGTTGAACGCTAGTAAAACCAAATGCATGCTTTTCAACCGTTCGCTGCCTGCACCCGCACACCTGACCAGCATCACCACCCTGGATGGTTCCGACCTTGAATATGTGGACATCTATAAGTACCTAGGTGTCTGGCTAGACTGTAAACTCTCCTTCCAGACGCATATCAAACATCTCCAATCGAAAATCAAATCAAGAGTCGGCTTTCTATTCCGCAACAAAGCCTCCTTCACCCACACCGCCAAACTCACCCTAGTAAAACTGACTATCCTACCGATCCTCGACTTCAGCGATATCATCTACAAAATTGCTTCCAACACTCTACTCAGCAAACTGGATGCAGTTTATCACAGTGCCATCCATTTTGTCACTAAAGCACCTTATACCACCCACCACTGCGACTTGTATGCTCTAGTCGGCTGGCCCTCGCTACATATTCGTCGCCAGACCCACTGGCTCCAGGTCATCTACAAGTCCATGCTAGGTAAAGCTCCGCCTTATCTCAGTTCACTTGTCACGATGGCAACACGCGCTCCAGCAGGTGTATCTCACTGATCATCCCTAAAGCCAACACCTCATTTGGCCGCAGAGAACTCTGCTGCCTGTGACTGAAACGAATTGCAAAAATCGCTGAAGTTGGAGACTTTTATCTCCCTCACCAACTTCAAACATCTGCTATCTGAGCAGCTAACCGATCGCTGCAGCTGTACATAGTCTATCGGTAAATAGCCCACCCATTTTTACCTACCTCATCCCCATACTGTTTTTATTTATTTACTTTTCTGCTCTTTTGCACACCAATATCTCTACCTGTACATGACCATCTGATCATTTATCACTCCAGTGTTAATCTGCAAAATTGTAATTATTTGCCTACCTCCTCATGCCTTTTGCACACAATGTGTATAGACTCCACTTTTTTTTACCACTGTGTTATTGACTTGTTAACTGTTTACTCCATGTGTAACTCTGTGTTGTCTGTTCACACTGCTGTGCTTTATCTTGGCCAGGTCGCAGTTGCAAATGAGAACTTGTTCTCAACTATCATACCTGGTTAAATAAAGGTGAAATTATTATTATTTTTTTTAAAGACTGTACTGTGTTATGGTACTTATAAGGACATCAGTCAATTGAAATAAATTAAATAGTCCCTAATCATATCAAATGTTATTGCTCACATAGACATGGTTAGCAGATGTTAATGCGAGTGTAGCGGTGGATGAATGGCAGGACAACGGGTCTCAGGATCTCATCACGGTATCTCTCTGCATTCAAATTGCCATCGATAAAATGCAATTGTGTTTGTTTTCCGTAGCTTATGCCTGCCAATACCCTAACCCCACCGCCACCGTGGGCCACTCAGTTCACAACGTTGATATCAGCAAACCGCTCGCCCACACAACGCCAAACACGTGGTCTGGTTTGTGAGGATTGTTGGACATACTGACAAATTCTTTAAAATGGTGTTGGAGGCGGCTTATTGTAAAGAAATTACAAATTAAATGATCAGGCAACAGCTCTGGTGGACATTCCTGCAGTCTGCATGCCAATTGCACGCGCCCTCAACACTTAAGACATCTGTGGCATTGTGTTGTGTGAAAACAGTGCACATTTTAGTGGCCTTTTATTGTCACCAGAACAAAGTGAACCTGTGTAATGATCATGCTGTTTAATCAGCTTCTTGAAATGCCACACCTGTCAGGTGGATTTATTATCTTGGCAAAGGAGAAATGCTCACTAACAGAAATGTAAACAAATTAGTTCACAACATTTGAGAGAAATAAGCTTTTTGTGTGTATCTTTTATTTCAGCTCATGAAACATGGGACCAACACTTTACATGTTGCTTTGATATTTGTGTTCAATGTAGATAAAATATAAGACAAAGTCTGTTAACTCAGAGCTAAAATCTCATGTTATTTGATCAGATTCTGAATTACGGTACCATTTCTGTTGACGTAGTCTCTCCACTCTAGATAATAAAGGCTCATAGATGGTTAGAAACAAGATGTACAACATACCCTCTTTAAAGGGAGACTCAGCGAGATGAAGTTGCAGCACCGTAGATATTGATATGAACTCGATACCAGATTGCTCTCCCAGTCACACAGAGTGGTCTATCACAAGGGCGCGCTTCAGGCAACACCATATCTACGGGACCAAAACACCTGAGAAGTTTAGCCTCGCGCTTCAGGCAACACCATATCTACGGGACCAAAACACCTGAGAAGTTTAGCCTCGCGCTTCAGGCAACACCATATCTACGGGACCAAAACACCTAAGAAGTTTAGCCTCGCGCTTCAGGCAACACCATATCTACGGGACCAAAACACCTGAGAAGTTTAGCCTCGCGCTTCAGGCAACACCATATCTACGGGACCAAAACACCTAAGAAGTTTAGCCTCGCGCTTCAGGCAACACCATATCTACGGGACCAAAACACCTACAGGCAAAACACCAGCCTCGCGCTTCAGGCAACACCATATCTACGGGACCAAAACACCTGAGAAGTTTAGCCTCGCGCTTCAGGCAACACCATATCTACGGGACCAAAACACCTGAGAAGTTTAGCCTCGCTTCAGGCAACACCATATCAGGCAACACCACCATATCTACGGGACCAAAACACCTGAGAAGTTTAGCCTCGCGCTTCAGGCAACACCATATCTACGGGACCAAAACACCTGAGAAGTTTAGCCTCGCGCTTCAGGCAACACCATATCTACGGGACCAAAACACCTGAGAAGTTTAGCCTCGCGCTTCAGGCAACACCATATCTACGGGACCAAAACACCTGAGAAGTTTAGCCTCGCGCTTCAGGCAACACCATATCTACGGGACCAAAACACCTGAGAAGTTTAGCCTCGCGCTTCAGGCAACACCATATCTACGGGACCAAAACACCTGAGAAGTTTAGCCTCGCGCTTCAGGCAACACCATATCTACGGGACCAAAACACCTGAGAAGTTTAGCCTCGCGCTTCAGGCAACACCATATCTACGGGACCAAAACACCTGAGAAGTTTAGGCGCTTCAGGCAACACCATATCTACGGGACCAAAACACCTGAAGAAGTTTAGGCAACACCATATCTACGGGACCAAAACACCTGAGAAGTTTAGCCTCGCGCTTCAGGCAACACCATATCTACGGGACCAAAACACCTGAGAAGTTTAGCCTCTCGCTTCAGGCAACACCATATCTACGGGACCAAAACACCTGAGAAGTTTAGGCGCTTCAGGCAACACCATATCTACGGGACCAAAACACCTGAGAAGTTTAGCCTCGCGCTTCAGGCAACACCATATCTACGGGACCAAAACACCTGAGAAGTTTAGCCTCGCGCTTCAGGCAACACCATATCTACGGGACCAAAACACCTGAGAAGTTTAGCCTCGCGCTTCAGGCAACACCATATCTACGGGACCAAAACACCTGAGAAGTTTAGCCTCTCAGGCAACACCATATCTACGGGACCAAAACACCTGAGAAGTTTAGCCTCGCGCTTCAGGCAACACCATATCTACGGGACCAAAACACCTGAGAAGTTTAGCCTCGCGCTTCAGGCAACACCATATCTCTACGGGACCAAAACACCTGAGAAGTTTAGGGCTTCAGGCAACACCATATCTACGGGACCAAAACACCTGAGAAGTTTAGCCTCGCGCTTCAGGCAACACCATTCAGGCAAAAACACCATATCAGGCAACACCATATCGGGACCAAAACACCTGAGAAGTTTAGACCAAAACACCTGAGAAGTTTAGCCTCGCGCTTCAGGCAACACCATATCTACGGGACCAAAACACCTGAGAAGAAGGTTTAGCCTAGCCGCGCTTCAGGCAACACCATATCTACGGGACCAAAACACCTGAGAAGTTTAGCCTCGCGCTTCAGGGACCAAAACACCCTACGGGACCAAAACACCTGAGAAGTTTAGTTTAGGCCTCGCGCTTCAGGCAACACCTATCTACGGGACCAAAACACCTGAGAAGTTTAGCCTTGTTCAGGCAACACCATATCTACGGGACCAAAACACCTGAGAAGTTTAGCCTCGCGCTTCAGGCAACACCATATCTACGGGACCAAAACACCTAAGAAGTTTAGCCTCGCGCTTCAACACTATTAGTTGTTGAGGATATTTACTCAATATTGTATTTACATTGTACGGGCAACGTCATCTCGCTCAGTGTACCTTTAAGCGTTACTTTTCTGTCTCTGGACAGTTAAATCAGCTTCCTGTTTCTTTGGACAGTTAAATCAGCTTCCTGTTTCTTTGGACAGTTAAATCAGCTTCATGTCTCTTTGGGCAGTTAAATAAGCTTCCTGTTTCTTTGGACAGTTAAATCAGCTTCCTGTTTCTTTGGACAGTTAAATCAGCTTCCTGTCTCTTTGGACAGTTAAATCAGCTTCCTGTTTCTTTGGACAGTTAAATCAGCTTCCTGTTTCTTTGGACAGTTAAATCAGCTTCCTGTCTCTTTGGACAGTTAAATCAGCTTCCTGTTTCTTTGGACAGTTAAATCAGCTTCCTGTTTCTTTGGACAGTTAAATCAGCTTCCTGTTTCTTTGGACAGTTAAATCAGCTTCCTGTCTCTTTGGACAGTTAAATCAGCTTCATGTCTCTTTGGGCAGTTAAATAAGCTTCCTGTTTCTTTGGACAGTTAAATCAGCTTCCTGTTTCTTTGGACAGTTAATTCACCTTAGAGTTAGTTAATTCACCTTAGAGTTAGTTAATTCACCTTAGAGTTAGTTAATTCACCTTAGAGTTAGCATCTACAAACTGCTTGCTTACAAAAAAGGATATACAAAAATTTATTTTCAACGACGTAGACAAAAGATGGAATATTCCAGATATATTGCATGACAACAACACTAACCAACATGAATCGGGTGCAGTCTGAAACTTTGATTTAAATTAGTCTGTTTCAATTCATGGCCACACCAGGTGATACTAGATACTATATATAGAGTGAATAAACTCCTTCCATTTATAAACAAGAACAGGGGCTTTTGACTAGAAATGAAACTAACAGTGAACCTTAACCTTTTACCCGGAACGTTCACCTTATTGGTCGCCAGTAAGTCCCTCATGGAGATCATCTCCCCAGACAACCGCCGGCCTCCATCCGTCTCGCTCTCGTTCACCGCGTCCGTTTCTATGGAGACAGTCCGCCGCGCCCGGGGGTGTCCGTGTCCAGTGCTGCTGGGCATCACGGCGTTCCGGCGAGGCCGGAGTCTCTTCCCGATCCCGGCGGAGCAGCAGCGGCAGCAGAGAATGCCCAGCTTCCTCAGCAGCCAGTTAAGAGTCTGCTTGAGTTTTGGGAAAATTAAACTTTGAAATTCAGAGACATTAATTAATAACAGTGTTAAAACACCCACATACCTAGAGGAAGAAGTGTGTGTGTGTGTGTACACTACAGGAGTCTGCTGAGCCCGGCCTCCCCAATTAAGGTGCCGCCAACCTCGTGTGTGTGTGTGTGTGTGTGTGTGTGTGTGTGTGTGTGTGTGTGTGTGTGTGTGTGTGTGTGTGTGTGTGTGTGTGTGTGTGTGTGTGTGTGTGTGTGTGTGTAAGAGGAGGGAGAGCCAGTAGACCGAGGAAAGGACAGAGAATGGGCAATTAGTGCTCACCATCTTGCACTGTGTGTGTGTGTGTGTGTGTGTGTGTGTGTGTGTGTGCTTAAAAGAAAAATAGCTACATAAAAAACATCACCTGCTTGATGACGATAGATATGACGTTGAACAGCGAGTAGATACAGCAGACGCCCATCAATATAAACAGGAAGTTCCCCAGTCTGTAGGCTGTCTGGTTCCCATCGTACGCGACCCTCTGGCTGCTCACCATGTCCCCGAACCCGATGGTGCTGAACGCCACAAAACAGAAGTACAGCGAGTCCAGATAGCCCCACCCCTCCACCGCTGAGTACATGGCCGAGGCACAGCAGGAGATCACCACAGCGGCCACACAGAGAATCAGCATCACATAGTACACTGAAGGCTTCCATCCAGCCAGAATGTCCCTGTCTCTATCTCTGGGTCCTGGCAGTGACGTCTCCCTGCTGCCATCGTGGGGCACCATGCCCTGGCGCTGATGCTGCAGCCCGTGGCACGACTTTAGGACGAAGGCAAGCACCGTGATGATACGCTCCAGGAAGAGGTTGAAGAAGAGGATGGTAGAGGCGCAGCCGATCAGGCCGTAGAAGATGAGGAAGACTTTGCCGCTGACCGTGGCCGGGGTGGTCATGCCAAATCCTGACCGGAGAGAGAAGGGGAAGGGGACAGAGGGAGGGGAGGCGGGGGAGAGAGAGAGAGACGGGAGGGGGACAGAGGGAGGGGAGGCAGGGGACAGAGAGAGAGAGGGGGGGTCGAGAGATTGAGAAAGAGACACATATTTCCCTCAGATTACACAGACCCACAAAGAATTTGAAAACAAATCCAATTTTGATAAACTCCCATATCTACTGGGTGAAATACCACAGTGTGCCATCACAGCAGTAAGATTCGTGACCTGTTGCTACAAGAAAAGGGCAACCAGTGAAGAACAAACACCATTGTAAATACAACCTATATTTATGTTTATTTATTTTCCCTTTTGTACTTTAACTATTTGCACATCATTAAAACACTGTATATAGACAATATGACATTTGAAGTGTCTTTATTCTTTTGGAACTTTTGTGAGTGTAATGTTTACTGTTAATTTTTTATTGTTAATTTCACTTTTGTTTATGATCTAGTTCACTTGCTTTGGAAATATAAACATATGTTTCCCATGCCAATAAAGCCCCTTAAATAGAAATTGTATTGAAAGAAAAATGATGAGAGTATAATTACCTAACCCTCCCTGTCTGTCTGTTCTTAAAAAGCCCACTCATACATCCCTCGTTCACTTCCAAGGTAAAGGAGAATGAAGTAAACCAGGTTGCCATAGGTGACGACGTCTCTTAATACTTCCAGTTTTTTTTCTAAGCATCTGTCTCTTCCTCTCTCTCATTCCTTGCTCCTCTTCTCCTTTCCTTAGAGTGAAATGATAATTTAGTGACGGGGGGTTTTCATTACCATTCTCACAGATGTGCTCCTCGGGGAGATGAAAGAGAAGTCTCTAAAAACAACTTCTCCTTCAAAAAGAAAGACCCAGGGCTTCAACATGCTTGAGACTAGGCTACTGGAGGGAAGGGAAAATAGATGCTTGCTACAGGAATGGCTTTATTGGAGTCTGTTTGTGTGTCTAACCTTTAATTATCTTATATGTTGATGGCGGGAAACCCTATAGCCTTTAGCCAACAGCCAATACCCTATAGCCATTACAATATATAGCCTATACCCTATAGCCTATACCATATGGCCTATACCATATACCCTATAGCCTATACAACATATACCCTATAGCCTATACAACATATAGCCTATACCCTATAGCCTATACCATATAGCCTATACCCTATAGCCTATACCATATAGCCTATACCATAAAGCCTTTACCCTATAGCCTTTACACTATAGCCTATATCATATGGCCTATAGCATATAGCCTTTACCCTATAGCCTATACAACATATAGCCTATACCCTATAGCCTATACCATATAGCCTATACCATATAGCCTTTACACTATAGCCAATACCATATGGCCTTTACCCTATAGCCTATACCATATGGCCTATACCATATACTTTACCCTATAGCCTATACCATATAGCCTTTACCCTATAGCCTATACCATATAGCCTTTACCCTATAGCCTATACCCATATAGCCTTTACCCTATAGCCTATACCATAAAGCCTTTACCCTATACCATATAGCCTTTACCCTATACCATATAGCCTTTACCCTATACCATATAGCCTTTACCCTATAGCCTATACCAATATAGCCTTTACCCTATAGCCTATACCAATATAGCCTTTACCCTATAGCCTATACCAATATAGCCTTTACCCTATAGCCTATACCAATATAGCCTTTACCCTATAGCCTATACCAATATAGCCTTTACCCTATAGCCTATACCATAAAGCCTTTACCCTATACCATATAGCCTTTACACTATAGCCTATACCATATGGCCTATACCATATAGCCTTTACCCTATAGCCTATACCATATAGCCTTTACCCTATATCATATAGCCTATACCATATAGCCTTTACCCTATACCATATAGCCTTTACCCTATAGCCTATACCATATATAGCCTTTACCCTATACCATATAGCCTTTACCCTATAGCCTATACCATATAGCCTTTACCCTATACCATATAGCCTTTACCCTATACAACATATAGCCTTTACCCTATAGCCTATACCATATAGCCTTTACCCTATAGCCTATACCATATGGCCTTTACCATATAGCCTATACCATATGGCCTATACCATATATCCTTTACCCTATAGCCTATACCATATGGCCAATACCATATAACCTTTACCCTATAGCCTATACCATATAGCCTATACCATATAACCTTTACCCTATACCATATAGCCTTTATCCTATAGCCTATACCATATAGCCTTTACTCTATAGCCTATGACATATAGCCTTTACCCTATAGCCTATGCCATATAGCCTTTACCCTATAGCCTTTACCCAATAACATATAGCCTTTACCCTATAGCCTATACCATATAGCCTTTACCCTTTTGCCTATACCATATAGCCTTTACCCTATACCATATAGCCTTTATCCTATAGCCTATACCATATAGCCTTTACCCTATAACATATAGACTTTACCCTATAGCCTATACCATATAGCCTTTACCCTATAACATATAGACTTTACCCTATAACCTATACCATATAGCCTTTACCCTATAACATATAGACTTTATCCTATAGCCTATACCCTATAACATATAGACTTTACCCTATAGCCTATACCATATAGCCTTTACCCTATAGCCTATACCATATAGCCTTTACCCTATACCATATTGCCTTTACCCAGTACCATTTCAAATAGCCCATGGTCCCTGACAAATAAATTCAAACCAGTAACATAATAAAAACATTCATTTACAGTTGATATCATTTTGTTGTTTTGTCGGGTAACTGAAACAAATTTTTAAAAAATGCAACTTTAGAAAATGTTTGTTATTGACATATCTAATTAATAAGATTACGACAAGACCCCACCAAACAGTATGAATTGTTCTTCAGCCGTGACCATCGGGATAGAGTTCCATAAAATTGAGAAGCTTGTCATTTTCACTAAACCTCAGTGTTCAGAAAAGAGCAGTATGTTTTATCCCATACTGTGCCAACCACCTTAGTGCATCAACATGTACTCAATTTCCAACCTCTGGTTGTATCATCTGCCGTCCCTGGGTTATATCTCTGTGATGCATACATCACAGACAATATGGACACCGGGAGGGAGGCAATGTCCTTAATGAACTGTAGTGGATTTGTAATGGTTGACGGCCTACTGGAAACAACAACAGTAAAAACAAGACATGTAAATATCTACAATGAAAATAAATAACCTGAATAATTAATAGCCAGTTTTGGCAAAACCGAAGTCACTTTTCATTAGTTATTTGATGTTAAAATTAATTCACCTTGATTAGACTATACTTTATAGCCTATCATATCGTAAACCTGTCTACTCATTTCTTTTTGCAATCATTCAGTATTAAGATCTCACTCTCTCGTTGTTAAAGATCATTGGTTAATCAGTTTGTCAAGATGTCTTCATAGAATTTGAAGTGCAATTCATTTCTTGAATTATAACAAAACTGACGCATTTAAAAAAAAATAAGGTATGCAAAAATATATATTTAAAATGTTATTCAAAAGGTGCATTTAGATTTTGAAAAGTGATACATTTCGCAATACACCACAATCTTTACTGAACCTTCTGGCTTTGTTTTTGAGCTTACCTATGGTCGACACAACGGTCCCCACGAAGTAAAAAGCGCCGGTAAAATCCCAGCGTGGTCTGAGTGTATCCACGCGGATACCGGCGACGTTCGCCTCCTCATAGAACCGGAGAAAGGTCTCCAAATCGGTCCGGGTGAGGTTGTGCTTCTGGGTGAAGTTCTCGAAGCGCTGCGCCCACAGCTCTTTGGCCTGCCGCTCCTTCGGTTGTTCCAACGCGGAGAACACCGCCGCGCCGCACAGCAGATACAGCATGATCAGCACCGCTAGCATTAGGAACCGCGCGTTATCATCGTTCATCGCGCCGAAGCAGCAGCCTCTCCGGCAAGCCATTACGGCGGCAGAGAGGACACCGAGGACCCGGGGAGAAGGATCCTCCGCATCCTCTCAGATAAAGGCTAACATGAAAGCCTTCCAGATAAGTCAGCATGTATAGTTCGATATTTAGACACAAGTGCCATAACTGCTGGGAATGTTTAATTGACAAAGATACCAGGTTACCTCAGCTCACACCCTACCATCCGCATGTTTTATGAAAACATTTCAAAATAAATATAATATCAATATTAAAGTTGCTTGTGCGTCATAGATTTCCGTAGAAGTGCCGATAACTAGTGGGAACTGTAGTTGATTGATTCTCGCATGCGTAATGCAAAACAATTCCCGAAAAAGATCCCCAAACGGTCTGGAACAGCCTTCATCGTGTATGTCCTGGTTATCCTCGAGGCAGGTGCGGGGAAGGGTGAGGTCAGCTTCCCAGTGCACTCCACTATCTCCCCGAACAGGCGCAGTGAGAGCTGGACAGGCTCACGGTAGCGGTTACAAAACCCAACCAATTCGGCGCGCGGTGGGACTAATACAAGTAGCGGTTACAAAACCCAACCAATTCGGCGCGCGGTGGGACTAATACAAGTAGCGGTTATGTTGAGGCATTGTCCCTAGTTTACTTCTCAATAAGATACCAGTCATGAAATAAATGAAAAGGTGAATAACCTATCAAATTGTATTAATGGAACAGTTCAATGCAGACAGACAGATAGACAGACAGACAGACAGACAGACAGACAGACAGACAGACAGACAGACAGGCACACACAAACCATGCAGGACTAGTACACATGGCAGCTCACAGACCTCACCTCACACCATGCAGGACTAGTACACATGGCAGCTCACAGACCTCACCTCACACCATGCAGGACTGATACACATGGCAGCTCACAGATCTCATCACACCATGCAGGACTAGTACACTGGCAGCTCACAGACCTCACTCACACCATGCAGGACTGATACATGGCAGCTCACAGACCTCAGTACACCATGCAGGACTAGTACACATGGCAGCTCACAGACCTCACCTCACACCATGCAGGACTAGTACACATGGCAGCTCACAGACCTCACCTCACACCATGCAGGACTGATTACATGGCAGCTCACAGACCTCACCTCACACCATGCAGGACTAGTACACTGGCAGCTCACAGACCTCACCTCACACCATGCAGGACTGATACACATGGCAGCTCACAGACCTCACCTCACACCATGCAGGACTAGTACACATGGCAGCTCACAGACCTCACCTCACCATGCAGGACTAGTACACATGGCAGCTCACAGACCTCACCTCACACCATGCAGGACTAGTACACTGGCAGCTCACAGACCACACCTCACACCATGCAGGACTGATACACATGGCAGCTCACAGACCTCACCTCACACCATGCAGGACTAGTACACATGGCAGCTCACAGACCTCACCTCACACCATGCAGGACTGATACACATGGCAGCTCACAGACCTCACCTCACA
Source organism: Oncorhynchus keta (assembly GCF_023373465.1). Taxonomy (NCBI): domain Eukaryota; kingdom Metazoa; phylum Chordata; class Actinopteri; order Salmoniformes; family Salmonidae; genus Oncorhynchus; species Oncorhynchus keta. Next base: position 11,640,174 of record NC_068455.1, on the reverse strand, counting down.
CCATGCAGGACTAGTACACTGGCAGCTCACAAACCTCACCTCACACCATGCAGGACTGATACACATGGCAGCTCACAGACCTCACCTCACACCATGCAGGACTGATACACATGGCAGCTCACAGACCTCACCTCACACCATGCAGGACTAGTACACATGGCAGCTCACAGACCTCACCTCACACCATGCAGGACTGATACACATGGCAGCTCACAGACCTCACCTCACACCATGCAGGACTAGTACACATGGCAGCTCACAGACCTCACCTCACACCATGCAGGACTGATACACATGGCAGCTCACAGACCTCACCTCACACCATGCAGGACTAGTACACATGGCAGCTCACAGACCTCACCTCACACCATGCAGGACTAGTACACATGGCAGCTCACAGACCTCACCTCACACCATGCAGGACTAGTACACATGGCAGCTCACAGACCTCACCTCACACCATGCAGGACTGATACACATGGCAGCTCACAGACCTCACCTCACACCATGCAGGACTAGTACACATGGCAGCTCACAGACCTCACCTCACACCATGCAGGACTGATACACATGGCAGCTCACAGACCTCACCTCACACCATGCAGGACTAGTACACTGGCAGCTCACAGACCTCACCTCACACCATGCAGGACTAGTACACTGGCAGCTCACAGACCTCACCTCACACCATGCAGGACTAGTACACATGGCAGCTCACAGACCTCACCTCACACCATGCAGGACTAGTACACATGGCAGCTCACAGACCTCACCTCACACCATGCAGGACTGATACACATGGCAGCTCACAGACCTCACCTCACACCATGCATGACTGATACACATGGCAGCTCACAGACCTCACCTCACACCATGCAGGACTAGCACACATGGCAGCTCACAGACCTCACCTCACACCATGCAGGACTAGTACACATGGCAGCTCACAGACCTCACCTCACACCATGCAGGACTAGTACACATGGCAGCTCACAGACCTCACCTCACACCATGCAGGACTAGTACACTGGCAGCTCACAGACCTCACCTCACACCATGCAGGACTGATACACATGGCAGCTCACAGACCTCACCTCACACCATGCAGGACTAGTACACATGGCAGCTCACAGACCTCACCTCACACCATGCAGGACTGATACACATGGCAGCTCACAGACCTCACCTCACACCATGCAGGACTAGTACACTGGCAGCTCACAAACCTCACCTCACACCATGCAGGACTGATACACATGGCAGCTCACAGACCTCACCTCACACCATGCAGGACTAGTACACATGGCAGCTCACAGACCTCACCTCACACCATGCAGGACTAGTACATGGCAGCTCACAGACCTCACCTCACACCATGCAGGACTAGTACACATGGCAGCTCACAGACCTCACCTCACACCATGCAGGACTGATACACATGGCAGCTCACAGACCTCACCTCACACCATGCAGGACTAGTACACATGGCAGCTCACAGACCTCACCTCACACCATGCAGGACTGATACACATGGCAGCTCACAGACCTCACCTCACACCATGCAGGACTAGTACACTGGCAGCTCACAGACCTCACCTCACACCATGCAGGACTAGTACACATGGCAGCTCACAGACCTCACCTCACACCATGCAGGACTAGTACACATGGCAGCTCACAGACCTCACCTCACACCATGCAGGACTAGTACACATGGCAGCTCACGGACCTCACCTCACACCATGCAGGACTGATACACATGGCAGCTCACAGACCTCACCTCACACCATGCATGACTGATACACATGGCAGCTCACAGACCTCACCTCACACCATGCAGGACTAGTACACATGGCAGCTCACAGACCTCACCACACCATGCAGGACTGATACACATGGCAGCTCACAGACCTCACCTCACACCATGCAGGACTAGTACACTGGCAGCTCACAGACCTAATAATAATAATATAATAATATATGCCATTTAGCAGACGCTTTTATCCAAAGCGACTTACAGTCATGTGTGCATACAACGTATGGGTGGTCCCGGAATCGAACCCACTACCCTGGCGTTACAAGCGCCATGCTCTACCAACTGAGCTACAGAAGGACCTCACCTCACACCATGCAGGACTAGTACACATGGCAGCTCACAGACCTCACCTCACACCATGCAGGATTAGTACACATGGCAGCTCACAGACCTCACCTCACACCATGCAGGACTAGTACACTGGCAGCTCACAGACCTCACCTCACACCATGCAGGACTGATACACATGGCAGCTCACAGACCTCACCTTACACCATGCAGGACTAGTACACATGGCAGCTCACAGACCTCACCTCACACCATACAGGACTAGTACACATGGCAGCTCACAGACCTCACCTCACACCATGCAGGACTGATACACACGGCAGCTCACAGACCTCACCTCACACCATGCAGGACTAGTACACTGGCAGCTCACAGACCTCACCTCACACCATGCAGGACTGATACACATGGCAGCTCACAGACCTCACCTCACACCATGCAGGACTAGTACACATGGCAGCTCACAGACCTCACCTCACACCATGCAGGACTGGTACACATGGCAGCTCACAGACCTCACCTCACACCATGCAGGACTGATACACATGGCAGCTCACAGACCTCACCTCACACCATGCAGGACTGGTAGACATGGCAGCTCACAGACCTCACCTCACACCATGCAGGACTAGTACACATGGCAGCTCACAGACCTCACCTCACACCCAGGAAACAGGGAGAAGGAAGGCTACCAGGATGGTGCTAACTTCCTAAACAGGCATAGGAGCTGTCTGATTGGCTGCTGTAACACTGATCATGATGGGCCTAGCAGCTTCCTGAGCCAGGTACTTTTAGTATGCCTCAATATTGAGTATTGTCAGCTGAGTATTTGATTCAGCCATAATGAAAACATAAAACATATTTGGAGCAATGGGGATCCCATGGCAATAAAAGGTAGCTGCTACCACAGTTGCTAAGCAGCGGTTCATTAAAATCGGAGGCTACAAACACCACAGAAAACCTGCTGCAGTCATTGTCAAGATGGTGCTGACAGAGAACAGTGATAGTGACCTCTTTATTTTACTGACTTTATTGTCACCGTGCGGAAATGTTGATGCAGTATAATGTACACGTTTAAAGTGGCATTTAGAAACAGTAGACAACAACTTCGACAATACAAAATTCCTTACAGTTTCATAGAGAAGAAATAAGACCAGCCTGCTAAACACCTCAAGCTGTTTAGGAGAGATATCACACCTGGATATCACACCTGGATATCACACCTGGAGATCCCACCTGGAGATCCCACCTGGATATCACACCTGGATATCACACCTGGAGATCCCACCTGGATATCACACCTGGATATCACACCTGGATATCACACCTGGATATCACACCTGGAGATCCCACCTGGAGATCCCACCTGGATATCACACCTGGAGATCCCACCTGGAGATCCCACCTGGATATCACACCTGGATATCACACCTGGAGATCACACCTGGATATCACACCTGGATATCACACCTGGAGATCCCACCTGGAGATCCCACCTGGAGATCCCACCTGGAGATCCCACCTGGATATCACACCTGGATATCACACCTGGAGATCCCACCTGGCACGAAGTCCATTTTGACTTTAACTCCGACTCAGACGTATCCCTTGTTCGGACCACATTCCTTTTTTTTCACGGCGTACCAAAACACTGCAGGCGTAGACACAGTAGATGAGCCGGCATTCTGGAATCAACTGGCACTCCCTTCCATTCCTCCAACTGGCACACCCGTCCGTTCGGTGATCAGTCCTACCACGACGGTGGTAGAGCTCATCACCAACCACAATAAGACAGCCTACAGGGAGGCCAGAGTTAGCAGTGTGGTGCCTGGACAACAACCTCTGCCTCAACATCAATAAGACCAAGGACCTGATCGTGGACTACAGGACAAAGAGGGGAAAGCACACCCCCAACCACATTGACAAGGATGTAGTGGACGGGATGGGAGCTTCGCTAACGACTGAACATGGTCCACACACACCCGCACAGTTGTGAAGAGGGTATGACAGCACCTCTTTCCCCACAGGAGGCTAAAAATATTTGTCATTGGCTCTCGGATCCTCAAAAAATTATACAGATGCACCATCGAGAGCATCTTGATTGCCTGTGTCACCGCAAATGCACTGCCCTCGACTGCAAAGCACCATAGAGGGTGGCGTGGACAGCCCAGTACATCACTGGGGCCGAGCTCCCTGCCATCCAGGACCTCTAAATCAGGCGGTGTCAGAGGAAGGCCCAAAACATTCTCCAGCCAACCAAGCCATAGACTGTTTACTCTGCTAGCATCCGTCAAACGGTACCGGAGCATCGGCTCTTGAACCAACAGGCTCAGAGATGGCTTCTAACTCCAAGCCATAAGACTGCTAAATAGCCATAATCCTGCAAAAATAGTTAATTAAATGGTTACCTGGAATATCTGCACTGATCCTATCTTACCCTGACTATGCACCTGTCTCTCACTCACAAGACAATTTGGAAAGTGTTCAGACCTCTTGACCCTTTTCCCACATTGTTATACGTTACAGGCTTATTCTTAAATTGAATACATTTCATTTTTTACTCATCAACCTACACATAATACGCCATAATGACAAAGCGAAAACACAATTTTAAGAAATGTTTGCACATTTATTACAAATAAAAACAGACTTTATTTATAAAGTATTCAGACCTTTTGCTACTGTATGAGACTCGAAATTGATTTCAGGTGCATGCTGTTTCCATTGGTCATCCTTGAGATATTTTTACATCTTGATTGGAGTCCACCTGTGGTAAGTTAAATTGATTGAACATGACTTGCCTAGTTAAATAAAGGTTAAATAAAATAAACATTTGGAAAGCCACACACCTGTATATATAAGGTCCCACAGTTGACAGTGCATGTCAGAGGAAAAACCAAGAACACAGTTGCCTCCATCATTCTTAAATGTAAGAAGTTTGTAACCACCAAGACTCTTCATAGAGCTCCCCGCCTGGTCAAACTAAGCAATTGGGGAGAAGGGCCTTGGTCAGGGAGGGGACCAAGAACCCGATGGTCACTCTGACAGAGCTCCAGAGTTCCTCTGTAGAGATAAGAGAACCTTCCAGAAGGACAAGCATTTCTGCAGAACTCCACCAATCAGGCCTTTATGGTAAAGTGGCCGGACGGAAGACATTCCTCAGTAAAAGGCATAACAGCACGCTTGGAGTTTGCCAGAAAGGAACCTAAAGGACTCCCAGACCATGAGAAGCAAGATTCTCTGGTCTGATGAAACATCCCTGTTAGTTAGCATTCCTCCTTCGCCAAAATAATCCATCCACCTGAAAAGTGTGGCATATCAAGGAGCTGATTAAACAGCATGATCATTACACAGGTGCACCTTGTGCTGGGGACAATAAACGGCCACTCTAGAATGTGGAGTATCCTCACAACACAATGCCACTGATGTTTGGTTTTGAGGGAGTGTTCAATTGGCATGCTGACTGCAGGAATGTTCGCCAGAGTTGTTGCCAGATAATTGAATGTTAATTTCTCTACCATAAATTGTTTCCAACGTCAGTTTAGAGAATTACGTCCAATCGGCCTCACAACCACAGACCACGTGTAACCCGCCTGCCCAGGACCTCCACATCCGGCTTCTTCACCTCCTTTTATATTTTTGTTCAGTTTATTTATAGACTGTATAGATGTTTAGCCCCCAGCATAAATTGTTATTCATTTTCTTGATTATGCACATAATCAAGTCATCATACTGAAAACATATAATTGAACAAACATTTAGAGTCTACAGTGATATTTTTTGCACATATAAACAGAACAATTACATTACATGATTGACTTGTCAAGATAAATAAAGGTACAATTTAAAAACATTTAACAAATAAAGATAATAAACAACTATAACACTAAAATAATGACAAGAACGCTATTTACATACAGATGACATCAATGAGTTGGGGTGATGATGACACCTAGGAGATGGGGGATGAGGGGGGGTGATGGCATTAGGAGATGGGAGAAGAGGAAATCTAGGAGATGGGGGGATGAGGACATCTAGGAGATGGGGGATGATGCCATTAGGAGATGGGGATGAGGACATCTAGGAGATGGGGGGGATGAGGACATCTAGGAGATGGGGGGATGATGGCATTAGGAGATGGGTGGATGATGACATCTAGGAGATGGGGGGGATGATGACACCTAGGAGATGGGGGATGATGACATCTTGGAGATGGGGGGATGATGACACAGAGAGATGATGACACCTAGGAGATGGGGGATGATGCCACCTTGGAGATGGGGGGATGACACAGGAGATGACATCTAGGAGATGGGGGATGATGACATCTAGGAGATGGGGGGGGATGACATCTAGGAGATGGGGGAATGATGACACCTAGTAGATGGGGGATGATGACACCTAGGAGAGATGATGACATTAGGAGATGGGGATGATGACATCTAGGAGATGGGGGATGATGACATCTAGGAGATGGGGGATGATGACATCTAGGAGATGGGGAATGATGACATCTAGAGAGATGATGACACCTAGGAGATGGAGGGATGATGACACCTAGGAGATGGGGGATGATGACATGTAGGAGATGGGGGATGATGACATCTAGGAGATGGGGGGATGATGACATTAGGAGATGGGGATGAGGACATCTAGGAGATGGGGGGATGAGGACATCTAGGAGATGGGGGGGATGAGGACATCTATGAGATGGGGGGGATGATGCCATTAGGAGATGGGGATGAGGACATCTAGGAGATGGGGGGGATGAGGACATCTAGGAGATGGGGGGGATGATGACATTAGGAGATGGGTGGATGATGACATCTAGGAGATGGGGGGGGATGATGACACCTAGGAGATGGGGGATGATGACACCTAGGAGATGGGGGATGATGACATCTTGGAGATGGGGGGATGATGACATCTTGGAGATGGGGGGATGATGACACAGGAGATGATGACACCTAGGAGATGGGGGATGATGCCACCTAGGAGATGGGGGGGATGATGACATCTAGGAGATGGGGGGGATGATGACATCTAGGAGATGGGGGATGATGACACCTAGGAGATGGGGGATGATGACACTTAGTAGATGGGGGATGATGACACCTAGGAGATGATGACATTAGGAGATGGGGGATGATGACATCTAGGAGATGGGGGATGATGACATCTAGGAGATGGGGGGGGATGATGACATCTAGGAGATGGGGAATGATGACATGTAGGAGATGGGGGGATGATGACATCTAGGAGATGGGCGGGATGATGACATTAGGAGATGGGGGGGAAGATGACACCTAGGAGATGGGGGATGAGGACACCTATGAGATGGGGGATGATAACATCTAGGAGATGGGGGGTAATGACATCTATGAGATGGGGGATGATGACATCTAGGAGATGGGGGGGATGATGACATTTAGGAGACTAGGCATGACGATCACCAAGGAGCTGGCGGTTCAGACTCGGCATAACGATCACCAAGGACCTGGGCTGTTCAGACTAGGCATAACGATCACCAAGGACCTGGGCTGTTCAGACTAGGCATAACGATCACCAAGGACCTGGGCTGTTCAGACTAGGCATAACGATCACCAAGGACCTGGGCTGTTCAGACTAGGCATAATGATCACCAAGGAGCTGGGCTGTTCAGACTAGGCATAACGATCACCAAGGACCTGGGCTGTTCAGACTAGGCATAACGATCACCAAGGACCTGGGCTGTTCAGACTAGGATTAACGATCACCAAGGACCTCCTGGGCTGTTTAGACTAGGCATAACAATCACCAAGGACCTGGACTGTTCAGACTAGGCATAACGATCACCAAGGACCTGGGCTGTTCAGACTAGGCATAAAGATCACCAAGGACCTGGCTGTTCAGACTAGGCATAACGATCACCAAGGACCTGGCTGTTCAGACTAGGCATAAAGATCACCAAGGACCTGGGCTGTTCAGACTAGGCATAACGATCACCAAGGACCTGGCTGTTCAGACTAGGCATAACGATCACCAAGGACCTGGGCTGCTCAGACTAGGCATAATGATCACCAAGGAGCTGGATGTTCAGATTAGGCATAACGATCATCAAGGACCTGGCTGTTCAGACTAGGCATAACGATCACCAAGGACCTGGGCTGTTCAGACTAGGCATAACGATCACCAAGGAGCTGGTTGTTCAGACTCGGCATGAAGATCACCAAGAAGCTGGCCAAAGCAGATACAGATACAGTCCCAATGGGCACCATATTCCCTATATAGTGCCATTTGGACTCAGCAACAGACTGACAGCCAGGCTCATTTAAAACCAGAACTATAACAGTTTTTCTAGAACTCTGAAAATAAATGAATCACCTTTCACTCCTTCACTCACACAGCTCTCTCTCAGTCTTCCATACATACATTGGGTAACAGTCCCAACGGAGCTTGCTCTCTCGCTCTCTCTCTCTCTGATCAAATCAAATCAAATGTTATTGTTCACATGTTTTTAGCAGACGTTATTGGGGTTGAGGCGAAATTCTTGTTTTTCTAGCTTCAACAGTGCAGTAATATCTAACAAGTAATACACGTGAAGTCGGAAGTTTACATACACTTAGGTTGGAGTCATTAAAACTCGTTTTTCAACCACACAAATTTCTTGTTAACTAACTATAGTTTTGGCAAGTCGGTTAGGACATCTACTTTGTGCATGACACAAGTCATTTCTCCAACAATTGTTTATAGATTATTTCACTTATAATTCACTGTATCACAATTCCAGTGGGTCAGAAGTTTACATACACGAAGTTGACTGTGCCTTTAAATAGCTTGGAAAATTCCAGATCATGATGTCATGGCTTTAGAAGCTTCTGATAAACTAATTGACATAATTTGAGTCAATTGGAGCTGTACCTGTGGATGTATTTCAAGGCATATCTTCAAACTCAGTGCCTCTTTGCTTGACATCCTGGTGAAAATCAAAAGAAATCAGACAAGACCAAGTCTGGTTCATCCTTGGGAGCAATTTCCAAATGCCTGAAGGTACCACATTCATCTGTACAAACAATTGTACGCAAGTATAAACACCATGGGACCATGCAGCCGTCATGCTGCTCAGGAAGGAGAGGCGTTCTGTCTCCTAGAGATGAACGTACTTTGGTGCAAAAAGTGCAAATCAATCCCAGGTACAAAGGTATCTATATCCACAGTAAAACAAGTCCTATTGCGACATAACCTGAAAGGCCGCTCAGCAAGGAAGAAGCCAAAACCAGCATGAAAAGCCAGATTACGGTTTGCAACTGCACACGGGGACAAAGATCGTACTTTTTCGAGAATAGTTCTCTCGTCTGATGAAACAAAAATAGAATTGTTTGGCCATAATGACCATCGTTATGTTTGGAGGAAAAGGGGAAGGCTTGCAAAAAACACGAAAAACACCATCCCAACCGTGAAGCACGGGGGTGGCAGCATCATGTTGTGGGGGTGCTTTGCTGCAGGAGGGACTGGTGCTCAAAATAGATGGCATCATGAGGGCGGAAAATTCAGTGGATATTTTGAAGCAACATCTCAAGACATCAGTCAGGAAGTTAAAGCTTGGTCACAATTGGTCTTCCAAATGGACAATGACCCCAAGCATACTTCCAAAGTTATGTCAAAATGGCTTAAGGACAACAAAGTCAAATTATTGGAGTGGCCATCACAAAGCCCTGACCTCAATCCCATAGAAAATTTGTGGGCAGAACTTAAAAAGCGTGTGCGAGCAAGGAGGCCTACAAATCTGACCCAGTTACACCAGCTCTGTCAGGAGGAATGCGACAAAATTCACTCAACTTATTGGGGGAAGCTTGCGGAAGGCTACCCGAAACGTTTGACCCAAGTTAAAACCTCCTAAGGATGATGCGAATTTTCGCAGCTTTTTGTAAAAAATCTCGCAACATTTCAACGCCCTGCTACTCATACCAGGAATATAGTATATGCATATGATTAGTATGTGTGCATAGAAAACACTCTGAAGTTTCTAGAACTGGTTCAATGGTGTCTGTGACTATAACCGAACAAGTTCCGTGGTCAAAATCGCCAGAAAACCTGGTCACTAAATCGACGGAAAAAAATCAATCCGCCAGTATACGTATTGTTTAAGGCATGTCGTAAATGTTGGAACCGTGTTTGCAATTCCTACAGATTCCACACGATGTCGCCAGTGTACTGTTTTCCAGGTCCCTTTATCCTTGGTTAGATCAATTTGATCATTTATTAACGTTTACTAATACGTAAACTTGGATTACAGAAGTAGGTTGAAGTGTTTTGTCAAAGTTTATAGGCAACTTTATGAATTTTAAAAAATTACGTTGCGTTGGGAAACGTGCATTTTCCCATGGATTTCACGGTGTTCATAAATGGACGCCCAATTTTTCAGTTTTTGATTTGTTAAAAAAGTTTGAAATATCCAATAAATGTTGTTCCACTTCATGATTGTGTCCCACTTGTTGTTGATTCTTCACAAAAAAATACAGTTTTATATCTTTATGTTTGAAGCCTGAAATGTGGCAAAAGGTCGCAAAGTTCAAGGGGGCCGAATACATTTACATTTACATTTAAGTCATTTAGCAGACGCTCTTATCCAGAGTGACTTACAAATTGGTGCATTCACCTTATGACATCCAGTGGAACAGCCACTTTACAATAGTGCATCTAAATCTTTTAAGGGGGGTGAGAAGGATTACTTTATCCTATCCTAGGTATTCCTTAAAGAGGTGGGGTTTCAGGTGTCTCCGGAAGGTGGTGATTGACTCCGCTGTCCTGGCGTCGTGAGGGAGTTTGTTCCACCATTGGGGGGCCAGAGCAGCGAACAGTTTTGACTGGGCTGAGCGGGAACTGTACTTCCTCTGTGGTAGGGAGGCGAGCAGGCCAGAGGTGGATGAACGCAGTGCCCTTGTTTGGGTGTAGGGCCTGATCAGAGCCTGGAGGTACTGAGGTGCCGTTCCCCTCACAGCTCCGTAGGCAAGCACCATGGTCTTGTAGCGGATGCGAGCTTCAACTGGAAGCCAGTGGAGAGAGCGGAGGAGCGGGGTGACGTGAGAGAACTTGGGAAGGTTGAACACCAGACGGGCTGCGGCGTTCTGGATGAGTTGTAGGGGTTTAATGGCACAGGCAGGGAGCCCAGCCAACAGCGAGTTGCAGTAATCCAGACGGGAGATGACAAGTGCCTGGATTAGGACCTGCGCCGCTTCCTGTGTGAGGCAGGGTCGTACTCTGCGGATGTTGTAGAGCATGAACCTACAGGAACGGGCCACCGCCTTGATGTTAGTTGAGAATGACAGGGTGTTGTCCAGGATCACGCCAAGGTTCTTAGCGCTCTGGGAGGAGGACACAATGGAGTTGTCAACCGTGATGGCGAGATCATGGAACGGGCAGTCCTTCCCCGGGAGGAAGAGCAGCTCAGTCTTGCCGAGGTTCAGCTTGAGGTGGTGATCCGTCATCCACACTGATATGTCTGCCAGACATGCAGAGATGCGATTCGCCACCTGGTCATCAGAAGGGGGAAAGGAGAAGATTAATTGTGTGTCGTCTGCATAGCAATGATAGGAGAGACCATGTGAGGTTATGACAGAGCCAAGTGACTTGGTGTATAGCGAGAATAGGAGAGGGCCTAGAACAGAGCCCTGGGGGACACCAGTGGTGAGAGCGCGTGGTGAGGAGACAGATTCTCGCCACGCCACCTGGTAGGAGCGACCTGTCAGGTAGGACGCAATCCAAGCGCGGGCCGCGCCGGAGATGCCCAACTCGGAGAGGGTGGAGAGGAGGATCTGATGGTTCACAGTATCGAAGGCAGCCGATAGGTCTAGAAGGATGAGAGCAGAGGAGAGAGAGTTAGCTTTAGCAGTGCGGAACGCCTCCGTGATACAGAGAAGAGCAGTCTCAGTTGAATGACTAGTCTTGAAACCTGACTGATTTGGATCAAGAAGGTCATTCTGAGAGAGATAGCGGGAGAGCTGGCCAAGGACGGCACGTTCAAGAGTTTTGGAGAGAAAAGAAAGAAGGGATACTGGTCTGTAGTTGTTGACATCGGAGGGATCGAGTGTAGGTTTTTTCAGAAGGGGTGCAACTCTCGCTCTCTTGACGACGGAAGGGACGTAGCCAGCGGTCAGGGATGAGTTGATGAGCGAGGTGAGGTAAGGGAGAAGGTCTCCGGAAATGGTCTGGAGAAGAGAGGAGGGGATAGGGTCAAGCGGGCAGGTTGTTGGGCGGCCGGCCGTCACAAGACGCGAGATGTCATCTGGAGAGAGAGGGGAGAAAGAGGTCAGAGCACAGGGTAGGGCAGTGTGAGCAGAACCAGCGGTGTCGTTTGACTTAGCAAACGAGGATCGGATGTCGTCGACCTTCTTTTCAAAATGGTTGACGAAGTCATCTGCAGAGAGGGAGGAGGGGGGGGGATTCAGGAGGGAGGAGAAGGTGGCAAAGAGCTTCCTAGGGTTAGAGGCAGATGCTTGGAATTTAGAGTGGTAGAAAGTGGCTTTAGCAGCAGAGACAGAGGAGGAAAATGTAGAGAGGAGGGAGTGAAAGGATGCCAGGTCCGCAGGGAGGCGAGTTTTCCTCCATTTCCGCTCGGCTGCCCGGAGCCCTGTTCTGTGAGCTCGCAATGAGTCGTCGAGCCACGGAGCGGGAGGGGAGGACCGAGCCAGCCTGGAGGATAGGGGACATAGAGAGTCAAAGGATGCAGAAAGGGAGGAGAGGAGGGTTGAGGAGGCAGAATCAGGAGATAGGTTGGAGAAGGTTTGAGCAGAGGGAAGAGATGATAGGATGGAAGAGGAGAGAGTAGCGGGGGAGAGAGAGCGAAGGTTGGGACGGCGCGATACCATCCGAGTAGGGGCAGTGTGGGAGGTGTTGGATGAGAGCGAGAGGGAAAAGGATACAAGGTAGTGGTCGGAGACTTGGAGGGGAGTTGCAATGAGGTTAGTGGAAGAACAGCATCTAGTAAAGATGAGGTCGAGCGTATTGCCTGCCTTGTGAGTAGGGGGGGAAGGTGAGAGGGTGAGGTCAAAAGAGGAGAGGAGTGGAAAGAAGGAGGCAGAGAGGAATGAGTCAAAGGTAGACGTGGTTGAGGTTAAAGTCGCCCAGAACTGTGAGAGGTGAGCCGTCCTCAGGAAAGGAGCTTATCAAGGCATCAAGCTCATTGATGAACTCTCCGAGGGAACCTGGAGGGCGATAAATGATAAGGATGTTAAGCTTGAAAGGGCTGGTAACTGTGACAGCATGGAATTCAAAGGAGGCGATAGACAGATGGGTAAGGGGAGAAAGAGAGAATGACCACTTGGGAGAGATGAGGATCCCGGTGCCACCACCCCGCTGACCAGAAGCTCTCGGGGTGTGCGAGAACACGTGGGCGGACGAAGAGAGAGCAGTAGGAGTAGCAGTGTTATCTGTGGTGATCCATGTTTCCGTCAGTGCCAAGAAGTCGAGGGACTGGGGGGAGGCATAGGCTGAGATGAACTCTGCCTTGTTGGCCGCAGATCGGCAGTTCCAGAGGCTACCGGAGACCTGGAACTCCACGTGGGTCGTGCGCGCTGGGACCACCAGATTAGGGTGGCCGCGGCCACGCGGTGTGGAGCGTTTGTATGGTCTGTGCAGAGAGGAGAGAACAGGGATAGACAGACACATAGTTGACAGGCTACAGAAGAGGCTACGCTAATGCAAGGAGATTGGAATGACAAGTGGACTACACGTCTCGAATGTTCAGAAAGTTAAGCTTACGTAGCAAGAATCTTATTGACTAAAATGATTAAAATGATACAGTACTGCTGAGGTAGGCTAGCTGGCAGTGGCTGCGTTGTTGACTTTGTAGGCTAGCTGGCAGTGGCTGCGTTGTTGACACTACACTAATCAAGTCGTTCCGTTGAGTGTAATAGTTTCTACAGTGCTGCTATTCGGGGGCTAGCTGGCTAGCTAGTAGTGTTGATTACGTTACGTTGCGTTAAAAGAATGACAATAGCTGGCTAGCTAACCTAGAAAATCGCTCTAGACTACACAATTATCTTTGATACAAAGACGGCTATGTAGCTAGCTATGTAGCTAGCTACGATCAAACAAATCAAACCGTTGTGCTGTAATGAAATGAAATGAAAATGTGATACTACCTGTGGAGCGAAGCGGAATGCGACCGGGTTGTTGAGTGCGGAAGTTCTATTCGGTAGACGTTGGCTAGCTGTTGGCTAGCTAGCAGTGTCTCCTACGTTAAGGACGACAAATAGCTGGCTAGCTAACCTCGGTAAATTAAGTTAATCACTCTAATACTACACACTCTAAACTACACAATTATCTTGGATACGAAGACAGCAAAGACAACTATGTAGCTAGCTAACACTATACTAATCAAGTCGTTCAGTTGAGTGTAATAGTTTCTACAGTGCTGCTATTCGGTAGACGGTGGACGTTTGCTAGCTGGCTAGCTGCTGGACAGATAGCAGTGTAGACTACGTTAGGACGACGAAATACGATAATTACGCAATTATCTTTGATACAAAGACGGCTATGTAGCTAGCTAAGAAGAAATTGCTAAGATTAGACAAATCAAACCGTTGTACTATAATGAAATGTAATGAAATGTAATGAAAAGTTATACTACCTGCGGACCGAAGTGCGAATGCGACCGCTCGCTCCAACCCGGAAATTCACTCGCAAGGTACTGTATCTAACAAATTTAAAACATATACCCAATCGCACAAATCTAAGTATGGAATGTAATTAAGAATATACAAATAAATGGATGATTAATGTCGCAGCGGCATAGACTAAGATACAGTGGAATAGAAGAGAACACAGTATGTGCATATGAGATGAGTATTGCAAAATATGTAAACATGATTAAAGTGACTCGTGTTCCATTTTAAAGTGGCTAGTGATTTCAAGTCTATGTAAATAGGCAGCGGCCTCTAAAGTCCTAGTGATGGCTATTTAACAATCTGATGGCCTAGAGATAAAAGCTGTGTTTCAATCTCTCGGTCCCAGCTTTGATGATAACAGTGTGAACAGAAAGTGGCTTGGGTGAATGTTGTCTTTGATTATATATTTGGCCTTGCACATACGCACACGTAAACACACCCACACAAACCCATCAGCCATGCTGTATGCCGACACATACAGATCCTTTCCTTATTTCCAGTAACTTGTTTCAATAGAGACACGTAAATGCACTGAGTTAGTCTCAAGTAACACTGAGTTAGGGTCTAGTAACACTGAGTTAGAGTCTAGTAACACTGAGTTAGTCTCAAGTAACACTGAGTTAGGGTCTAGTAACACTGAGTTAAGGTCTAGTAACACTGAGTTAGGGTCTAGAAACACTGAGTTAGTCTCAAGTAACACTGAGTTAGGGTCTAGTAACACTGAGTTAGTCTCAAGTAACACTGAGTTAGGGTCTAGTAACACTGAGTTAGAGTCTAGTAACACTGAGTTAGTCTCAAGTAACACTGAGTTAGGGTCTAGTAACACTGAGTTAGGGTCTAGTAACACTGAGTTAAGGTCTAGTAACACTGAGTTAAGGTCTAGTAACACTGAGTTAGGGTTTAGTAACACTGAGTTAAGGTCTAGTAACACTGAGTTAGGGTCTAGTAACACTGAGTTAAGGTCTAGTAACACTGAGTAACACTGAGTTAGGGTCTAGTAACACTGAGTTAAGGTCTAGTAACACTGGGTAAGGGTCTAGTAACACTGAGTTAGTCTCTAGTAACACTGAGTTAGGGTCTAGTAACACTGAGTTAGTCTCTAGTAACACTGAGTTAGGGTCTAGAAACACTGAGTTAGGGTCTAGTAACACTGAGTTAAGGTCTAGTAACACTGAGTTAGGGTCTAGTAACACTGAGTTAGGGTCTAGAAACACTGAGTTAGAGTCTAGTAACACTGAGTTAGTTTCTAGTAACACTGGGTTAGGGTCTAGTACCACTGAGTTAGTCTCTAGTAACACTGAGTTAGGGTCTAGTAACACTGAGTTAGTCTCTAGTAACACTGAGTTAGGGTCTAGTAACACTGAGTTAGGGTCTGGTAACACCGAGTTAGGGTCTAATAACACTGAGTTAGTTTCTAGTAACACTGGGTTAGGGTCTAGTACCACTGAGTTAGTCTCTAGTAACACTGAGTTAGGGTCTAGTAACACTGAGTTAGTCTCTAGTAACACTGAGTTAGGGTCTAGTAACACTGAGTTAGGGTCTGGTAACACCGAGTTAGGGTCTAGTAACACTGAGTTAGGGTCTAGTAACACTGAGTTAGGGTCTAGTAACACTGAGTTAGGGTCTAGTAACACTGAGTTAGGGTCTAGTAACACTGAGTTAGGGTCTAGAAACACTGAGTTAGGGTCTAGAAACACTGAGTTAGGGTGTACTCTACACACTCAAAGGTCCTCTGGATTTGACAACATGCCCTGTTTAATTAAAAGGAACATCTTGTTTAGTTTGTACTACATAGTTTCCATAACATTCAATCTGTGTGTGTTTTAATGGACGTTATGTGTCTGTGAACAGCTGTCTGTGTGTTTTAATGGACGTTATGTGTCTGTGAACAGCTGTGTGTGTGTTTTAATGGACGTTATGTGTCTGTGAACATCTGTGTGTCTCTCCTTCTCTCTTTCTTTCTCTCTCTCGGAGGACCTGAGCCCTAGGACCATGCCCCAGGACTACCTGACATGATGACTCCTTGCTGTCCCCAGTCCACCTGGCCATGCTGCTGCTCCAGTTTCAACTGGCCTGGGCCCTAGGACCATGTCCCAGGACTACCTGACATGATGACTCCTTGCTGTCCCCAGTCCACCTGGCCATGCTGCTGCTCCAGTTTCAACTGTTCTGCCTTACTATTATTCAACCATGCTGGTCATTTATGAACATTTGAACATCTTGGCCACGTTCTGTTATAATCTTCACCCGGCACAGCCAGAAGAGGACTGGCCACCCCACATATGCTCTCTCTAATTCTCTCTTTCTTTCTCTCTCTCGGAGGACCTGAGCCCTAGGACCGTGCCCCAGGACTACCTGACATGATGGCTCCTTGCTGTCCCCAGTCCACCTGACTGTGCTGCTGCTCCAGTTTCAACTGTTCTGCCTTATTATTATTCGACCATGCTGGTCATTTATGAACATTTGAACATCTTGGTCATGTTCTGTTATAATCTCTACCCGGCACAGCCAGAAGAGGACTGGCCACCCCACATAGCCCGGTTCCTCTCTAGGTTTCTTCCTAGGTTTTGGCCTTTCTAGGGAGTTTTTCCTAGCCACCGTGCTTTTACACCTGCATTGTTTTCTGTTTGGGGTTTTAGGCTGGGTTTCTGTGCAGCACTTTGAGATATCAGCTGATGTACGAAGGGCTATATAAATAAATTTGATTTGATTTGATTTGTGTTTTAATGGACGTTATGTGTCTGTGAACAGCTGTGTGTGTCTGACACCAGCCACTACGGAGAAAAGTGTGTAGAAGCTTGGTGTGCCATGCTTATATATTATGTACAGGAATGAACCAGCACACACACACACACACACACACACACACACACACACACACACACACACACACACACACACACACACACACACACACACACACACACACACACACACACACACACACACACACACACACACACACACGTCGTTGTGAGTTCCGGCTCTTAAAAGACAAACTACCGTCTCCAAAGTCTGCCTCTCACCATATCGGTACCTTTCTATCTTTCTATCCCTCCTTCTCTCCCCTCATCCCTGTCCTCACACAATATCTCTCTCCTCTCATCCCTGTCCTCACACAATATCTCTCTCCTCTCATCCCTGTCCTCACACAATGCCTCTCTTCTCCCTCTGTTTCTCTCATAATCTTATCTTCTCCCCTGCTCTCCTCTCACCAGTCTCTCCTCACCTCTCTCATCCCTGCCCCCACCTCCATTGTACACAAGTACATTTCTCAAGCCACCTCAGAACAGAAGGGTTCACTTCATGTGACTCACTTGTGGACTGAGGTTATTCTACCTGAGTTGGTAGTTTGGCAATAACAGAGACAACCAGACAGTTGCACTGCAGCCGTTTCTCCCCCCAATACGTCAGACTCAAACATATATTTTTTTACCCAAGAGGTTTATATGGGTTCACAGAAAGGTCAATAGCAGACAGCTAAACTAGACAAAGCTAAATACTGCTATACTCAGGGGTGTGTGAGTCTGTGGCTTGAATACAACTGACTACACAATGCTGGTTCTCTTTTATTTTTTTTATATATATATCAAAGGTCAGCTCAGTAACAACTTGGCACATAGACAGTCAGGCATATTGTCAAGCGCCCTCTGTCTTTGTGCAAGCTGAGAAGTATATTTGTAAGTGCCTGTCTATCTTTGTAAACATTGAGAGAAGTTTATTGTAAAGGTCCCTCTGTCTTTGTGAAACACAGTGAGAGATATTGGCATAGAGAAGGGTTATATATCTTTGTGAAACACAGTGAGATATTGTCATAGAGAAGGGTTATATATCTTTGTGAAACACAGTGAGAGATATTGTCATAGAGAAGGGTTATATATCTTTGTGAAACACAGTGAGAGATATTGGCATAGAGAAGGGTTATATATCTTTGTGAAACACAGTGAGAGATATTGGCATAGAGAAGGGTTATATATCTTTGTGAAACACAGTGAGAGATATTGTCATAGAGAAGGGTTATATATCTTTGTGAAACACAGTGAGAGATATTGTCATAGAGAAGGGTTATATATCTTTGTGAAACACAGTGAGAGATATTGGCATAGAGAAGGGTTATATATCTTTGTGAAACACAGTGAGAGATATTGGCATAGAGAAGGGTTATATATCTTTGTGAAACACAGTGAGAGATATTGGCATAGAGAAGGGTTATATATCTTTGTGAAACACAGTGAGAGATATTGTCATAGAGAAGGGTTATATATCTTTGTGAAACACAGTGAGAGATATTGTCATAGAGAAGGGTTATATATCTTTGTGAAACACAGTGAGAGATATTGTCATAGAGAAGGGTTATATATCTTTGTGAAACACAGTGAGAGATATTGTCATAGAGAAGGGTTATATATCTTTGTGAAACACAGTGAGAGATATTGTCATAGAGAAGGGTTATATATCTTTGTGAAACACAGTGAGAGATATTGTCATAGAGAAGGGTTATATATCTTTGTGAAACACAGTGAGAGATATTGTCATAGAGAAGGGTTATATATCTTTGTCAGTGAGAGATATAGAGAAGGGTTATATATCTTTGTGAAACACAGTGAGAGATATTGTCATAGAGAGGGTTATATATCTTTGGAAACACAGTGAGAGATATTGTCATAGAGAAGGGTTATATATCTTTGTGAAACACAGTGAGAGATATTGTCATAGAGAAGGGTTATATATCTTTGTGAAACACGATAGAGAAGGGTTATATATCTTTGTGAATACATAGAGAAGGGTTATATATCTTTGTGAGATATTGTCATAGAGAAGGGTTATATATCTTTGTGAAACACAGTGAGAGATATTGGCATAGAGAAGGGTTATATATCTTTGTGAAACACAGTGAGAGATATTGGCATAGAGAAGGGTTATATATCTTTCAGTGAGAGATATTGTCATAGAGAAGGGTTATAACACAGTGAGAGATATTGTCATAGAGAAGGGTTATATATCAGTGAGAGATATTGGCATAGAGAAGGGTTATATATTTGTGAAACACAGTGAGAGATATTGTCATAGAGAAGGGTTATATATCTTTGTGAAACACAGTAGAGAGATATTGTCATAGATAGAAGAAGGGTTATATATCTTTGTGAAACACAGTGAGAGATATTGGCATAGAGAAGGGTTATATATCTTTGTGAAACACAGTGAGATATTGGCATAGAGAAGGGTTATATATCTTTGTGAAACACAGTGAGAGATATTGTCATAGAGAAGGGTTATATATCTTTGTGAAACACAGTGAGAGATATTGTCATAGAGAAGGGTTATATATCTTTGTGAAACACAGTGAGAGATATTGTCATAGAGAAGGGTTATATATCTTTGTGAAACACACAGAAACACAGTGAGATGAGAAGGGTTATATATCTTTGTGAAACACAGTAGAGATATTGGCATAGAGAAGGGTTATATATCTTTGTGAAACACAGTGAGAGATATTGTCATAGAGAAGGGTTATATATCTTTGTGAAACACAGTGAGAGATATTGTCATAGAGAAGGGTTATATATCTTTGTGAAACACAGTGAGAGATATTGTCATAGAGAAGGGTTATATATCTTTGATATTGTCATAGAGAAGGGTTAACACTTTGTGAAACACAGTGAGAGATATTGGCATAGAGAAGGGTTATATATTTTAGAGAAGGGTTAAACACAGTGAGAGATATTGGCATAGAGAAGGGTTATATATCTTTGTGAAACACAGTGAGAGATATTGTCATAGAGAAGGGTTATATATCTTTGTGAAACACAGTGAGATATTGTCATAGAGAAGGGTTATATATCTTTGTGAAACACAGTGATAGAGATATTGGAAACACATAGAGAAGGGTTATATATCTTTGTGAAACACAGTGAGAGATATTGTCATAGAGAAGGGTTATATATCTTTGTGAAACACAGTGAGAGATATTGTCATAGAGAAGGGTTATATATATCTTTGTGAAACACAGTGAGATATTGTCATAGAGAAGGGTTATATATCTTTGTGAAACACATATATCATAGAGAAGGGTTATATATCTTTGTGAAACACAGTGAGAGATATTGTCATAGAGAAGGGTTATATATCTTTGTGAAACACAGTGAGAGATATTGTCATAGAGAAGGGTTATATATCTTTGTGAAACACAGTGAGAGATATTGTCATAGAGAAGGGTTATATATCTTTGTGAAACACAGTGAGAGATATTGGCATAGAGAAGGGTTATATATCTTTGTGAAACACAGTGAGAGATATTGTCATAGAGAAGGGTTATATATCTTTGTGAAACACAGTGAGAGATATTGTCATAGAGAAGGGTTATATATCTTTGTGTTAAATGCTGTCTGTCCTTGCCTCAGGTACTTTCAGGAGGAATTCTGCGTCTCAGACAAACATGACTCCACGAGAGAGTCCAGTACATTCCTTCCCTGATGCTGTAGGCTCTTCTGGTCTCAGTTACGGATTCTCACTCTTTTCTGCTCTCTCTCTCCATTTGTTCAATCTCTCCTTTTCTCCACTCCATTCTCCTCGCTTTGTGTGTGTGTGTGTTTGAATTTTGAAATGAAAGTTGAATTTAAATTTAAGGTCCCCAAGAACACAGCGGCCTCCATAATTATTAAATCAAAGAAGTTTGGAACCACCAAGACTCTTCCTAGAGCTGGCCGCCCGGCCAAACTGAGAAATCAGTCGGGAAGGACCCTAGTCATGGAGGTGACCAAAAATCTGAGGGTCACTCTGACAGAGCTTCAGAGTTCCTCTGTGGAGATAGGAGAACCGTCCAGAAGGACAACCATTTCTGCAGCACTCCACAGATCGGGCCTTTATGGTAAAGTCGGCAGACGGAAGCCACTCCTCAGTAAAATGACAGCCCGCTTGGAGTTTGCCAAAAGGCACCTAAAGACTGTCAGGCCATGAGAAACAGGATTCTCTGGTCTGATTAAATTCTTTGGCCTGAATGCCAAGTGCCACGTTTGGAGGAAACCTGGCACCATCCCTACGGTGAAGCATGGTGGTGGCAGCATCATGCTTGGGGGATGTTTTTCAGCGGCACGGATTGGGAGACTAGTTAGGATTGAGGGAAAGATGAATGAAGCAGAGAGATCCTTGATGAAAACCTGCCGCAGAGTGCTCAGAACCTCAGACTGGAGGCAAAGGTTGACCTTCCAACAGGACAACGACCCTAAGCACACAGCCAAGATAACACAGGAGTGGCTTCGGGACAAATCTCTGAATGTCCTTGGGTGGCCCAGCCAGAGCCCGGACTTCAACCCGATCGAACAACATGAATACTTTCCGAATGTCTGCTGCAGAGAGACAAGAGCCAGCCACGAGAAAATGAGTTTTGATCAGTCATGGAAATAAAAGTGCTGAAAAAAAAGAAGAAAAAATGTCATATATAGACCCTGAAATGCTTACTCATAAGCCCATTACCAGCAATGCAAGTAAGTAAGAAAATATTGGCAATAAAACCAACAGCCTTAAGGTAAAAAAAAACATGTAAAAAAAGACAATAAAATAACAATAATGAGGCTTTATACAGGAGGTACCGGTATCGAATCAAATGTGTGGGGTACAGGTTAGTCGAGATACTTGAGGTAATATGTATATGTAGGTAGGGGTAAAGTGACTATGCAAGATAAATAAAGAGTGAGTATTTAAAAAGAATATGGATAACAAACTGTGAAGGAAAAAGTTTTGGTGTAGAGGCTAAGCCAACTTGAGCAAAAACTACATTGTCAAAACGATACGATATATTGTCAAAAATAATATCCCGATATGTAACTGATTTCGATTTTCCCCCATCACTAGTATGTAGGCAGCTGAGTTGAGCCATAAGAGAAACTGGGCATCTACCACCCCACTATCAGTTTGCTTACACTTTTGATCTGAAATCACCATCACACACCAATAGTTATTGTGGCAGTTATAAAGTGTTTCAGCTTGTATTGTATCAATATTTATCATAAAAAAATAGCTAATGACTATATTATAATGACTATATAACACAATTTAGGATTTCACCTCCATCTCATAATCTAATGGTTTAGACCGTTTGGAAGTTTTAATGGACTCGGAGCTTCTCTTCTTCTGCTTTGACCATACAGTGCGGGTAGCAAAAGTGATTGCTGTCGTCATTATGAAATTATCAACTTTACCCTGTTTATCTAAAAATGACCAAATACACTCAGTGGTCAGTTAATTATGTACACCCATCGAGTGTCGGGTCAGACCTCCCTTTGCCTTCAGAACAGCCTTAACACTTCGGGGCATGGAAACATTTCTCAATTGGTATCAAGGGACCTAACGTGTGTCAGGAAAACATTCCCAACACCACTGCCAGCCTTTACCGTTGAGTCCAGGCGGGATGGGGCCATGGACTCATACTGCTTGTGCTAAATCCTGACGCTACCATCAGCACGACACAACATGAACCGGAATTCGTTGGACCAGACCATTTTGTTCCTCTATAGTCCAGGGTTGGTGTTGCCCACTGGAGACACCTTTTTCTTGATTTTAGCAGATAGGAGTGGAACTCTGTAGTCCATCTGTGCATTCCAAGATGTTGTTCTGTACTACACCGTTATTTGAGTGTTTGTGACCCGCCTGTTAGCTTGCATCGTCCTTCGACCTCTCTCATCTACGAACTGTTTTCGCTGACTGGTGTTTTTTTGTTTGTCTCACCATTCTCGGTAAACCCTAGACACTGTCGTCAGTGAAATGGCCAGGAGGCCTGCAGTTCCTGATGTAACAGTATAACTTTAGAGTGTCCCCTCGCCCATACCCGGGCACGAACCAGAGACCCTCTGCACACATCAACAACAGTCACCCTCGAAGCATCGTTACCCATCGCTCCACAAAAGCCCCGCGGCTTTTGTGGAGCGATGGGTAACGATGCTTCGAGGGTGACTGTTGTTGATGTGTGCAGAGGAAGGGGAACCACTACTTCAAGGTCTCAGAGCAAGTGACGTCACCGATTGAAACGCTATTTACCGCGCACTGCCACTAACTAAACTAGCCGTTTCACATCCGTTACACTGAGATACTAGAACCAGCGCCACTACCACTGACGATCATACCATGACCAGTCGCTTACGCCACTGTTTTCCCCATTCTAGCATTGAATGGAACAGTAACTGAATGCCTCGATGCCTGTCCGCCTGCTCTATTTCTCATGCCACGGCCACGTGACTCAATGTCTGTAGGAGCATTTTTTTGTGAATGAACCTAATAAACTGGCCACTGATTGTTTCAAGCAAAACTACCAAAACTATTGCTGATGGTGAACCTGATCAGTTAAAATTAAATGTAATGAAAGCCCAGATCAGCATGTACAGTATATAGCTAGCTGAGAGTTGTGTCTCCAGTGGTAGGCTACTTTTCTGGTAAAACACAATTTTAAACTGTGTATTTGATTAAAATTACATTGGTTGTCACTCAACTAATAAAGCCTAATGTTGCGCAAGCCATTTTGCAAACATTTGAATGCTGAAGGCCGCAAGCAGATGTGCCAGATGAGGAATAGGCCTACCTCACACGTGAAGCTGCGCACAAGGTGCAGTTTGACTAGGCTACTGATATCACCTGGGGTTGTTCGGCATGCAAAATTGACTTATTGACAATGACTGTCAATACAATCACATTTTTAGTTCGACACTGAAGGAGAGGACACAGTTTTCACAAAATATGAGGTATTTTAGGAAGATAGAAAGAAAATTATTTTGTGCAAAACATTTAAGTGAACCGAGGAATAGTAAAGTATGAATTGATTTTCTAACTGATGCGTTGTACATTTGGAATGGTTTGGGGTCTCACGGACCGATACGTTCAGATGTAAAACGTTTTGATCCAGGGACCTGTGCATATCGTGAATCTTTACATCCACACCAATCAGTTTCTGAGCGAGTGTGATGACACACAATGGCTCTTGTCTACTTCCTTGGTTATCTTCTATCTCCACCCTTCTGAGTCTGCTAGCTCTTCTCGACATTTCTTCTAAAGTTTTTATAGACAGAGTTACTATAAAGCACTATGTGCCAAATGTCATTTAAAGGGCAATGCAAAATAAATAGAATTAGATTGATTGAATAATTCATAACTACCTAACTGAAATAAGGTAATTCCTCCTCATCGCTCATGACAACTGTGAGTCGTCATGGCAGCGGTGACAGCGCGCTATTGTTCAGTCATCATCTCCATAGATGCTGAAATGTAAGCTGTAATTTACACTAGCTTAGGCCGAGTCATCCTGTCAGTTAAATACCATGCCTCTCTCACCCACCACTCAGGACAATGATGACATGCTTCATCTGCTACTGCTGTAATCTGACTGGCAGTTCTTCTCAGTTCCACTGGTATTAGAGGCTCTAGTCTAACAGCTACTCAAGGTTTTCAGTTCCACTGGCATTAAAGGCTCAGAGGGAGAATGGAGAGGGAAAATGTGAGTGACTGTGACAGTGTTTGTTATTTGTGTGTGTGTGTGTGTGTGTGTTTGTGTGTTTGAGTTGCAAATTAGGCTTATTCAGTAGAATTAACAATAGTGAGACAGCTAGTTAGGGATACTTTTCCAGGGTCCCTACTAGTGACCGACTCCTCTGTACCTCTCCAGGGTCCCTACTAGTGACCGACTCCTCTGTACCTCTCCAGGGTCCCTACTAGTGACTGACTCCTCTGTACCTCTCCAGGGTCCCTACTAGTGACCGACTCCTCTGTACCTCTCCAGGGTCCCTACTAGTGACTGACTCCTCTGTACCTCTCCAGGGTCCCTACTAGTGACTGACTCCTCTGTACTTCTCCAGGGTCCCTACTAGTGACTGACTCCTCTGTACCTCTCCAGGGTCCCTACTAGTGACCGACTCCTCTGTACCTCTCCAGGGTCCCTACTAGTGACCGACTCCTCTGTACCTCTCCAGGGTCCCTACTAGTGACCGACTCCTCTGTACCTCTCCAGGCATGAATTCATAAAGCTTCTCTCAGTGAAGAGTACTGATCTGGGATCAGGTCTCAACGTTGTTCCACAGTGACTCAGAGGCTGGACGTCTGAACACTGCCCTTAGCATTTCATTTGCTGCTCTAAATGTTCGGCAATTAACATTTGGCAAGGGACAGTTTGAGGGGGGTCTGTGAGAACCAGCTCGACGTTCTAACCCCAGACAATTATTATCAAATGTGTCAGAGTGGAGGACTCGCACACCCTTCATTTTCACTGACAAAAAGTCCTTCAAGAGACTAGTGCATAAAGAGATCGGCCCACCCCACAGCACATACAGTCAAACACACACACACACACACACACACACACACACACACACACACACACACACACACACACACACACACACACACACACACATACAAGTCAACTTTATTTATATAGCCCTTCGTACATCAGCTGATATCTCAAAGTGCTGTACAGAAACCCAGCCTAAAACCCCAAACAGCAAGCAATGCAGGTGTTGAAGCACGTTGGCTAGGAAAAACTAGGAAGGCCAAAATCTAGGAAGAAACCTAGAGAGGAACCAGGCTATGAGGGGTGGCCAGTCCTCTTCTGGCTGTGCCGGGTGGAGATTTTAACAAAATATGGCCAAGATGTTCAAATGTTCATAAATGACCAGCATGGTCAAATAATAGATCTGGGACAGGTAGCCCGTCCGGTGAACAGGTCAGGATTCCACAGCCGCAGGCAGAACAGTTGAAACTGGAGCTGCAGCACGGCCAGGTGGACTGGGGACAGCAAGGAGTCATCATGCCAGGTAGTCCTGAGGCATGGTCCAAGGGCTCAGGTCCTCCGAGAGAGAGAAAGAAAGAGAGAATTATTGAGAGCATACTTAAATTCACACAGGACACCAGATAAGACAGGAGAAGTACTCCAGATATAACAAAATGACCCTAGCCCCCGACACATAAACTACTGCAGCATAAATACTGGAGGCGGAGACAGGAGGGGTCAGGAGACACTGTGGCCCCATCCGATGATAGCCCCGGACAGGGCCAAACAGGAAGGATATAACCCCACCCACTTTGCCAAAGCACAGCCCCCACACCGCTAGAGGGATATCTTCAACCACCAGCTTACCATCCTGAGACAAGGCCGAGTATAGCCTACAAAGATCTCCGCCACGGCACAACCCAAGGGGGGACGCCAACCCAGACAGGAAGATCACATCAGTGACTCAACCCACTCAAGTGACGCACCCCCCCTAAGGACGGCATGAAAGAGCACCAGTAAGCCAGTGACTCTGTAGCCCCTGTAATAGGGTTAGAGGCAGAGAATCCCAGTGGAAAGAGGGGAACCGGCCAGGCAGAGACAGCAAGGGCGGTTCGTTGCAAAAAGTATGGATACATTTTTCTGCATCATTTTTGGATAGAAAGTTTCTGATTTTTGCAATGTTACGTAGATCAAAAAAAGCTGTCCTTGAAACAGTCTTGAGGAAGTGGCAGCAGGACAAAGGGCACAGGAAATGAGGTAGAGGAAGTGGCGGCAGGTCAAAGGGCACAGGAAATGAGGTAGAGGAAGTGGCAGCAGGACAAAGGGCACAGGAAATGAGGTAGAGGAAGTGGCGGCAGGTCAAAGGGCACAGGAAATGAGGTAGAGGAAGTGGCAGCAGGAAAAAGGGCACAGGAAATGAGGTAGAGGAAGTGGTGGCAGGTCAAAGGGCACAGGAAATGAGGTAGAGGAAGTGGCGGCAGGTCAAAGGGCACAGGAAATGAGGAAGTGGTGGCAGGAAACACATTCCTCTGGACAGGGAAGGTACTCATGTTCTGAGAGGAGAGAACATACAGACAGAACCTAAATCATTATTTAGTACTTAAACTTAACCTGTAATTCAACACATAGTTAGGAAAGGAGAGGACAAAAATAATCTAGTTTCCCCCCATTCAATATTAAGCTCTTAGGTGGAACAGCACTACGTTATTCCAATCCAATCCATCATCATCATCATCAAGCTCAGTAGAATCGGATTGAAATGAGCTCTCTCTCTCAACAGAGCAGGCAGACGGAAAGACATTTTTGAAAGGGCCTCTGATTCAATACATCAAACAGCCCTTCAGAGAGAGAGAGAGAGAGAGAGAGAGAGAGAGAGAGAGAGAGAAGGAGAGAGAGAGAGAGAGAGAGAGAGAGAGAGAGAGAGAGAGAGAGAGAGAGAGAGAGAGAGACCTCCCATTCATGGTGTCGTCTGCTTGCTGAGCTCTGAGTGTTTGTAGAGGTGTGTGAAACGCAGACAGCCTTACAGCCCAGAGTGCTGCTGTGTAAGTAAGTAAGTAACATATGAACATACTGTATCTCTCTTCTGATGTACAAAGCTAATGTTTTAAATGCTTTCACATAGAAAGGTCAATATATCCCCCCATTTCCTTTGCTTCCTAGATACCGATTTGTACAATAACACACAACATGTGTTGGAGCTAGAACTAAAGCCTTCATATACTGTATTGCTGGCCCATGACCTAGTAAAAATAAAACTATCACAGATCAATGATCACGAAGGAAAGGAGACAAGGAGAGGAGACGAGGAAGGGAACATAAACTACTGGAATGTATTAATTATCACTGCACATGATAATTAATCGGGCTAAATCTGTCACTGTTCAGAGCAAAATGGTTTCTGTCAAATGAGAGAACATGAAATGGATGTAACTAGTCAAACTGATTGATTGATCACTTAAAATGTACTTTATTCATCAATCTATAAAGCGCTCTCAGGAGAAAGAGAGAGACAGTAGTTACGAAGAGCACGGAAGAAAATGCTAACTAATACAGCTCCTGGTGAAGTATGTCAGTCTACTATTCACAACACACTGGGTCATGGTTAGACTAACCTGCCTCTTATTGCATGGAGCTTGTTCATTTAATAGACAAATATACAGTGGCTTGTGAAAGTATTCACCCCACTTGGCATTTTTCCTATTGTGTTGCCTTACAACCTGGAATTAAAATACATTTTTGGGAGGGGTTGTATCATTTGATTTACACAACATGCCTACCACTTTGAAGATGCAGAATATGTTTTGTGAAACAAACAAGAAATAAGACAAAAAAAATGAAAACTTGAGTGTGCATAACTATTCACCCCCCTCCAATCTCCGCTGTTTAGCATTACAGCTCCTTCAGGGTTATGTTTGGTCTCTTTGTTGCCTCTCTGAATAATGCCCTCCTTGCCTGGTCTGTGAGTTTTGGTGGGCGGCCCTCTCTTGGCAGGTTTGTTGTGGTGCCATATTCTCTCCATGTTTTAATAATGGATTTAATGGTGATCTGTGGGATGTTCAAAGTTTCAGAGATTTATTTATAACCCAACCCTGATCTGTACTTCTCCACAACTTTGTCCCTGACCTGTTTGGAGCTCCTTGGTCTTCATGATGCCGCTTGCTTGGTGGTGCCCCTTGCTTAGTGGTGTTGTAGACTCTGGGGCCTTTCAGAACAAGTGTATATATACACTCAGATCATGTGACACTTGGATTGCACACAGGTGGACTTTATTTAACTAATTATGTGAGTTGGTTGCACCAGATCTTATTTAGGGGCTTCATAGCAAAGGGGGTGAATACATATGCACACACCACTTGTCCATTTTTCAAATCAGTAATTTTTTTCATTTCACTTCACCAATTCTGTGCCTATTACATGAAATAAAAATAAAAATATATTTAAGTTACAGGTTGTAATGCAACTAAATAGGAAAAAAGCCAAGGGGTATGAATACTTTTGCAATGCACTGTATGTATGAGGCTCTCTAGCTACACAAACTGTTCCTACTCAAAGCCCGTCTTTGGGCTGGAGCGTGTTACTCTCAAAAGCAACAAGAGACCATCAATGGCGACCTTGAATGTCAGACAGTCGCGATGATTAGCTACATTCTTTCATACACGAAACATTGAAGTGTTGAGTCTTCTATAGCCTTGGTTATTATTTATTATCTGGCCTTGCTGATCATCTATGAATATCTTAAAAAACAATCTGGCGTTAATGGCCACACTCTTTTCCAGAGCAACTTACAGCAGGGCAGCGACAGTTTTTTCACCTAGTCGGCTCAGGGATTCAAACCAGTGACCTTTCGGTTAATGGCCCAACACTCTTAACTGCTAGGCTACCTGCCGCCCAATATACTCTTAACATGTTGATATTCCATAAAGATATTCAATAAAAAAATCTGCCATTTCCAGCTACAATAGTAATTTACAATGCTGTATTTCTGATCAACTTGATGTTGTTTTAATGGACAAAAAATGTACTTTCTTTCAAAAACAAGGACATTACTATGTGACTCCAATCTTTTGAACAGTAGTGTATGTGAGAATGCTATTCATTGACTACAGCTAAGCGTTCCAACACCATAGTGTCCTCAAAGCTCATCACTAAGCTAAGGACCGTGGGACTAAACACCTCCCTCTGCAACTGGATCCTGGACTTCCTGACGCCCCCAGGTGGTAAGGGTAGGTGACAACACATCCGCCACTCTGATCCTCAACACGGGGGGCACCTCAGGGTTGCGGGCTCAGTCCCCTCCTGTACCCCTTGTTCACTCAGCACGGCCAGGCATGACACCAACACCAGCATTAAGTTTGCTGATGACACAACAGTGGGATCAGTAGGCCTGATCACAGACAACGATGAGACAACCTATAGGCAGGAGGTCAGAGACCTGACCGTGTGGTACAAGGACAACAACCTCTCCCTCAACGTAATCAAGACAAAGGAGATGATTGTGGACTACAGAAAAAGGAGGGCCGAGCACGTCCCCATTCTCATTGACAGGGCTGTAGTGGAGCAGGTTGAGAGCTTCAAGTTCCTTGGTGTCCACATCACCAACAAACTAACATGGTCCACGCACACCAAGACAGTCATGAAGAGGGCACGACAAAGCGTATTCCCCCTCAGGAGACTGAAAAGATTTGTCATGGGTCCTCAGATCCTCAAAGGGTTCTACAGCTGCACCATCGAGATCATCCTGACGGGTTGCATCACTGCCTGGTATGGCAACTGCTCGGCCTCCGACCGCAAGGCAATACAGAGGTACTGTGTACGGCCTAGTACATCACTGGGGCCAAGCTTCCTGCCATCCAGGACCTCTATACCAGGCGGGATAGAAGGACCTAAAAATTGTCAAAGACTCCAGCCACTCTAGTCATAGACTGTTCTCTCTGCTACCAAACGGCAAGCGGTACCGAAGCACCAAGTCTAGGTCCAAGAGGCTTCTAAACAGCTTCTACCCCAAAGCCATAAGACTCCTGAACATCTAGTAAAATGGCTACCCAGACTATTTGCACCCCCCCAACCCCCTTCTACACTGCTGCTACCCTCTGTTATTATCTATTCATAGTCAATTTAATAACTCTACCTACATGTACATATTACCTCAATTGCCTCGACACCGGTGCCCCCGCACATTGACTCTGTACCGGTACCCCCTGTATATAGCCTCCACATTGACCCTGTACTGGTACCCCCTGTATATAGCCTCCACATTGACTCTGTACCGGTACCCCCTGTATATAGCCTCCACATTGACTCTGTACCGGTACCCCCTGTATATAGCCTCCACATTGACTCTGTACCGGTACCCCCTGTATATAGTCTCCACATTGACTCTGTACCGGTACCCCCTGTATATAGCCTCCACATTGACTCTGTACCGGTACACCCTGTATATAGTCTCCACATTGACTCTGTACCGGTACCCCCTGTATATAGCCTCCACATTGACTCTGTACTGGTACCCCCTGTATATAGCCTCCACATTGACTCTGTACCGGTACCCCCATGTATATAGCCTCCACATTGACTCTGTACCGGTACCCCCTGTATATAGCCTCCACATTGACTCTGTACCGGTACCCCCTGTATATAGTCTCCACATTGACTCTGTACCGGTACCCCCTGTATATAGTCTCCACATTGACTCTGTACCGGTACCCCCTGTATATAGCCTCCACATTGACTCTGTACCGGTACCCCCTGTATATAGCCTCCACATTGACTCTGTACCTGTACCCCCTGTATATAGTCTCCACATTGACTCTGTACCGGTACCCCCTGTATATAGCCTCCACATTGACTCTGTACCGGTACCCCCTGTATATAGCCTCCACATTGACTCTGTACCGGTACCCCCTGTATATAGTCTCCACATTGACTCTGTACCGGTACCCCCTGTATATAGCCTCCACATTGACTCTGTACCGGTACCCCTGTATATAGCCTCCACATTGACTCTGTACCTGTACCCCCTGTATATAGTCTCCACATTGACTCTGTACCGGTACCCCCTGTATATAGCCTCCACATTGACTCTGTACCGGTACCCCTGTATATAGCCTCCACATTGACTCTGTACCGGTACCCCCTGTATATAGTCTCCACATTGACTCTGTACCGGTACCCCCTGTATATAGCCTCCACATTGACTCTGTACCGGTACCCCCTGTATATAGCCTCCACATTGACTCTGTACCTGTACCCCTGTATATAGCCCCACTATACAATTTAATTTGATATGTATGGCTGTCTTTTTCAAGGATATGTTTATTGTGCATCTGTTGTTTTTCACATAATTTCTGTAGAGACACAGTACAAATAGCTTGTCAGTAACCAATAGAATGTCCTAATTCCACATGGCAACCAATAAGAACATGTCACAAAAGACGTCAAAGGTCAAATGCTTTGTTTGTTCCTGTTTTCGTGATGTCATGTATGTATGTAATCAGATATACTAGTTGTTCTATCTATCTAAAGGTAATATAATCAGATATACTGGTTGTTCTATCTATCTAAAGGTAACGTAATCAGATATACTAGTTGTTCTATCTAAAGGTAATATAATCAGATATACTAGTTGTTCTATCTAAAGGTAATATAATCAGATATACTGGTTGTTCTATCTAAAGGTAATGTAATCAGATATACTGGTTGTTCTATCTATCTAAAGGTAATATAATCAGATATACTGGTTGTTCTATCTAAAGGTAATATAATCAGATATACTGGTTGTTCTATCTAAAGGTAATATAATCAGATATACTAGTTGTTCTATCTATCTAAAGGTAATATAATCAGTTGTTCTATCTATCTAAAGGTAATATAATCAGATATACTGGTTGTTCTATCTAAAGGTAATATAATCAGATATACTGGT
This sequence comes from Oncorhynchus keta, assembly GCF_023373465.1. Classification (NCBI taxonomy): domain Eukaryota; kingdom Metazoa; phylum Chordata; class Actinopteri; order Salmoniformes; family Salmonidae; genus Oncorhynchus; species Oncorhynchus keta. The sequence goes on along the minus strand of NC_068455.1, from coordinate 11,607,253 downwards.
TGTTCTATCTAAAGGTAATATAATCAGATATACTAGTTGTTCTATCTATCTAAAGGTAATATAATCAGATATATAGTTGTTCTATCTAAAGGTAATATAATCAGATATACTAGTTGTTCTATCTAAAGGTAATATAATCAGATATACTGGTTGTTCTATCTAAAGGTAATATAATCAGATATACTGGTTGTTCTATCTATCTAAAGGTAATGTAATCAGATATACTAGTTGTTCTATCTAAAGGTAATGTAATCAGATATACTAGTTGTTCTATCTAAAGGTAATATAATCAGATATACTGGTTGTTCTATCTAAAGGTAATATAATCAGATATACTGGTTGTTCTATCTAAAGGTAATATAATCAGATATACTGGTTGTTCTATCTAAAGGTAATGTAATCAGATATACTAGTTGTTCTATCTAAAGGTAATATAATCAGATATACTGGTTGTTCTATCTAAAGGTAATATAATCAGATATACTGGTTGTTCTATCTATCTAAAGGTAATATAATCAGATATACTAGTTGTTCTATCTAAAGGTAATATAATCAGATATACTGGTTGTTCTATCTATCTAAAGGTAATATAATCAGATATACTAGTTGTTCTATCTATCTAAAGGTAATGTAATCAGATATACTGGTTGTTCTATCTAAAGGTAATGTAATCACATTTACATTTCATTTAAGTCATTTAGCAGACGCTCTTATCCAGAGCGACTTAACAAATGCATTCACCTTATACATCAGTAGAACAGTCATAATCAGATATACTAGTTGCATCTAAATCTTAAAGGGGGGTAATCAGATTACTGGTTATCCTATCCTAGGTATTCCTTAAAGAGGATATGGGGTTTCTAAAGGTGTCAGATATACTGGTTGAAGGTAATGGTGATTACTAGTTGTTCTATCTGGCGTCGTGAGTTGTTCTATCTAAAGGTAATGTCAGAGTTTGTTCCACCATTGGGGTTCCAGAGCAGCAAACAGTTTATCTATTGACTGGGCTGAGCGGGAACTGTACTAATCAGATATACTAGTTGTTCTATCTATCTAAAGGTAATGTAATCAGATATACTGGTTGTTCTATCTAAAGGTAATGTAATCAGATATACTGGTTGTTCTATCTAAAGGTAATATAATCAGATATACTGGTTGTTCTATCTAAAGGTAATGTAATCAGATATACTGGTTGTTCTATCTAAAGGTAATATAATCAGATATACTGGTTGTTCTATCTAAAGGTAATATAATCAGATATACTGGTTGTTCTATCTATCTAAAGGTAATATAATCAGATATACTAGTTGTTCTATCTATCTAAAGGTAATATAATCAGATATACTAGTTGTTCTATCTATCTAAAGGTAATATAATCAGATATACTGGTTGTTCTATCTATCTAAAGGTAATATAATCAGATATACTAGTTGTTCTATCTAAAGGTAATGTAATCAGATATACTGGTTGTTCTATCTAAAGGTAATGTAATCAGATATACTGGTTGTTCTATCTATCTAAAGGTAATATAATCAGATATACTGGTTGTTCTATCTAAAGGTAATATAATCAGATATACTAGTTGTTCTATCTATCTAAAGGTAATGTAATCAGATATACTAGTTGTTCTATCTATCTAAAGGTAATGTAATCAGATATACTAGTTGTTCTATCTAAAGGTAATATAATCAGATATACTGGTTGTTCTATCTAAAGGTAATATAATCAGATATACTAGTTGTTCTATCTATCTAAAGGTAATATAATCAGATATACTGGTTGTTCTATCTATCTAAAGGTAATGTAATCAGATATACTAGTTGTTCTATCTAAAGGTAATGTAATCAGATATACTGGTTGTTCTATCTAAAGGTAATATAATCAGATATACTGGTTGTTCTATCTAAAGGTAATATAATCAGATATACTGGTTGTTCTATCTAAAGGTAATATAATCAGATATACTAGTTGTTCTATCTAAAGGTAATATAATCAGATATACTGGTTGTTCTATCTATCTAAAGGTAATATAATCAGATATACTAGTTGTTCTATCTATCTAAAGGTAATATAATCAGATATACTGGTTGTTCTATCTAAAGGTAATATAATCAGATATACTGGTTGTTCTATCTAAAGGTAATATAATCAGATATACTGGTTGTTCTATCTAAAGGTAATATAATCAGATATACTAGTTGTTCTATCTATCTAAAGGTAATATAATCAGATATACTGGTTGTTCTATCTAAAGGTAATATAATCAGATATACTAGTTGTTCTATCTATCTAAAGGTAATATAATCAGATATACTAGTTGTTCTATCTAAAGGTAATATAATCAGATATACTGGTTGTTCTATCTAAAGGTAATATAATCAGATATATCTAAAGTAATGTTCTATCTAAAGGTAATATAATCAGATATACTGGTTGTTCTATCTAAAGGTAATATAATCAGATATACTAGTTGTTCTATCTATCTAAAGGTAATATAATCAGATATACTGGTTGTTCTATCTATCTAAAGGTAATATAATCAGATATACTGGTTGTTCTATCTATCTAAAGGTAATATAATCAGATATACTAGTTGTTCTATCTATCTAAAGGTAATATAATCAGATATACTAGTTGTTCTATCTATCTAAAGGTAATATAATCAGATATACTAGTTGTTCTATCTATCTAAAGGTAATATAATCAGATATACTAGTTGTTCTATCTAAAGGTAATATAATCAGATATACTAGTTGTTCTATCTAAAGGTAATATAATCAGAAATACTGGTTGTTCTATCTAAAGGTAATGTAATCAGATATACTAGTTGTTCTATCTATCTAAAGGTAATATAATCAGATATACTGGTTGTTCTATCTATCTAAAGGTAATATAATCAGATATACTGGTTGTTCTATCTATCTAAAGGTAATATAATCAGATATACTAGTTGTTCTATCTAAAGGTAATATAATCAGATATACTAGTTGTTCTATCTAAAGGTAATATAATCAGATATACTAGTTGTTCTATTTAAAGGTAATGTAATCAGATATACTAGTTGTTCTATCTATCTAAAGGTAATATAATCAGATATACTAGTTGTTCTATCTATCTAAAGGTAATATAATCAGATATACTAGTTGTTCTATCTAAAGGTAATATAATCAGATATACTAGTTGTTCTATCTAAAGGTAATATAATCAGATATACTGGTTGTTCTATCTAAAGGTAATGTAATCAGATATACTAGTTGTTCTATCTATCTAAAGGTAATATAATCAGATATACTGGTTGTTCTATCTAAAGGTAATATAATCAGATATACTAGTTGTTCTATCTATCTAAAGGTAATATAATCAGATATACTGGTTGTTCTATCTATCTAAAGGTAATATAATCAGATATACTGGTTGTTCTATCTAAAGGTAATATAATCAGATATACTGGTTGTTCTATCTATCTAAAGGTAATATAATCAGATATACTAGTTGTTCTATCTAAAGGTAATATAATCAGATATACTAGTTGTTCTATCTAAAGGTAATATAATCAGATATACTGGTTGTTCTATCTAAAGGTAATATAATCAGATATACTAGTTGTTCTATCTATCTAAAGGTAATATAATCAGATATACTGGTTGTTCTATCTATCTAAAGGTAATATAATCAGATATACTGGTTGTTCTATCTATCTAAAGGTAATATAATCAGATATACTAGTTGTTCTATCTATCTAAAGGTAATGTAATCAGATATACTGGTTGTTCTATCTATCTAAAGGTAATATAATCAGATATACTGGTTGTTCTATCTAAAGGTAATATAATCAGATATACTGGTTGTTCTATCTAAAGGTAATATAATCAGATATACTAGTTGTTCTATCTAAAGGTAATATAATCAGATATACTAGTTGTTCTATCTATCTAAAGGTAATATAATCAGATATACTAGTTGTTCTATCTAAAGGTAATGTAATCAGATATACTGGTTGTTCTATCTATCTAAAGGTAATATAATCAGATATACTGGTTGTTCTATCTAAAGGTAATGTAATCAGATATACTGGTTGTTCTATCTAAAGGTAATGTAGTTGTTCTATCTATCTAAAGGTAATATAATCAGATATACTGGTTGTTCTATCTATCTAAAGGTAATGTAATCAGATATACTGGTTGTTCTATCTAAAGGTAATATAATCAGATATACTAGTTGTTCTATCTATCTAAAGGTAATATAATCAGATATACTAGTTGTTCTATCTAAAGGTAATGTAATCAGATATACTAGTTGTTCTATCTAAAGGTAATATAATCAGATATACTGGTTGTTCTATCTAAAGGTAATATAATCAGATATACTGGTTGTTCTATCTAAAGGTAATGTAATCAGATATACTAGTTGTTCTATCTAAAGGTAATATAATCAGATATACTAGTTGTTCTATCTATCTAAAGGTAATATAATCAGATATACTGGTTGTTCTATCTAAAGGTAATATAATCAGATATACTAGTTGTTCTATCTATCTAAAGGTAATATAATCAGATATACTGGTTGTTCTATCTATCTAAAGGTAATGTAATCAGATATACTAGTTGTTCTATCTAAAGGTAATGTAATCAGATATACTGGTTGTTCTATCTAAAGGTAATATAATCAGATATACTGGTTGTTCTATCTAAAGGTAATATAATCAGATATACTGGTTGTTCTATCTAAAGGTAATATAATCAGATATACTAGTTGTTCTATCTATCTAAAGGTAATATAATCAGATATATTGGTTGTTCTATCTATCTAAAGGTAATATAATCAGATATACTAGTTGTTCTATCTATCTAAAGGTAATATAATCAGATATACTAGTTGTTCTATCTATCTAAAGGTAATATAATCAGATATACTGGTTGTTCTATCTATCTAAAGGTAATGTAATCAGATATACTAGTTGTTCTATCTAAAGGTAATGTAATCAGATATACTGGTTGTTCTATCTAAAGGTAATGTAATCAGATATACTAGTGTACTAGATGTACTCAATGTGTCTACCAGTAAAACTCCTCTCAGATCATTGAGTCTTAGCAGTAAAACTCCTCTCAAAGAAAACCCTCTTGAGTTTTAATAGATAGATAGCTAGATAGGTCTGCTGTTAGAACTAGCAGTAAAACCCCTCTCGAAGAAAACCCTCTGAGTTTTAATAGAAAGATAGCTACTGGTTAGAACCAGTAAAGGCCACTTTACCACTCTTGGGTAGCGGACTGACTTTGGTTTCCCTCCAGTCCTGAGGACAAACTCTTTCCTCTAGGCTCAGATGAAAGGAATGATATATATTAGTGGCTATAGAGTCAGCTACCATCCTCAGTAGCTTTCCATCTAAGTTGTCAATGCCAGGATGTTTATCATTATTATTGTTCCACCTCTCCCACACTAACTTTATAAAATTATAACTTTCAGTACTTTTCTTTCATTAGTTTTTTTATGCATGAATATGACGGCTCACTGTTCGTTGTTGGCATTTCCTGCCTAAGTTATCCCACTTTGCCAATGAAGTAATCATTAAAATAATTGGCAACAACAAATGGTTTTGTGATGAATAAGCCCATCTGATTCGTTGAAAGATGGAGTTGAATGTCTTTCTGCCGATCATTTAGTTTAATGTACGCCAAAGTTGTTTTCCCCATTATTCTTTATATCATTGATCTTGGCTTCAGAATACAGTTTATTCTTCTTTTTAGTCACGTAATTTCTTAATTTGCAGTAAGTCAGCCAGTCAGATGTACAACCTGATTTATTAGCCACTCCTTTTGCCCCATCTCTTTCAATCATACAGTTTTTAAATTCCTCATCAATACCATGGAGCCTTAACAGTTCCAACAGTCAGTTTCTTAACAGGTGCATGTGTTCATGTAAGAAGCAATTTCATAAATGAATTAAGTGCAGCATCTGGATGCTCCTCATTAATCACATCAGACCAACAAATATTTTTTAACATCATCTACAAATGAGTCACAGCTATATCTTTTGTATGATCTCTTATAAACTATTTTAGGCCCAGCTTTTACAACTTTGGCTTTCCTGTATATAGCCACTATACTGTGATTACTGCATCCAATGGGTACGGATACAGCTTCAGAAGAAAGTTCCCCAGTTTTAGTAAAACGTTGATCAATACATGTGGATGATATAATTCCTGTAGTGTTTGTAAACACCCTGGTAGGTTGATGAATAACCTGAACCAGATTACAGGCCCTGGCTACAGTGAGAAGCTTCCTCTTGAGTGGACAGCCTGATGAAAACCAGCCAATATTCAAGTCCCCAAGAAAGTAGACCTCTCTGTTTACATCACAAACACTATCAAGCATTTCACACACATTATTTAGATACTGACTGTTAGCACTTGGTGCTAAAGAAAAAGCTTTAGATGTGCTGCCAGGTAAACCTGCCAGGTGAACCAGAGGATCTTGTTTCTCATGGTCTAAGAGCCTTAAGGTGCCTTTTGGCAAACTCCAAGAGGGGTGTCATGTGCCTTTTACTGAGGAGTGGCTTCCGTCTGGTTGGTGGAGTGCTGCACAGATGGATGTTCTTCTGGAAGGTTCTCCCATCTCTACAGAGGAACTCTGGAGCTCTGTCAGAGTGACCATTGGGTTCTTGGTCACCTCCCTGTCCAAGGCCCTTCTCCCCCGATTTCTCAGTTTGGCCGGGCAGCCAGCTCTAGAAAGAATCTTAGTGGTTCCAAACTTCTTCCATTTAAGAATGATGGAGACCATTGTGTTCTTGGGGACCTTCAATGCTGCAGAAATGTTTAATGGCTTGGTGTTTGCTTTGACATGTCAACTGTGGGACCTTATATAGACAGGGGTGTGTCTTTTCAAATCTTGTCCAATCAATTGAATTTACCACACAATTTACCTCTTATCAAATTGAAGAAACATCATTTGAAAAAAAAAGCAAAATACTTGTTTTCGCTTTGTCGTTATCGGTATTGTGTGTAGATTGATGAGAAAAATAAATAATTGAATCAATTTTAGAATAAGGCTGTAATGTAACAAAATGTGTAAACGTCAAGGGGTACGAATTCTTTCTAAATGCACTGTATATGATTGTTATTGGATGTTAGCAAGTTATTGATTAGATTAACTTTATTTCTAAGGCTGCATATAGTAAAATGGGCTATTTTCAGCCCTTTCCTGGGTAGCTTATCAGAGATAGAAACAATATTGAAAAGAGCAAACAAAGAAATATAAAAAAAATATACATCCCTGCCAGGCTTTTGGGAGGGACGGTGGATTATGTGCCTGTCATAGCAGATGTAAGCAATGTCCCGACGCTCTCTGGCAGCTTTCATGGCTGGGATAGGTTCTTTCCTCTTCTGGCGCACAGCTTCAGGATAGTCCTTGTTGAGGAAGATATACTTTCCTCTCAAGTTCTTGGCTCTTTCCAGAACAGCTTTCTTGTCCTTGAACCTCAGGAACCTGACCACTATCGGGCCTGTCACCTGGGCCGGTGGTGGGTTTTCCAGTTACACTCCACTTCAATCTTCCTGTGGTCCATCTTCAGTTTCTCTGAGATCATTTCCCTCACTTTGTTCTCAGACTCTGTCCAGGTCTCATGTGGAGATTCTGCAATTCCGTCCACAATCATGTTGTTCTGCCTTGGTTGTCCCTGGAGATAATCTGATTTCTCCATCATTGTTATCATGGATTCACATACAGAGCTGATGTCCTCTCTCAATGACTTACAGATTGCTGTCATCTTGCTGTTCTTCAGGTGCTGGACCTCTATGGTCAGGCCGTCCATTATTTTATTAGTTGAATCCACCAGTATTTTCTTGTTGCTGTAACAACTGCTTGTGGAACTTTTTTAGTTTGTTTTACAAGATCCTTCACCTGTGATAGAGACACAGCTTTCTTCAATGGTACTCCTCCGGCTTTAGTCTTTGTCACGATAGAGACGTAGTTTATGCTTTATACTCCTTGCAGTTCCAGACAGGGCAGGTCACAGGGAAGATTGAAAACATCCTCAGCAGGGCTCTAGACAGCCACAAGACCGGGACAATCCGTGGTCCCAGCCACAATGCCTAACAGCATCGCGGGCTTCCTTCAAGCCTTCAAGAGAACCCAGCTAGCTAATAGGAATGCACACACACTGGACTGCAAACTCAGCCAGACACACACAGTACTATTCTTGGATGGTCTAATGTCGCTGTCCCAAATGACACCCTATCTCCTCTATAGTGCCCTACGGACCCTGGTCAAAGGTCATACACTATACAGGAAATAAACAAAACTCAAGTCTCTGTCTCCGACCGCCTGTCCGTCCGTCCATCTATCTGTCAGACAGTCACGGGGGGACTCAGTGTGGAGCCGTGACTTTTGGCTGACATTTACTGACGATCCATCAGAGTCACTAATCAATGGGACACAGACTGTCACAGGGACAGATTCTCTCTTCAACATCCGTAGGAAGACATTTCATTGAACTGCCGCAGGGAAGTTATTTAACATATACAACATTCTAAAACTATCACTATGGTGATATTAAAACTATCACTATGGTGATATTTTGGAATTCTGAATCATGTTTGTGGGAAAGAAATGATGTACCTGAACGTGACAATTTATACAGCACCATCCACTGGGGACATAGTGATAAACAACATTGTGGTGTTGATGCATTTGCAATAACTAGCCTACAGCAGTCACTTTACCTTGAATTTTATGTCCTTTCATTAGTGTGATTATAAGACTGGGACTGCTGTGTTTTGCTTAGTCACTTTGCATAATCACTTTGCATAATCACTTTGCATAATCAACTGTTAACAACAATATGTAGAACAGAGATGAAATAAGATGATATATGTGACCCGTTTCAAGAAACTAGGCGCATGTTGCACGTTACAGGAGGCATTTGAATGTTTATTTGTATAATATTTGTAATGTTTTTTTGTTGTTGTTGCATAAATGCCTTCTGGAACATGTGAACATTTATGTGCCTCAATAACAAAAACGTGTATGCCATCTGTAAATACGAAAAAAAAAATGGTTCAATTATGAGCCGAGTTGATTTAGCTACGGAAAAATACAGGAACCTTCCCGGTAGCCATGATTGGGTGAGATAACAGGGCTCCGGGCAGCCGAGCGGAAATGGAGGAAAACTCGCCTCCCTGCGGACCTGGCATCCTTTCACTCCCTCCTCTCTACATTTTCCTCCTCTGTCTCTGCTGCTAAAGCCACTTTCTATCACTCTAAATTCCAAGCATCTGCCTCTAACCCTAGGAAGCTCTTTGCCACTTTCTCCTCCCTCCTGAATCCCCCCCCCCTCCTCCCTCTCTGCAGATGACTTCGTCAACCATTTTGAAAAGAAGGTCGACGACATCCGATCCTCGTTTGCTAAGTCAAACGACACAGCTGGTTCTGCTCACACTGCCCTACCCTGTGCTCTGACCTCTTTCTCCCCTCTCTCTCCAGATGAAATCTCGCGTCTTGTGACGGCCGGCCGCCCAACAACCTGCCCGCTTGACCCTATCCCCTCCTCTCTTCTCCAGACCATTTCCGGAGACCTTCTCCCTTACCTCACCTCGCTCATCAACTCATCCCTGACCGCTGACCCTTCCGTCCTCAAGAGAGCGAGAGTTGCACCCCTTCTGAAAAAACCTACACTCGATCCCTCCGATGTCAACAACTACAGACCAGTATCCCTTCTTTCTTTTCTCTCCAAAACTCTTGAACGTGCCGTCCTTGGCCAGCTCTACCGCTATCTCTCTCAGAATGACCTTCTTGATCCAAATCAGTCAGGTTTCAAGACTAGTCATTCAACTGAGACTGCTCTTCTCTGCATCACGGAGGCGCTCCGCACTGCTAAAGCTAACTCTCTCTCCTCTGCTCTCATCCTTCTAGACCTATCGGCTGCCTTCGATACTGTGAACCATCAGATCCTCCTCTCCACCCTCTCCGAGTTGGGCATCTCCGGCGCGGCCCACGCTTGGATTGCGTCCTACCTGACAGGTCGCTCCTACCAGGTGGCGTGGCGAGAATCTGTCTCCTCACCACGCGCTCTCACCACTGGTGTCCCCAGGGCTCTGCTCTAGGCCCTCTCCTATTCTCGCTATACACCAAGTCACTTGGCTCTGTCATAACCTCACATGGTCTCTCCTAACATTGCTATGCAGACGACACAATTAATCTTCTCCTTTCCCCTTCTGATGACCAGGTGGCGAATCGCATCTCTGCATGTCTGGCAGACATATCAGTGTGGATGACGGATCACCACCTCAAGCTGAACCTCGGCAAGACGGAGCTGCTCTTCCTCCCGGGAAGGACTGCCCGTTCCATGATCTCGCCATCACGGTTGACAACTCCATTGTGTCCTCCTTCCAGAGCGCTAAGAACCTTGGCGTGATCCTGGACAACACCCTGTCGTTCTCAACTAACATCAAGGCGGTGGCCCGTTCCTGTAGGTTCATGCTCTACAACATCCGCAGAGTACGACCCTGCCTCACACAGGAAGCGGCGCAGGTCCTAATCCAGGCACTTGTCATCTCCCGTCTGGATTACTGCAACTCGCTGTTGGCTGGGCTCCCTGCCTGTGCCCTTAAACCCCTACAACTCATCCAGAACGCCGCAGCCCGTCTGGTGTTCAACCTTCCCAAGTTCTCTCACGTCAACCCGCTCCTCCGCTCTCTCCACTGGCTTCCAGTTGAAGCTCGCATCCGCTACAAGACCATGGTGCTTGCCTACGGAGCTGTGAGGGGAACAGCACCTCAGTACCTCCAGGCTCTGATCAGGCCCTACACCCAAACAAGGGCACTGCGTTCATCCACCTCTGGCCTGCTCGCCTCCCTACCACTGAGGAAGTACAGTTCCCGCTCAGCCCAGTCAAAACTGTTCGCTGCTCTGGCCCCCAATGGTGGAACAAACTCCCTCACGACGCCAGGACAGCGGAGTCAATCACCACCTTCCGGAGACACCTGAAACCCCACCTCTTTAAGGAATACCTAGGATAGGATAAGTAATCCTTCTCACCCCCCCCCCTAAAAGATTTAGATGCACTATTGTAAAGTGGCTGTTCCACTGGATGTCATAAGGTGAATTCACCAATTTGTAAGTCGCTCTGGATAAGAGCGTCTGCTAAATGACTTAAATGTAAATGTAAATAATGGGTGGGCTGGACATGCCGAGAGCTGAGTTCGGATTGGTCTGCCATGTAGCATGTGTCTGTCTATAACATGAGCTGCTTAGTATGTGTGGATAATCCTTTCTAAAGATATCATGTAGAACTGAACGTTTTGCTACTCTGCTCTCAACATTGCTGACTTGAAGTTAATATCGACAGTGGAAAAAAGTTGTGATGGACTGTTTTCTGGAGGGATGATTGTGCTGACTCTCTGACTCTGAAATCCCTGATTTAGATTGACCAGGTTTTGAAATCAGTGGAAAGTCCGGTGAAAGCAGAGAGATGATTGCCAAATGCAGAGAGTTCAAAAATGAGAGCCAAGACAGAAGGCTGTTGTATAAAACACCTGTCTCCGGATTACATCTTCAAACTAATGGCAACCATGGCATCCATGACAGAGAGGGAGAAGCGTTCATCTATGTATACGGGTAAGATAGTCTAGATAGCTACATTTTCATATATTACACGTTTCTAATTTTGTCAAAAATGATTCTCATTGCAAATTAAACATTAGCTAGCTGGCTCGCTGGCTCGCTGGCTACGTTACATGTATGATCTGTGTAGTAATATTATTAGCATCTCAGAAAGACATTTGCATCCCTGGTTATAACCTATATAGCTAACATTGAACCTAATTAGTTAGCTTTAGATAGATAAAGTGTATTTTGGACAACAGGGGAAATGGACCCTGAGTTAATAAAGACCAACAGTTTCTTCCCCTTAATGACAGTCCCCTTAATGAAGGCCATCAACACTAACCACCATCATAACAAATACTGATGACATCATCAGGCTGTGGACTGGATAATCAGGGGAATAAAGAGAGATGAACCTGGAGAAGAATCCCTTAAAGAAAGCTGGTCTTGGGGCTCTGTTCACAAACACGAACACAAACAGATCCCACAGAGCCCCAGGACAGCAACACAATTACACCCATCAAATCATGAGAAACCAAAAAGATAATTACTTGACACATGGAAAGAATTACATTTTAAAAAATGAGAAAACTAGAATGCTATTTGGCCCTAAACAGAGAGTACACAGTGGCATAATACCACAGTGACTTCCCCAAAATGAAGGAAAGCTTTGACTATGTGCAGACTCAGTGAGCATAGCCTTGCTATTGAGAGAGGCTGCCGTAGGCAGACATGGCTCTTGAGAATACAGGCTATGTGCACACTGCCCACAAAATGAGGTGGAAACTGAGCTGCACTTCCCAACCTCCTGCCTAATGTATTACCATATTAGAGATACATATTTCCCTCAGATTACACAGATCAACAAAGAATTTGAAAACAAATCCAATTATGATAAACTCCCATATCTACTGGGTGAAATACCTCAGTGTGCCATCACAGCAGCAAGATGTGTGACCTGTTGCCACAAGAAAAGGGAAACTAGTGAAGAACAAACACCATTGCAAATACAACCCATTTGTTTATTTATTTTCCATTTTGTACTTTAACTATTTGCACATCGTTACAACACTGTATATAGTCATAATATCACATTTGAAATGTCTCTATTCCTTTGGAACTTTTGTGAGTGTGTGTGAGAGAGAGAGAAACATTGGTTGGTTGAGTGCTGATTAAATGTGGAAAACGAGCTGTTTTGGGCAGAGAGCTTTCAAACTCGTTCTTATTGGTCTATTAACTCATTTACTGCATGGTGTTGTCACCAGGCAGGCCACAACTCCATCCCACCAAAACAGGCTGCAATTTCAGTTATCATTTCAAACAGCTCTTACACTAAAAGGACATTATCATAATTTTCACAATTTCACAGTATTATTCCAACCTCATAGTGTGGAAATATATCTAAAACACAGGATAATCTAGGTTTTGACCTTACTGGGCATTTAGCATTGGTATGTGTGGTTTTAAAGCACTGCACTGCTATTCACTCTAAAGTGGCAGGTTTTTGGAATGTACCAACTAAGTGTACACAGAGGGGGACCAGAACAGTATGGGTGTTTTACAGTACACACCAAATGCATGGGGGGATCTGGGCAAAGTGATGATTTACCCAGGGTAGTCAGAATGCGCTGGAACTCCCCTGCCAGGTCTTGTCCAATCCCATGGAGCCGATGCTAGAATTCTGAACAATGACGGGCCACTTCTCATCATTGGGGATGGGCAGTGTGTGGGCATGTCAAATCAAATCTAATTATATTGGTCACATACACATGGTTAGCAGATGTTATTGCGAGTGTAGCGAAATTCTTTCTGCTTCTAGATTCGACAGTGCAGCAGTATCTAACAGGAAATATCTAACAATTCCACAACAAAACCTAATACACACAGTCCAGTAAAGGAATGGGATGAGAGGGGAGTGTGTATGGTCCAGTATATCACTGGGGCTAAGCTGCTTGCCATCCAGGACCTCTACACCAGGCGGTGTCAGAGGAAGGCCCTAAAAATTGTCAAAGACCCCAGCCACCCCAGTACTAGACTGTTTTCTCTACTACCGCATGGCAAGTGGTACCAGAGTGCCAAGTCTAGGACCAAAAGGCTTCTCAACAGTTTTTACCCCCAAGCCATAAGACTCCTGAACAGGTAACCAAATGGATACCCAGACTATTTGCATTGTGTGCCCTCCCCAACCCCTCTTTTTACGCTGCTGCTACTCTCTGTTTATCATATATGCATAGTCACTTTAACTATACATTCATGTACATACAGTGGGGCAAAAAAAGTATTTAGTCAGCCACCAATTGTGCAAGTTCTCCCACTTAAAAAGATGAGAGAGGCCTGTAATTTTCATCATAGGTACACATCAACTATGACAGACAAAATGAGGAAAGAAATCCAGAAAATCACATTGTAGGATTTTTAATGAATTTATTTGCAAATTATGGTGGAAAATAAGTATCTCGGTGAAAGAAACAGGTAGAGAGTGAGAAACGGAAAGGAGAGATGAATATTTAAGTGAGGGATGACATAGGTGGAGGAGGGAGGCCAAACTGTTGTTCTCTAAAGGCTGCTCTCTATGTTAGTGCCTCTCTAATGGAACTAGGGTCAATGGTCAGGGAGAGGCATGGTAGACAGGAAATAACCTCATAAATAGAGGGATCACCTGAATGAAAGAATCTGAAAGAGGGGATGATTCCATCTCTGCAAGGGAGTACATGAACATCAGAGAGAGATGAACGCAGAGACACTTAATATGTGTTTCTGTAAAATAATCAGTGCAGGTTTTATGAAAGGATTGGAGGATTTGAAGTTACTATTGGGCCTTATTTTGTCTTGCTGAGCGAGTTGTCATGGTAACCAAGATAAAATGTGTTATTAAGGCTGGTATAAATACACGACGACAGCTAGGATATTCATCCCAGATATGAGACTAATGTTGTTTTCTTAATGCTCTACCCACAAACTAACAACTTCAAAGACACCTGGCTCTCAGGCAATGCAAGAACTGGAGCAAAAACAGGAAATCAACAACTTTAAAATCATTTATCAACAACAAAACAATGAAATTGAAATTTCATCTGGGAGTGTAGACTGTAATCTAGCATAGCATTCAGTCTAGTTCAACCGCACTATAGAAAAGGTAGCCTTCAAAATGGCCACTCAGAGAATCACTCACCCCTCTGTTTTCTGGTACCTGTCTGTCTTGATCATGTTGTAAGTGAGGATGACCATTCCGAAGCCTTCCTCATAGCACAGAAACATAATCTTCCTGTTGGTACAAGATGGAGGACACATGTCAACTAGGGACACAACACACATACACACACACACACACACACACACACACACACACACACACACACACACACACACACACACACACACACACACACACACACACACACACACACACACACACACACACACACACACACACACACACACGCACACACACAACAATTGAACACACAGCAACATACACAGTAATAGCCCTTAAGGGAGCCATCCATCCTGTAGCAATATTACATAGTGAGCCATCCATCCATCCACCCATCCATCCATTCATCCATCCATCCATCCATCCATCCATCCATCCATCCATCCATCCATCCATCCATCCATACTGTAGCAGTATTACACAGTGAGCCATCCATCCATCCTGTAGCAGTATTACACAGTGAGCCATCCATCCATCCTGTAGCAGTATTACACAGTTAGCCATCCATCCATCCTGTAACAGTATTACACAGTGAGCCATCCATCCATCCTGTAACAGTATTACACAGTGAGCCATCCATCCATCCATCCATCCTGTAACAGTATTACACAGTGAGCCATCCATCCATCCATCCATCCACACAGTGAGCCATCCATCCATCCTGTAACAGTATTACACAGTGAGCCATCCATCCATCCTGTAGCAGTATTACACAGTGAGCCATCCATCCATCCTGTAACAGTATTACACAGTGAGCCATCCATCCATCCATCCTGTAACAGTATTACACAGTGAGCCATCCATCCATCCATCCTGTAGCAGTATTACACAGTGAGCCATCCATAGTCACTTTAACTATACATTCATGTACATACAGTGGGGCAAAACAAGTATTTAGTCAGCCACCAATTGTGCAAGTTCTCCCACTTAAAAAGATGAGAGAGGCCTGTCATTTTCATCATAGGTACACATCAACTATGACAGACAAAATGAGGAAAGAAATCCAGAAAATCACATTGTAGGATTTTTAATGAATTTATTTGCAAATTATGGTGGCTGTATTACACAGTGAGCCATCCATCCATCCTGTAGCAGTATTACACAATGAGCCATCCTTCCATCTATCCATCCATCCATCCATCCATCCATCCATCCATCAATCCATCCATCCATCCATCCTGTAGCAGTATTACACAGTGAGCCATCCATCCATCCATCCTGTAACAGTATTACACAGTGAGCCATCCATCCATCCATCCTGTAGCAGTATTACACAATGAGCCATCCTTCCATCTATCCATCCATCCTGTAACAGTATTACACAGTGAGCCATCCATCCATCCTGTAGCAGTATTACACAATGAGCCATCCTTCCATCTATCCTGTAACAGTATTACACAGTGAGCCATCCATCCATTCTGTAGCAGTATTACACAGTGAGCCATCCATCCATCCATCCATCCATCCATCCATCCATCCATCCATCCATCCATCCATCCATCCTGTAGCAGTATTACACAGTGAGCCATCCATCCATCCATCCATCCATCCATCCATCCATCCATCCATCCATCCATCCTGTAGCAGTATTACACAATGAGCCATCCATCCATCCTGTAGCAGTATTACACAGTGAGCCATCCATCCATCCTGTAGCAGTATTACACAATGAGCCATCCATCCATCCTGTAGCAGTATAACAGTGAGCCATCCATCCATCCATCCATCCTGTAGCAGTATTACACAGTGAGCCATCCATCCATCCTGTAGCAGTATTACACAGTGATCCATCTATCCATCCATCCATCCATCCATCCATCCATCCATCCATCCATCCATCCATCCTGTAGCAGTATTTGAGCCATCCATCCATCCATCCATCCATCCATCCATCCATCCATCCATCCATCCATCCTGTAGCAGTATTACACAATGAGCCATCCATCCATCCATCCATCCATCCATCCATCCATCCATCCATCCATCCATCCATCCATCCATCCAGTAGCAGTATTACACAGTGAGCCATCCATCCATCCTGTAGCAGTATTACACAGTGAGCCATCCATCCATCCATCCATCCATCCATCCATCCATCCATCCATCCATCCATCCATCCATCCATCCATCCATCCTGTAGCAGTATTACACAGTGAGACATCCATCCATCCATCCATCCTGTAGCAGTATTCTACACAGTGAGCCATGCTTCCATCCATCCATCCATCCATCCATCCATCCTGTAGCAGTATTACACAGTGAGCCATGCTTCCATCCATCCATCCATCCATCCATCCATCCATCCATCCATCCATCCATCCTGTAGCAGTATTACACAGTAACAGCCCTTAAAGGAGTGAACTTAAGCTAGCAGGGTATTTCTACGCCAGGATGGCCCAGCATATTTAGATACAGATTTCAAAAGGTTTGCCAAACATCTTTTCCCCAAAGAACCTTTAAATGGATTTCATTTCAAAACAGATCCAAAACATCCTAAAAATCGGTAATGAAGGTAATGGCCACTTTCTATTCACAGACTGTATTTATTTTGATTTTTCCCAGCTTTGAGAAATATAATATTAGATGCCTTTTAGAAACTCCAGGCAGCAGAATACATGAATGTCTAACACTCCTACAAAAGAGAATACATGTATAACTTGTGTTAAGAGGATTTGACAAATCCTTTCTATTAAGCCCTGAGAGAAACATCTTCATGATTCATTTAATATTGTGATTTTTAGAGTGAGTGAGTGAGTGCGTGAGTGTGTGTGAGTGCGTGAGTGAGTGAGTGCATGAGAGTGTGAGTGAGTGAGTGAGTGAGTGAGTGAGTGAGTGTGAGAGTGAAGAGTGTGAGAGTGTGAGAGTGTGAGTGTGTGAGTGAGTGAGTGAGTGAGTGAGTGAGTGAGTGAGCGAGCGAGCGAGAGTGTGAGTGAGTGAGAGTGTGAGTGAGTGAGTGAGTGCGCGCGCCTGCTCCTCTGAATGCTCCTCTCGTTGTGTATGTGACTATGTGTGTACAGTACCAGTCAAACGTTTGGACAAACCCACTCTTTCAAAGGTTTTGAAGTTCAACAGAAGTTGGGTGATGCAACAGGACAATGACCCAGAACACAGAAGTATATCAACAACAAAATGGCTTCAACAGAAGAAAATATGCCTGCTGGAGTGGTCCAGTCAGAGTCCTGACCTCAACCTGATTGAGATGCTATGGCATGATCTCAAGAGAGCAGTTCACACCAGACGTCCCAAGAATATTGCTGAACTGAAACAGTTTTGTAAAGAGGAATGGTCCAAAATGCCTCCTGACCGTTGTGCAGGTCGGATCCGCAACTACAGAAAATGTTTGGTTGAGGTTACTGCTGCCAAAGGAGCGTCAACCAGTTATTAAATCCAAGGGTTCACATACTTTTCCCACCCTGCACTGTGAATGTTTACACAGTGTGTTCAATAAAAACATTGAATTGTTTGTGTGTTATTAGTTTAAGCACACTGTGTTTGTCTATTGTTGTGACCTAGATGAAGAACAGATCACATGTTATGCCCAAATTATGCAGAAATCCAGGTATTTCCAAAGGGTTCACATACTATTTTTCTTGCCACTGATGTCAATCATTGGTTAGTTCTTCAGAGACCTACTAAGTATATTAAACTTATGAGACAATATTCAGCTCGGGTCTCATGAGTCTCCACCGTTTCTTGGAGACAAATTGAATTCTGAGAGTACATGGAAGATGGATGGTGTGAGGGGAGAAAAGAAACACTTCCTAAGGCGATACCCAGTTTACCCTATTAGGAGACAATAAATACACTTAATGTAAAAACAATATAATAATAATAATAATATAATATATATATATATATGCCACTTGAACACAGCTATGGCCCCTTGCTGCTGGCTCATTAGGATAATGCTACAGTAATGATAATGCACTACAGTCGGCTGGCTAGAAGTAAGAGACTGCTAATGGTTGATTAGGTAAATGACCTAGCCAGCTAGTAGCTACAACTTAAAAAGCTTTATAGAAGAATGTGAGTGATATGCATATCAAAAGAGGACAGGGATGAAAGCATACGAGAATGGAGCCAGAAGTAATAGGCTAAGAATATTTGATTTGTTCAGGTTTGCATTGTGGGTCAATGCCTCCCTCTGGTGGACTATGGCGTAAATTACAACATTAGTATTTATACGGGAAACGACAGTAAGAGGAGAGTGAAAGAGTAAGGTAGACGAGAAGGAGGAAAGAAGAGGGGAAGTTTAGAGATGAGGGGAAGATGGAGGAGGAAAGACAAGGGGTATCAGCAGTAGTAGTAGTAGTAGTAGTAGTAGTAGTAGCAGTAGCAGCAGCAGTACATTTACATTTAAGTCATTTAGCAGACGCTCTTATCCAGAGCGACTTACAAATTGGTGCATTCACCTTATGACATCCAGTGGAACAGCCACTTTACAATAGTGCATCTAAATATCTTAGGGGGGTGAGAAGGATTACTTATCCTATCCTAGGTATTCCTTAAAGAGGTGGGGTTTCAGGTGTCTCCGGAAGGTGGTGATTGACTCCGCTGTCCTGGCGTCGTGAGGGAGTTTGTTCCACCATTGGGGGCCAGAGCAGCGAACAGTTTTGACTGGGCTGAGCGGGAACTGTACTTCCTCTGTGGTAGGGAGGCGAGCAGGCCAGAGGTGGATGAACGCAGTGCCCTTGTTTGGGTGTAGGGCCTGATCAGAGCCTGGAGGTACTGAGGTGCCGTTCCCCTCACAGCTCCGTAGGCAAGCACCATGGTCTTGTAGCGGATGCGAGCTTCAACTGGAAGCCAGTGGAGAGAGCGGAGGAGCGGGGTGACGTGAGAGAACTTGGGAAGGTTGAACACCAGACGGGCTGCGGCGTTCTGGATGAGTTGTAGGGTTTAATGGCACAGGCAGGGAGCCCAGCCAACAGCGAGTTGCAGTAATCCAGACGGGAGATGACAAGTGCCTGGATTAGGACCTGCGCCGCTTCCTGTGTGAGGCAGGGTCGTACTCTGCGGATGTTGTAGAGCATGAACCTACAGGAACGGGCCACCGCCTTGATGTTAGTTGAGAACGACAGGGTGTTGTCCAGGATCACGCCAAGGTTCTTAGCGCTCTGGGAGGAGGACACAATGGAGTTGTCAACCGTGATGGCGAGATCATGGAACGGGCAGTCCTTCCCCGGGAGGAAGAGCAGCTCCGTCTTGCCGAGGACCAGCTTGAGGTGGTGATCCGTCATCCACACTGATATGTCTGCCAGACATGCAGAGATGCGATTCGCCACCTGGTCATCAGAAGGGGGAAAGGAGAAGATTAATTGTGTGTCGTCTGCATAGCAATGATAGGAGAGACCATGTGAGGTTATGACAGAGCCAAGTGACTTGGTGTATAGCGAGAATAGGAGAGGGCCTAGAACAGAGCCCTGGGGGACACCAGTGGTGAGAGCGCGTGGTGAGGAGACAGATTCTCGCCACGCCACCTGGTAGGAGCGACCTGTCAGGTAGGACGCAATCCAAGCGTGGGCCGTGCCGGAGATGCCCAACTCGGAGAGGGTGGAGAGGAGGATCTGATGGTTCACAGTATCGAAGGCAGCCGATAGGTCTAGAAGGATGAGAGCAGAGGAGAGAGAGTTAGCTTTAGCAGTGCGGAGCACCTCCGTGATGCAGAGAAGAGCAGTCTCAGTTGAATGACTAGTCTTGAAACCTGACTGATTTGGATCAAGAAGGTCATTCTGAGAGAGATAGCGGTAGAGCTGGCCAAGGACGGCACGTTCAAGAGTTTTGGCGAGAAAAGAAAGAAGGGATACTGGTCTGTAGTTGTTGACATCGGAGGGATCGAGTGTAGGTTTTTTCAGAAGGGGTGCAACTCTCGCTCTCTTGAAGACGGAAGGGACGTAGCCAGCGGTCAGGGACGAGTTGATGAGCGAGGTGAGGTAAGGGAGAAGGTCTCCGGAAATGGTCTGGAGAAGAGAGGAGGGGATAGGGTCAAGCGGGCAGGTTGTTGGGCGGCCGGCCGTCACAAGACGCGAGATTTCATCTGGAGAGAGAGGGGAGAAAGAGGTCAGAGCACAGGGTAGGGCAGTGTGAGCAGAACCAGCGGTGTCGTTTGACTTAGCAAACGAGGATCGGATGTCGTCGACCTTCTTTTCAAAATGGTCATCTGCAGAGAGGGAGGAGGGGGGAGGGGAGGAGGATTCAGGAGGGAGGAGAAGGTGGCAAAGAGCTTCCTAGGGTTAGAGGCAGATGCTTGGAATTTAGAGTGGTAGAAAGTGGCTTTAGCAGCAGAGACAGAGGAGGAAAATGTAGAGAGGAGGGAGTGAAAGGATGCCAGGTCCGCAGGAGGCGAAGTTTTCCTCCATTTCCGCTCGGCTGCCCGGAGCCCTGTTCTGTGAGCTCGCAATGAGTCGTCGAGCCACGGAGCGGGGAGGGGAGGACCGAGCCGGCCTGGAGGATAGGGGACATAGAGAGTCAAAGGATGCAGAAAGGGAGGAGAGGAGGGTTGAGGAGGCAGAATCAGGAGATAGGTTGGAGAAGGTTTGAGCAGAGGAAAGAGATGATAGGATGGAAGAGGAGAGAGTAGAGGGGGAGAGAGAGCGAAGGTTGGGACGGCGCGATACCATCCGAGTAGGGGCAGTGTGGGAAGTGTTGGATGAGAGCGAGAGGGAAAAGGATACAAGGTAGTGGTCGGAGACTTGGAGGGGAGTTGCAATGGGGTTAGTGGAAGAACAGCATCTAGTAAAGATGAGGTCGAGCGTATTGCCTGCCTTGTGAGTAGGGGGAAGGTGAGAGGGTGAGGTCAAAAGAGGAGAGGAGTGGAAAGAAGGAGGCAGAGAGGAATGAGTCAAAGGTAGACGTGGGGGAGGTTAAAGTCGCCCAGAACTGTGAGAGGTGAGCCGTCCTCAGGAAAGGAGCTTATCAAGGCATCACGCTCATTGATGAACTCTCCGAGGGAACCTGGAGGGCGATAAATGATAAGGATGTTAAGCTTGAAAGGGCTGGTAACTGTGACAGCATGGAATTCAAAGGAGGCGATAGACAGATGGGTAAGGGGAGAAAGAGAGAATGACCACTTGGGAGAGATGAGGATCCCGGTGCCACCACCCCGCTGACCAGAAGCTCTCGGGGTGTGCGAGAACACGT
Source organism: Oncorhynchus keta (assembly GCF_023373465.1). Lineage (NCBI taxonomy): Eukaryota > Metazoa > Chordata > Actinopteri > Salmoniformes > Salmonidae > Oncorhynchus > Oncorhynchus keta. The sequence continues at coordinate 11,585,305 of NC_068455.1, read as the reverse complement.
GGGCGGACGAGGAGAGAGCAGTAGGAGTAGCAGTGTTGATCCATGTTTCCGTCAGTGCCAAGAAGTCGAGGGACTGGAGGGAGGCATAGGCTGAGATGAACTCTGCCTTGTTGGCCGCAGATCGGCAGTTCCAGAGGCTACCGGAGACCTGGAACTCCACGTGGGTCGTGCGCGCTGGGACCACCAGATTAGGGTGGCCGCGGCCACGCGGTGTGGAGCGTTTGTATGGTCTGTGCAGAGAGGAGAGAACAGGGATAGACAGACACATAGTTGACAGGCTACAGAAGAGGCTACGCTAATGCAAGGAGATTGAATGACAAGTGGACTACACGTCTCGAATGTTCAGAAAGTTAAGCTTACGTAGCAAGAATCGTATTGACTAAAATGATTAAAATG